>NW_024467591.1:5048-480074 GCF_000804445.1 Metarhizium album ARSEF 1941
ACTATATAAAATAAATATATAAATATTATAAGCTATATTTAGCCTTTAGAAACTTACTATATAGTATATCTTAGTAATTATAAAAAAGCTATTTTTATAGTATAGTAGCTATATAGTAAAGAGTATATTATTTAGTAATATACTAAGTAAATTCTATTAGCTAGAATTAGTTCTTAACTAGTTTATAATTATTTAGTAAGTAGTTTATACTATTTCTATATCTTTATTTTTATTCTTAACTTTATTTTTATTTTTATTTTTATTCTTATTCTTTTTATTCTTAGAAAGAGAGAGAGAGAGAGAGAAGCTTAAAGATAAAAGTAGAGGCAATAGTAATAATAATAATAATAATAATAATAATAGTAGTAGTAGTAGTAATAGTAATAATAATAATAATAATAATAGTAAGAGCAAGAGTAGAAGTAAAAGCAAAAGTAAGAGTAAAAGTAACTAAGTAGGCAGCTTAAAAGTATTTTATTAAAATTAGTTTTAATTTCTTTTCTAATTACTTTATAAGTAGTTTAAGTAGTATATATACTATTCTTAGTTAGTAGTATATAGTAGCTACTACTTTAGTATTAATAGTAGTAGCTTTATTATATATAGTTTAAACTATAGTATTAATAGTAGTAATAGTAGTAGTAGTTAGTAGTATAAAAGTAGAAATAGAAATTACCTTAAAAGATATTATATCTTACTATATAGACTTATATAGTATTTATAATAGTACTTAGCTATTAATATAGTTTAAATATTATTCTATATAAAATAAATATTAATTATTATATAACTAGTTTTAAACTATTTTCTATAGCAACTTATAAGCTAAGTTATTATTTAATTACTTCTTATTATCTTTAAAGTAGTACTTCTCTAAGTTAATTTTATAAAATTAAATATAATAGTTTTAAAGTAATAACTTAGTTATATATTACTATATTTATAAGAAATAAATAAGAATTAATTTATATATATATCTAGTTAGTATTATACTTAATTATATAGTATGCTATTTACTTTAAAATAGTAGAATAGTTCCCTAGGGAATAAAATCAGCTAGCTATCTTAGAATTATTTCTAAGTTAGTTCTAATTATTACTTTTATTATTTCTACTAAAGAAGACTTATAGTATTAAATTTTAACTTAAAGATAAGCTTATTAGTAAGTTGCTTCTCTAAGTTTAAGTATTACTAGTATTATAGTAATAACTTATATTTATAAGATTTTTTTTTTAAGTAGTATAAACTAGTTTAGAAATAATTTAATAAGATAATAAAAGTAGTTTAAGTTTATAGAAGGAAAAAAAGAGATATAAAGATTAAGGAAGATAAGTCTTACTTAAATAATAAAAATATAGTAGCTAGGCATTTACTTTTATATTAATTTATATATTATAAGATAAAATTGCAAACAAGTGGCTTGCTAGACTCGGCCGCGGCATGCCATCGCCGGCCATATAAATCAGGGGAAGCCCATCTGAGACTCCAAGCCGTAACACGAAACGCCCGAAACTTGCTGAAGCTGGTGGTATACGGAACAACCATTCGTCTGCCACGACGGGCAAGCGCGTGCCACATGTCCAAATGGACGTGCCTGGATTCGCACTCGTCACCGGAGCAGCGTCCGGCATCGGCAAGGCGTGCGCGACGTGCTGGAGGACGCTGTCCGCACCTCGGTGCCCATGGGGCGCTCGGGGCAGCCGGGCGAGATTGCGGATGGCCTCTTGTTCCTCGCAGGGGGGGGTTCACCACCGGCGCGGCGTTGCTGGCTGACGGGGGCTGCGCGGCAAAGCGACGGACGCGAGTGCGCAGGAGGGCCCGAGGACGTCTCGGATTCCTGTGAAGCTGGTGAGTCGGAGCATCTCTGATGGACACGAGAACAGGGGACGAGTCTGGATTTTCATGGGAAGTGGATGCGTGCAAAGCAGTCTTGTGTCTTTTGGCTAGTCGAGCGTGATATGCGCACCGGAACAAAGTAGTCTAGATTGTATTGTCGATAGTTGAGAATCACAACACCATAATCACACACGCCGCAACAGAGCAGTCCTAGATTCTACGTGTATCTGGTCAACAGTCGACGCGTCTGTACCTACAAGACACTAGTCTCGGATTCCATGCGTAGCCCTCAGAGTCGCAGTTCGTGGACCACAGTCCCAGCCAAGTAGTGCTCGAATGCCATGCCGAGCCGCGCGCTACGTGTCCAGTCCACTCCGTACATCTCAACAGACAGCCCCCATGGCGGTGAATAAACATGGGAAGAAGGGCTCTCCTCCTCGCCTACGGTCTAGTCTGGGCGCGGCCACGCCTTCCGGATGTACTCTTCCACATCGGCGAGCAGTGCCCCGGGCTGCTCCATGGCCTGAGCACACGGCGTCAGCATCGACTCGCGACGGCCTCGGGAGAGGACAGGACACGTGCCGACCTACCGCAAAGTGGCCGCCGCGCGGGTGCTCGCTAAAGGACACGAGGTTGCAGCTCAGACGCGCCCAGGTCTCGGGGACGGGGAAGATCTCACGAGCAAACAGGGAGTAGCCGCACGGCTTGGCGACGTACGGAAGCTGCAGGGCCGTGAGCTTCGAGACCTGGCCGCCAACGTCGTCAGTGCCGGTCGGACGCGTGCCCCCACCCCCCCCTTCTTGCAATCTTTGGCTCGTCAGGAGCACTGGCCAGCTGCCCAAGTAGCAGTCAGCGCGCGGTGGAGGGCGATTGGAGGGGAGGACGCACTCCGCGGTTGTGATACATGGTCCGGGGAAAGGTGTCCGTCATCCAGTACAGCGTCACGCTCTCGAGGATCTTGTCGAGCGCCAAGCCGCCGTCGGCCCATGCGAGGAACTTTTCTGCGATCCTGGCCGGGCCCGACGGGTGAGCAACCGGTTGCTTGACAAGGAGGAGGAGGTGGGAAAAAGGGGGCCGCCGCCGATGCTCACTCACCAGCCAAGCAGGGCCAAGGGACTTGCGCTCAGTGCCAGTCCGACGGTTGCCGGCCGCTGCCCCTGCTGCAGCGCGAACCCGTGCGCCGTGTCGAGAAACTCGAGGGCTTTCCGCAGCGCCTGCTTCTCGTCGTCGGTCCGGGGGGGGTTCTCGTCCAGCGGCGGCACGCCCATCATGCTGACGTGCATCCCCCTGCACTCGGGGTACTGCAGCGCCATGATCCTGGCCACGAAGCTGCCCAGGTCGCCGCCGTGGACGAGGTAGCCCGAGGCAAAGCCCAGGCCGACCATGAGGTTGTGCATGGCGCCGGCCGCCATGTCGACCCCGTAGTCCACGTGCGCGGGCGGGCCGGAGGAGTAGGCGTACCCCGGCAGCGACGGCACGACGACGTGGTACGGCAGGTCCTCTGGCGGGAAGCGCCGCCTCACGAGGTCCAGCATGTCGAGGAAGTCGCACGCGGAGCCGGGCCAGCCGTGCAGCAGGGCCACGGGGACGGCATCCGGCCTGCGGGAGAAGAGGGCGAGGAAGTGGACGTCGATGGTGTTGCCGGCCGCGTCGCCGACCGCCGTCTTGAAGTTGGGGTACGAGTTGATGCCGTCTTCGTGCTCGCGCCAGTCAAAGTCGTCGAGCCAGACGGCCTTGGCGGTTTCCAGCCACTCCCTCCTGAGGCCGTACCTGTCTCCGGCGTGGGTGTTTTCGAAGACGGCCGGCGCTATCGGCGAGAGCTCGAGCAGCTTTCTGAAGTGCCGCAGCTTTTCCTCGTCGACGTGGGCTTTGAAGGGCGTGACGGCGAGAGTTGCGCCAGCCGGGAGCTTGGCGTAGTCGGCCATGTTCGGGGACGGCCGCTGACGAAGATCCCCGTCTGTGGAGGAGAGGCCTCGGGGACAGCTGCTGGTTTGCCAGGTCGGCGGCCGGGACTATACACTCTCTCTCCCTCCTTTGATCCCCGGTCGTCGACACGTCTCCAGGGCTCCTCGTGTGTCGGTGACTGGGACCGGACTAGTGCTTATGTCTGCCGGACGAGCGGGACAAATCAGCACGACGTCAGGCAGCAAGGGTCGGGGTCGCATCGCCGCGTGTTTCCTCCTCTGGACGTGCCGACGGCTTTGAACCTGGAGGCGAGCCGCCGCGCATAGCATCTCGGCATATGCCGCTTCAAAGTCGGTGTCCAAGGCAGCCTGGGCAAATCCTTGTCGATTTGTGCGTCGAGTGGATCGACGGCCACGCTGCCGCGACTCTTGTCCGGAAAGAGAGAGACGCTGGATGCGTCTTCACCTGGTGGAAGGGGGTTGTGTAGGACCGTCACTAGAACGTGGCGGCGACCTTCTGCCAGCCACGGCCTCGTAGTGACTGAAATGCGGCAATTCTCAAGACGTTCTACTCCGTAGGCATGGTGAAGGACCCCATGCGTCTTCCAACCCCCTCGTCATCCTGGCTGGCCAGATATTCGCGGGGTAAGCCTGGGCACGCCACCGAATTTTGTGTGCCGTCTCCCCTCGCGCCTTGCCTTGTCTTGTCATGTGCCCGGTACAAGGTAGCCCGGCTGGTCGAGTGGCTTCACCACGCGTCGACACGAGAGCACGCCTCGATACGGATACGCCTTCGCTCGGCTCTGTGCTCACATGATCTCACAGACGGCATGGGACAGCAAAGGCGTGAGGGGCAGTGGCGTTGATTCTCTCCCCCGATGCAGCTGGTCACTGGCCCGTCCCGTGTTGTCTTGACCGCGTCTGCGTCTGCGTCTGCATCTGCATCTGCATTCCGACGACTCTGGTGGCGTCTGAGCTGTGGTTACACTTTCGGCTGGCCGAGTGTGTGGTTTTCTTGCATGTGCCGATCCGAGCAGCCCAAGGCACTGTGTCAGAAAGCAAAAAGGAGGTGACACAAGGCTCGACTGCCTCGTTGTGCGCCGCCGACTCTTTCTCGTCCTCGTCGCGCCGGCATCGTGAGACGACAGGCAGGCCATGGACCCCAAGACGGACGCCGCGTCCAACGGCTTGGACTTTGACGTCATCATCATCGGCGCCGGCATTTCCGGCATCAACGCCGCGTATCGCGTGCAGAACGGCGCGCCGCCCGGGACCTCGTACGTGATCCTCGAGAGCCGCGACTCCATGGGCGGCACGTGGGATATCTGGCGCTACCCGGGCATCAGGTCCGACTCGGACGTCTTCACCTTTAGCTTTGCGTGGAATCCCTGGCCCGGCAGGGAGTCGCTCGCGTCGGGGGAGAAGATCAAGCGGTACATGATGGAGTCTGCGCGCCAGGCCGGCATCGACAGGCACGTCCGCCTCGGCCACAAGGTCGTCTCTGCAAACTGGAGCTCGGCCGCGGGATGCTGGGAGGTGGCGGCTCGGCAGCGGCCGCAGGAGCAGCCGCAGCTCTTCAGGGGCCGCTTCGTCTTCCTCGGCACCGGATACTACGACTACCAGCAGCCGCTTCACTCGGCCATCCCCGGCATCGACAACTTCAGGGGGAGGCTCATCGCGCCCCAGCACTGGCCCCGAGACTACGACTACACCGGCCAGGAGATGGTCGTCATCGGCAGCGGCGCCACGGCCATCTCCATCGTGCCCGCCGTCGCCGGGCGAGCCAAGCACGTAACCATGCTCCAGCGCAGCCCGTCCTGGTACTTCCCGCTGAGCCAGTACGGCACCATCGCCCGCCTGCTCGCCGCCGTCCTGCCCGCGAGCGCGTCCCGCCGGATGAACCGCTACCGCTGGCTGCTGCAGTCGCAGCTCCTCCTGTTTGTGTGCAGAAACATGCCGACCGTGGCGGCGGGCGTCCTGCGCTTCTTGACGGCCATGCAGCTCCCCAAGGACGCCGACTGGGACAGGGACTTCCAGCCGCGGTACGGCCCCTGGGACCAGCGCCTCTGCATCGTCATGGACGGGGATCTCTTTTCCGCCCTTCGCTCGCGGCAGGCGAGCGTCGTCACGGGCCACATCGACACCGTCGCCGAGCACGGCATCGTCCTGAAGTCGGGCCAGGTCCTCCACGCCGACGCCATCGTGGTCGCCACGGGCATCCGGCTCAAGTTTGGCGGCGACGTCGCCCTCTCCGTCGACGGCGAGCCCGTCAACCCCTGCGACAAGTTTGCCTGGAAGCAGTGCATGCTGCAGGACGTGCCCAACCTCGTCTTCTCCTTCGGGTACGCCGAGAACTCGTGGACTCTGGCGGCAGACTGCGCCGCCACCGTCATGGTCCGCGTGCTCCGCGAGCTGCAGAGGCACAAGATGACGTGCGCCGCGCCGCAGCTGGACGCGTCCGAGAGGGAGAGCATGGCGCCCCGGCCGCTGTGGAGGCTGACGTCGACCTATCTCCGGAACATGGCCAGCGTGTTTCCCAAGGGGGGGACCGGACAGTGGCGGCCTAGGTGGTATTACTTTTACGATGTCGTGGCCGCGACGTGGGGAGGCCTGAAGGGGCTGGCGATGAAGTAGTCTGCCGCTTGGGTGGGGGGGCAGGGAGAAATAAAAAAAAATGTCGCGAGTTTCCGAGTTTTGGCGCGGCATCATCGTCGGTCTCGCCAGGGGCTGCGGCTGCGGCGTGAGTCTGCTGACGCGTGCTTCCTCCACATGTTCCTCTCATCGCCTGTTTAGTCGTTTACTTGACATTCAAAAATCTCGTCCTTGTTGTTCGTGCCGTTTTATCCATGCTGTCCGTACGCCGTGCTCGTTGCGTCTAGGTGGCCGCCGGCGCCGCGCCGAGACGGCGGAGTAGCCGTTTTGTGTTGTTGCAACTTGTGTGATGCACAGCCACCCGCGGAGTAGACGGACCCGGCAGTTCCATCATTCGCAGTCGTCGTACGGAGTACAAGTCGAGAATGGCCGACTGTGTCGGTACCGGGCGCGGGGAATAGAAACCCCAACGCTCGCCCTCTGCCGACGACACGACAAATGTGAATGAATACGCTCGCATTCGCAAGACGCATCGCATCGTACACCGTCGAGATACCGAGTAAGTTACACGGCCTCGGAATGGAGACGCCCCTCACCTTTGCGGCCGACGCCAACACCGACATGTGGAAGAAGCCGGGAGGTCCTGCGCACGACGTCTTTACAGGTACGCCTACGCCCTCGCCCTCGCCCGCGCAGCACCCAGCTCGGGACAAGACAAAGGGAGAGGTGAATCGCGTCTCTGATCGGCGCAGCCCCTTACCGCGTGCACTCCAAGGGCCCGACTCGCGGCTTCAAATCCGCCACCGTCACCTTCGCCGCCGCCTACACGCACCAGTTCGACCAGGCGGGCGTCCTGTTGAGGTTCACCGACGGCGACGGCAGCGAGAGGAAATGGATCAAGGCCGGCGTCGAGCTCTTTGACGGCGCGCCCCGCCTCTCCGTCGTCTGCACAGACAACTACTCCGACTGGAGCGTCTCGGATGTCCCCTGCGGCCGGGAGATTCGCGACGCCTCCCGCCCCGTCACCGTGGCCGTCGAGCGCACCGGGGACGCAGCGTCGGGCCCGACCTTGTGGGTCTACCATGTCCGTGGCGCTCATGGCCGTGATCGTGATCGTGGTCATGGTCAGGGCGAGAAGACGCCCCTCAGGGAAATCGCGTGGCCGTTTGGCACCGCCGCCGGCGACGGGTGGGAGCTCGAGGTCGCTGCCGCGATTGCGAGGCCCTTTAGCGGCACGACGGACCGTCTCGAGGCCACGTTTACCGAGTTTGCCGTCCACTGGGAGTAGCGGCGTTGCCTCGGATCGCGCTGGCGAAGCGGCGGGCTGGGTCGTCTTGAGGCCAACGTCGTCGGGATGAAACACGCTCGGGGGGCACGTGGATGGTTTGCCAGTCGGTGCAGCAGTGACCCGTCTGCACATCTGCGTTGACGCTTGTCGAGCGGAGAGTCGTGCACCGGGTACTCCGTATTGTATCGCTACCTTGCCGAGAGCCAAACAGTAGACATTGCGTACTCTCCATCGAGGATGATCAAGACGCCCGTGACAGCCCAACCCTAACCCTACATCCCGCGCAGCCCGATGCAGACACGTGACGTTTGGTCGGTGACGACGACGCAGAGCGGACACGGCCGACAAGGAAACCCCGTCGTCGTCGTCGTCGTCGTCTGCCTCTCTCGGTCCTTGAAGAACCATCAAGCTACGCATGACCGTCCTATTCATGGTCCCCCTGCTGTCCCCAAAGATTCGCCGCCCGCGACGGCGTTCGAATGGTCGAGGTCGACGACGAGTCAGCGACGCGACGCAAATTTTTGCCCGTGCCCATCCCCACTTGACCACCCGTCGTCGCGGGGACGGCAACTCCCCCGCTTCCTTCTTTCTGCGGTTTTCCTCAAACATACCGTCACGGTGCAGCCTCGCAACGCATACACACGACACCACACGCACTCATGCTCATCCCATGATAGACCGCCATCGCTCCGGGTCTATGCCGTCTTGGAGAGGCGTCAAGAGCCTTTGCGTCTCGTCCGGGACAGTGCGGTAATACGGGATAGATTGGCTTTTTAGCTCGTGCCAGACAGACTCTTTATTCGGCCTTTTTTCTCTTCTCTGGCCCGGAAATCCAAGGCGTCACCACACCCTTCTCTCATCCCTGGATCGGCATCTGCCTTGCACGACTTGCACCCCATCACATCGACGACATGTCTTCGTTTCTGACGCCCAGTCGAAAGCCCGGCGCCGCGGCGAGCCCGGCCAAGTCGGCCTTTGCACGCCCCAACGCCGTCCGGGCCTTGAGGGAGCGCGAGGAACGCCGCCAGATGCAGCAGGCCCTGGGCCGGGGCCAGTCCCTCTCGGCCTCCTCGGCGGCCAGCGTCGCCGTTCCCGCTCGCCAGCAGTGCCCTAACAAGGCCTGCCCGAAGCCCAACGTCGTCGACGGCACCTGCCAGACGTGCGGCCGCGTCGCCGACGACAGCAACATCGTGGCCGAAGTCCAGTTTGGCGAGTCCTCTTCGGGCGCGGCCGTCGTCCACGGCTCCTTCGTCGGAGCCGACCAAGCCGGCGTCCGCAGCATGGGCCCGGCCTTCCGGCGCGTCGGCGGCACGGAGGACCGCGAGAAGAGCATCCGCGAGGCCCGCGGCCTCATGCAAGGCTACGCCCAGCAGCTCAACGTGAGCGAGAGCCTCGTCACGGCCGGCACGCAGGTCTTCAAGCTCGCCTCGGGCGCCAACTTCATCCAGGGGCGCACGCTCTCCAGCGTCGCCGCCGTCTGCCTGTACGCCGCGTGCCGCGCCGAGCCCCCCTGCAAGGTCATGCTGATTGACCTCGCGGATCTGGTGCAGCTCAACGTGTTCAAGCTCGGGCGCATCTTCAAGAAGCTCAACGAGGTCGTGCCCATCGGCAACGACGGCCTCATCCCAGTGTACCCCGAGGACCTGATTTGGCGCTTCGCAACCAAGATGGAGTTTCACCAGGACACGGCCAAGGTGGCCGAGGACGCCGTCAGGCTCGTCAAGCGCATGAGCCGAGACTGGATGGTCATGGGTCGACGCCCGTCCGGCATCTGCGGCGCCTGTCTGCTGATGGCGGCCCGCATGCACAACTTCCGCCGTACGGTCCGCGAGGTCGTCTACATTGTCAAGGTGACCAACCACACTATCCAGAACAGGCTCCAGGAGTTCAACGTCACCGAGTCCAGTCAGATGTCGGTCGAGGACTTTCTGAAGCAGGACTTTCTCGAGAGCTCGCACGACCCGCCCTCGTTTTACCGAAAGTCAGACGAGTACAGAAGGACGGCGGAGGCCAAGTCGCGCAAGACAAGGCAGGGCGCGAATCAAGATGACGGCGACGGCGGCGAGGACGGCGTCGACGCGGCCCTTCGTCAACCGAGAACGGCCCAAGGAGGCGCCGACTTGTCCAAGGCGCCCGCTATCAAATTTCGCCGCGACGCCGACGGATTCATCATCCCCCCAATGCCCTCTCAGATTGCAAAAGACGTGCCGAGCATCCGCGTCGACGACGACGACGACGACGACGACGACAACGAGGGCGCGGGCAGAGGCGACGCGGCGGATAACCTGGAGAGACTGGCCAACGAATTCGGCGACGCCATGGACGACGACGAGCCGGACCAGGCCGAGGGCGAGGGCGAGCAGCAGTCTGCCGGCAAGGGCAAACGCCCTGCGGATCCGCGACTCCCCATTGACGAGGATTGGGAGGCGGACGAGCGAGAGCTCGAGGGCCAAATCGAGGAAATGTTCAACGATCCGCTCACCTATGAGCACGCGCTTGCGTATTCCAACGCCGAACAGCGCGCCAGGATCCACTCCCACTGGGCTCTGCAGCAGCGGCCGTCCAGGGCCGTGTCCATGGCCGAGGACGTCACCGAGGACGAGTTCGCCGACGACCCCGAGGTGCAGAACTGTCTGCTCTCGCCGGACGAGGCCCGTATCAAGGAGCTCATCTGGGTGAACCAAAACAAGGACTGGCTGCGACAGCGCCAGGAGAAGCTGTTCCGGAAAAAGGTGGAAGCGGAGCGGCCGAAGCAGACGCGTCGCCGCCGGAAGCGCGCCAGGATTGGCGAGGGCCAGACCAGCCCCGCGAGCTCTGCGGCCGAAGCTGCCGTCAATGTTGCCAAAGACAGGGCCTGGTCGAAGCGGATCAACTACGATGCCATCCGCAGCATCTTTGACATTCCCAACGCGGCCGGTCTGGGATCGGCGGCGACGAGTCGCAAGACCAGCCTGGCGGGCAGCACGTTTGGCGGCGACGACGCCAACGAAGAAGACCCGGCGGGCAGTGTTGCCGGCGACGACGAAGCCCGGGAAGGAGATGAAGATTACGAGGAGCACGAGGAGGGGCGCCGTGGCGGCGGCGAGTTCGAGGGCGGATACGACGACGATGCCGACATGGACGCGGAATATGGCCTGGAGGACGATGGGTAGATTTTGGCATTGGACACATGTAACTAGCAGGCGTACTTGTTTCTGGCCGATTCAGACGTTGAGATACCCGGATAGATGCGAACAATGTAGCGGCACGCACGCGACAAGACCAGCAGCACCCGTCGTCCAAAGCTCGAGACTACGCAGGGTGCAAAACTACGCGGCCGGCCAGACAGCCTGCCTCCTCCCCTACACGCCATGCACCCTTGTTCCGCCGACAAAGACGCTCCGTATGTTCCGGTCGTCGCCCGTCATGACAAACTTCTCCAGCATGGTGCGCAGCGAGTCGTCGTCCTCGAGCGGCGCGTTGACGCCGCCCGCGTCGCCGCGCACGTCGACGACCAGCGCGTCAAAGGCCTTGCCGGGCTGGAAGTTGCCCACGTCGGCGTCGCGCCCGACGACCTGCGCGCCGCCCAACGTGGCCATGTGGAAAGCCTCGTCGAGCGACACGGCGGCGGTGCCGTCCCGCGCATCCAGGGAGTCCCGCGCAAACGAGGCCACAAGGCTGTGCCGCATGGCGTCGAGCATGGACGACGAGTAGCCGCCGCCCGAGTCGGTGCCGAGGCCCACCTTGATGCCGCTGCGCAGAAAGTCCCGCACGGGGGCGGCCATGAAGCCTCCCCCGACGGTCATGTTGGCCGTGGGACAGTGGGCAACGCCGCACCCGAGCCGGGCGAGGCGGCGCGTCTCGTAGTCGGTCATGATGGTGCAGTGGGCGAGGATGGAGCGGTCGTTGAGCAGGCCAAAGTGCTGGTAGAGGTCGGCCTCGTTGGAGAAGCCGGGGAACAGCGTGAGGGTCGCGCGGCGCTCCTGCTCCGACTCGTTGAAGTGCGTCTGGATGGGCATGTCGGGGTAGCGCCTGGCCAGGTCGCCCAGGCCCGAGAGGAGGCCGGCATCGCAGCAGATGGCGAAGCGAGGCGTGAGGGCGTGGCGCACCAGCACGCCCTCGGGGTCGATGCGCCTGATGTGGTGGATGCAGTCGAGCGTCGCCGCGAGGGACTCGTGCTCGTCCGCGTCGCGGTAGTAGTCGGGCGCGTTGCGGCTCATGTTGCACTTGCCCACGAGGGCTCGCTGGCCGCGCGCGAGGCAGATGTCGGCCAGCGTCTTGGTGGCCGCGCCGTGCTTGGAGCCGTAGTAGCTGGCCGTCGTCACGCCCTGCCTCAGCATGCCCTCCACCACCTTGCCGTAGACCCTTTGGGCGTGCGACGCATCCTCGAAGCGCGCCTCGTTGGGGAAGGCCACTTGGTCCAGCCACTCGAGGATGTGCAGGCCTTGGCCTTGGCCGCGGTGCAGCCATTGCGGAGCGTGGTGGTGCGTGTCGACGAAGCCCGGCATGAGGAACTGCCCGCGCTGCAGGTATGTGACGGGGCATGCGGCGGCCTCGAGCAAGGCCAGTTTCGACGGGACCTGATCCGGACGGACGCCGGCTTCGAGCGAGGCGATTCGGCCGCTTGGCGAGACCGTGAGGAGCGCGTCTTCGACAATCGTCAGGCTCGTGAGCGATGTGGTGTGGATGACGACGCCGTGGAACGCGCGGGACCAGTCTTGTGCAGTCATGTTGTTTCCACGTACCGAGTACCGAGTATGCAACTGCAAAATGGATCGAATTGGGACAGCTGAGGAATACGCGAGGATGGCTGAGCTCAGTCTTGGCCCTTGGGCCACGTATAATGCGCAGCAGATGAGGGGGAGAAGGGTGCGCCTCCATGCAGGTTGCCGATGCCATGTGGGCATGAGCAATTTCGTCGTTCCCCTTCCTTGTAGCAAATAGAGATGAACGATACGTGACGCATCAATTGATTGCTCTGATACGATAACCGATGGAAATGGCAACCGATTCATGGCTCGTTCCCCAACTCCAATTCATCATCGTTTCCGGGCGGCCTTCCAGCTCAGAAGCAGCCGTCGGCTTGTGGCTCCAAAAGCCCTATGCCAGCCATATCAGGTAACTACTCCGTACTCCGTATGGCATCAGAATTCGTGCCCGAGTACAAAGCAATACCTACCTACCTAGGTAGGCATATAACGTATATGTAAGTTACTCCGTGCAATGCTGTCAAATTCGGGAGTGCTACGGAGTACTGCTCCCTGTCATCTCCACCGGCGCCACGACGACCGGGTGCTCGTTGTGGCCCACCGAGGACGCAAAGATGGCATCGGGCCGGCAGCTCATCATCTCCCCGGCGGCTTGGCAAGCCACTTCGGCGATGCCCACTCAGCAAAATGCCGGGCCGGCTAGGGCCCGAGGATGCCGAGATGGCCGTGGCGGCGGTCAAAAGCAATCGCCCGTGTGTCGTTGTTCCACGTCCGTCACCGTCCGACCCGTTTCAGAGACCCTCTCCACGCCCATGGCCTCGAACTTGGCAAATTGGTCGATTCGACTATCGAGACTCGCAAGAAACCTCAAGACGCGGTTCCTTTGCTGGATGGCACCAGCCCCGGGAGCTCCATTGTCAGCCGGTTCCTGCCTTGACGAGGCCCCCGAGTCGTGATGGTTCAGGATCGTATGACGAAGCGTTGTGCATGTCTCGACGTCGCGGACCCTACTCGCTGTGGATGGTGGCGTACCGCACGGCATAGCGGTCTCTGCCCACTGCCCAGTGGTGCTAGGGGTACTCAGCCCTCGCTGCTCATTTCTCCCCGCTGATGCGACGCCAACGGTAGAATTGTGAGATCATGTAGGTCAATTGACGCAGAGTGACCGATAAGTGAACTGCGTCGCAGAAAAATAAGCGGCGCATCCAGGATTCACGCAAAGGCTGCCTAGGTAAACGGCAGGAGCGGCCGACCCTCGAGCACGTGAGCAAACCGACTTTTACACACACAACGGGGTCATCGCCATGTTTCACTCCAAATAAAAGTACTCCGTACTCCGTACTCCGTAATAAGTGTCCATTTGCCTGCATGCAGCGCCACGTCCATGTCTCAGAAATGTCGACTCATCTATTAACGAACCAGAAGAGAACAACAACACTCACTCTTCCGATGTACCTCGGTGGCTGTCAATCACCGCATTCCACTCGCCGTCCGTATGCACGACAAAGCACCGTCTCTGCTGCGATTTCCACATCACCACATGGGCTAGCAAGTCAAGCTACATGACGACACGACACGGGACAGCGCTTGGGGTGATTTGGCCAGTCCTTGGGGATTGTGAGCAACTGACGGCTAGCCGCAGTCAGGCACATGGACGAAGCTCGATATTCAAGAAGCGGCTGAAGTTACAGCGCCTGCTCTCTGGTGAGAGTCCGGAAACCGGATACGGAATACTCGGTGCAGCTATTGGCAGGAATCAAACGAGAACTTTTGACGAGACTGCCAGACCCCTTGTCGCTCCAGGGGCCTTTATTCACGAATCACGACTAATTACTCCATCGACATCTATCCCCGGCCCATAATGGCGGACAATTTGCTTCGACAGCAAACTTTTGGAAAGGACGCTGTTTTCTCGTCGTTCCCCAGATGCAAAAGGCTGTCAGGCTATGCACCGACTTAAGTCGGTTGGCGTGGAGAATGCCCATGGTGCCCTCATTGATATACTCCGGACAGCAGTCAATCCACAACAATTTGACCTGTCGTGATCCGTTCAGTGAATGATGAGCACTCACATATTTTGGGGTCTGCCATGCCGCATGATGGATCTTTACCACTCCACTCCTGGCTATCAAACTAGTCATTATGTAAGTCAGGTCGAACTAGGACCAACGTTCAAATCTGTCGCCCTAATCCTGTCAAGGTTATCTTCGATAGTTGCTTCTGCCATATTACATGAATTTCGATGATAGACGACGGATCCTCACTCGACAAAGCGCCTGTCCAGTCTAGTCAACATATAGTGACGACCATTCCGCCTTTTGAACCCCCTTTTTCGCAAGAAGATCAATCACAGAGCTGAAATCACAGAGCTGAAATTTAATTCGAAAATATCTTGACAGAGTGTACTGGTATTAGATGAAAGCGCTGCTTTTGTGTGACCAGACCCGTCAGCATCGTCAACCACAGTCTATTTGCAACTTGTTTGCATCAGTCCTTGCACTACGGAGCACACCAAGGAAGCTCGTCAATCTCACGTCTACTGTGGCACAAACGGGCTCTTGTACAGGGCTCATCATTACACGGAACTGCGACGAGGCCGTGTATATCCCAGCCAGCAAATTGGCGGGAATCCAGGGCCGCCTCGATTAAATAGCTCAGGTAGGTACATGAATAGACCCCACGCAATACACATTCCACTCTCACATGTTGGTGAACATTCTAGTGTTGACCTGTAAAGGAACCGTTCCAGAGTCATAGGTTCCCCCCCCCTCCCCCCGCGGCTGTGACAGCGCAAGGATACATGCACGATGCGGGCAATCTCATTACGTGCTAATTAATGAAAGATTGCTAGCACAATGGTATACATTACCACCAGTGCTTTTTGGCCTTTTTTGACGACGAACGGCGGGGAAAATGGGCACTCAACTCAGCATACTAATCGCCTCAGTCTCTACCCCTCCCCTTAAATCTGCCTGCTGACCGACATTACCGGAATACCCAAAGCGTCCACAAAATAAGCGGTTCATGGCGATCCTGACATTGTAGCGGGAGAAATCTTCGCTATGCAGAACGCGTGTTGACAAAGGGGGCCCAGAAGAAGAACAATCCACTCAGTTGCACTACAAAAAGATGCCCTTGCGGGTTCCAGTGTGAACATGATGAACATCTGGCCGCTGCCCTCATGCATCGGACCCAATCCTTGGAGCCTCGTCTGGAAAGAAACAGAGCACAAGTCAGTAGTCGCATTCGTAGTGACCTGTGGCGTGGGACAAGACAGGCTCGGAAACCAGATTGTCCACTTGGGAACCATTGCAATACACCCTGATGGGGGCCGGAATTAAAATGCTCAAATGGACGCCGGTAATGCAGCCGGTCTGACAGCTGAGATGATGGTCCGTCCGGCAACTCGTACGGCGAGATACCGAATATACCTGTCGGAGAATCTCTCAACCTTGCCTGACCTTCAGTGCAGCACGTCAATATCTGAGTCAAGAAACGAGGGCAGAATAACAAGTTGGGAGCGAATCACACTCGGAAAACGACCAATAAGTCGATAGACGCTCGTTCAAGCGCGAGATTCGCATGGTCTACGGAGTAGTATCTACTACTCGGTACAAAACGTGGAGCGCCACAACGTGTCCAATTCGTCAAGATGATGCGGCTATGCCGAGAATCTGTTTCACGCCAAGTTACATGCATTCGTGGCGTTTGATTCGTTTGTTAGAGCTACCCACTGGCTGCGGTGCAACTTGACAGCACCAAAGACGCTTCGAAGCATGTCGAGCTGAAGGCGCAGGATCAGCAAATCTCGAATGGCCTAGTGTTGATGCCACCACTTGTTGATGCTTCCGGTTCCGCAACTTGTGTCTGGTCCGGCTAATCTCTCAAAATTCTCAAGTCCTTTACGCATTGTGTTCCGTCGCCGAACTTCCTCCCACTAGAATATGTGATTCCGAGGCCTGACGCCGTTCGTTTTGTTAAATCCACCGCGGAACCGATCCTCCCGCCGTGACTTGTAGTCACGGCGGTGTTGGCCCGCTCGCCGAGCCGCACTTTCTCTTCAGGAGCTTGCGCGGCCCTGCAGCTCTCGTGTAGGAATGCTGGGATAGATAGACGCGGGGAGGAGAGAGATGTCGGACCCGAGGCAAGCCGAGTCGTGGACGTGATACGGCTTGGCCAGCCTCTTCACACTCTGCCGCTTGTAAGTCAAAGTCCACGGTCGGCACAAGTATGTTACTGACTGTCGTGTAGTGTCTCGAGGTCGATCCGACTCGGCGGTACTCGATATTTCGAACTGGACGATTATCTCATGATCCTTGCCTTTGCAAGCAGACATGTCCTCGACTCGGTTTGGTGACGATGGGCATCTACTAGTGCTGTCAGTCAACTGGTCTGTTGACGATGGCCCGCCGTCTTTGGCCCACCGGCGGCGAATGGCGACATGTGGCGCTGACCAGACACGTCTTGGCGATCTTCCCGCGCTGACAAGGTGCAGGGCTTCTACAGCAATGTCATGGTATGGGTCAATATTCAAGGAAAACGTCCCCACACCAATATCCTGCCGTCCACGGCACCAGTGGCATGAGCGGAGCCGAGATGGGTGATCGCATCTACGGAAGCAAGATTACGTGTACAATTGAGGAGTCCATGGTGGTTCTACAAATGCTGTGCAAGGTGTGCATGTGTTTGTTGTTTATCAGTTTGACGTAAGAGACCACTGCCAGGCCATGATGCAACACGATGGGGTACTTGACTGACAGAGTTCTGTCGAGGCAGGTCAGGGTTGAGACGACAATTACAAGTCAAGCTGTTGTTTGGTTACGTCTTGTTGGGATGGGCCGTAACAGAGGCCTTCTTCTTGGACTACTGGTGCCAACCATTTCGCAATTACTTTCGGGTTTTCGCAGGAAATTCACGTCCGTCCAGATGTCGGCCTTTTTTCCCTTGTCGGGGCAATGGGCACTGACACCCTGATGGGGGCCAGCCGGCTGCACGACGTCGCAAAACCACCCCATCATGTCGTTTGCTTTCCACCTTTCGTCTGATCTTTGGATGCTCGCCGTTCCCATACCACTGTTGCTGCAATCGCAACTCCCTGGAGAAAGTGCGTCTGGTGTACCCGCGACAAAGTACAACTCATCACTGACCACGCCAAAGAAAGGTTAACATTTGTGCAATATTTGGCCTAGGCGTCTTCGTCGTACGTAGCCACGCGACGGCGACACCGAGATGATGAGCACTCTGATCACTTGGCTAGATCCTTGCCGCAGTACTGACTAGGTACTACTGCGTCGCGCACCCTGAGAGCATCCTCTAGATCTATTGGTACGTTCGCTAAGCCAGCACCGCCATCATTGTCACCAACGTCCCACACTGCTACGCGCTGCCCCGAAAAGCATTCAGGCCCAAAGTATTCGGCAGTCTCGTCGGCAGCACACGCAAAACAAGGCGTGCCAGATGCGCAAAGCGCGGCGAGGGCCGCGGCGCCAGCAAGGACGAGGGAGCCGGCGACACTGTCATTCGGCACGGCAGGCCGGCATCATCGGAGACCACGGGAAACCTTGCGTCGAACGTTTCAAATCCAGTGTCAACATTGCACATCTGGCAGAGGAGCGAGTTGTAGCGTCGATGCGAACGACACGAGTCAGCCTGGGTGGGAACGGATGGAGCTGCTGCAAATGGGAATGGGGCAAGACGAATTGGTCACAACGGCAAAAGTCGACGTCGACAAAGCAGACGGTACCGGCGGGAGTCCTTGGCGTCGCACTGCCCATGAGTGCGTCGCACAGATGGTGTGATGTCAACGGTGTTTGTCTGGACGGGAGCCCAGTATCGGGGCAATCAGTCGGTTGGCGATATTGTTAGCGTTGGCATCTTACAAAATTTGGACCGCGCACTTATTTCAAAGACGCCCGTCCGCATACGCATACTGGTCTGCTTAACCGCCCCCGTCGCAATTTCTCAGACCAACACATTTTGGTGACGGACCACATGGCCATCCGATTCTGGGGTAGCACAGTGTAACGGATGGCCGAAGCTCGGTGGAATTCTCACACCAAGATGCCGGGATTTAGCCTCTCTTTAGGTTTGGTTCAGTCTGGTTTCGTCCTTCACCTCGGGTGTCATGGCCATGTGCGGTAGCATCGCGAGCCGTTTGTGCAACGCGGGCGAGCCGCGGGGGAGAGGGTTCCGGCGGGGGGAAAACGATGCGTAACAGCCCTTGGTTTCCCCCCCGGTCCCCCGTTCCCCCGTTCCCCGTCCCGAAAGGAAAGGGGGGGCCGTTGTTCGGAGAAATGTCGATGTGGTATCGTTGCTGGGATTGTACGGGACCGTTCGTATAGAGCTTTGATGAGGAACG
This sequence comes from Metarhizium album ARSEF 1941, assembly GCF_000804445.1. Lineage (NCBI taxonomy): Eukaryota > Fungi > Ascomycota > Sordariomycetes > Hypocreales > Clavicipitaceae > Metarhizium > Metarhizium album. The sequence continues at coordinate 23,715 of NW_024467591.1, forward strand.
GGTGGTGACGAGTTGGCGTTTGCGCCGGGTAGCGGCTGCGCGGCGGTGGGATAAGCATAAGTTTTGGGGGGTGGCGGACAATGGTCTTTGGGGAAATGAATCAGTTCCAGAATGTTCGATGGCTGCCAGCAGGCGGCGACTCAACCCTGTCGATCGTCTCGAGGGTTCTTTCGCAGCAGAGATGCGATGTGGTGGTGGTGGTGAGCGTACGAGGGTGATGCAGAAGCAGATGGATGCGGGACGGCTGCATCAACTTGGCAAAAAGAAGCGCAATACATGCACACATCAACGTGACGACCGGAATGCCGAATTGAATAAACAAGGAGCACACCAGTGAAGCAAGTATCAGCTTTGATTGGCACTGGACAGACGACTAGCCGATAGCTGATGGCCATTGGGAAAAGTTGCATTGGGCAAATGTCCCTGGCTGCCGACCTACCCTGCAGCCATATATGCACGACCACGATTCCGGGTCAAGAACGGGCAATCTCCGCGACCAGTCAGTCTATTTTCATTAGTTAATTCGCGGAAGACTTGGCAAGTGTTTGGTAAATGCAGCTTTCAGGGCCGTGTTCTTCTTGGCAGACTTGTCCCGTATTCACCAAGTAGATGGTGCTGCTACGTAGTGTCCACGCACACGAGCGACATCAAGGTGTCTGGTGTTGGCCTGCCTCCGGATGCCTCCACCGCGGGAGGATGGGTCGGTACTACGGAGGCGGCGAGTGGGATGATGCATTTGTGCTCGTTTGGGCAGTGGGCCGTGATATCAATGGGATACTGTCTTGGGCAGGTGCTCGGCAGGCCAGGCAGGCAGGATAGTGCAGTACACTGTAGGGATTATAATACAGGGCGGCTACGGGCCGTGGACACGGAGTAGATGGACGTCGGTGGACAATGCTTGCCAGGAACAAGCACTCGGTGGGCCAGCGACAGGGTGACGAGGGCTCAGGACGAGAGAGAGAGCACACGGGTCTGTCTGGTGCCCAACACCAGGCAGGTACTCGGTACGACTGACTGCTTACCTTGGTAGATGGTGCGTGGTGCGTGGTGCGTGGTGCGTGATGCATGGTCTGGCGTGTCCGTATGCGGTCCGCGGTCGTCATGGTGGTGCGTGGTGCCACGAGCACGCCTCGCCACGTCGCATTCACTTGCCGCCGGGCTAGTCGGGTTCATGTATGTGAGAGCTTTGCGAATGGTGAGAGGGTCTATTTGGCACGGAAATTAGCAGAGACTCGAGGCCAATGGCAGGTTGAGCAAGACGACACGCGAGCAGGTAGCGTCGATGCGGGGAGGACCAGGACCAGCGCACGTCAACTTGGTACAGTACATGCAACCTCCCGGGCAGGCAAGACGAGACGCTGTGCAGCTCTGAGCTCTGGCGTTCGGCGCCAGCCACTGGCCGATGGGCGGACGCCAGATGCACCAACCAATCCTTACTTGCTTGGGCTCTGACCCAAACCGCAGTTGCTGAGTGTCAGCCGACCTGTGGGGACCTCTGGCTGATTGTCGGGGCCTGGTATGCCGTCAACAGGGGCCAGACAGCGGCACCGATAACCTTTGGCGCCCCACGCAGCAGTAAAGTTAGCTCGCGCTGCCCTGTCTCGCAGCACCGACTAGCGTCCGCTTCATGTCGACATTGAGCCTGAATGATGCCTTCTTTCCAAACCTTGATTGAAACCCTGAATCTTCTTCACGCACGCCCCAGTTTGACGTTCCGGAACCCGAGGCCACTTGGGATGGACATGTCGAAGTCATCTCGGACCCAGCCTCCCATCCATCTAGGCGGCCGTGCAACACGGTACCCCCCCCTGTTCTGTTCTGCGTGCTCCATTGCTCATCATGTTTCGATGCACCACCACCACAGCACGCCTCGCGACCTCGCGGCACCTGCCTTCCCCGCGTCATCCGCGTGTTTCTTTGCTTCAGCGTCAAGACCTAACTCGTCATCGTCATCTCCATCTCAGCCACCTCCAGGGGACTCGCCTGCCGTGATTGCAGCGACGTTCGGGGCCCTGGCCGCCGGAGCCTGCGCCTTCTATTCCGTGTCCGGCGCATCGCACACGGTGCCGTCCCTCGTCGACCCAGCAGACGAGGGCCGCATTCCCGTCACGTCCCCTGTCAAGCAAGGCGTACACTGTGCAGTCTCGAGGGCAACCAGCTTCGCCTTTGCCGCGAGAATCGACCTGGCTCGCGTAGCCAGCAACTGCGCCGTCGAGGATGAATGGGCCGTGGCTGTCGGGAAGGGGGTTGAAGGCAGGAAATCAGACGGTCACGCGTGAGTCCCCACGTCACGTCTCGACTTGCTCTGGAGTAGGGACGCTTCACAACACGTCCCACGTCCCGCGTCCCGCGTCCCACGTCCCACAGCCCTCGGCCTGTGAGGGCAGTCCTGAGTTGCTTACTCCGTACACCGCACAGACTAACTACCATGTATGTATGCATGTATGCTTATCTTACGCCTCGCCGGTTCCATCCATCCATCCAGCGGTTGGGCGACGTCAGCAGTCCTTCGCCAGGCGCTGGTTCCCCATGTCTCGCACGACATCAGCCGCATTGCCCCATCAGCCAATTCCGACGTCATTGACTCAGCTATCAAGATTCAAGTCGGCCTTTAGAAACCTCGATGCCCGCATCATGAACGAGGCCAAGCCTGCCGCCCAGGGGTCCGCCAAGCCGGCCTCCGCTGCTGTTGTCGCCGCCATGGCTCCCGCTGTTTCCGGGTCGTGTGCTCTGGCGTCCATGTACGACCCGGCCACGTCATTAGTCAGAATTGCTGTGGCTGTCCTCGGATCTGGGTCCGATGACACTGGCAGGTAGAGCAGGGATCAAACCGGCTTCAACCACGGCGAGCTGAGATGTCTCGACGAGTCTCATCCTGGTGAGATTGAGGACGTGATTGATCCCAAAACCGGCCGCTTGTTGGGCATCGCCGCAACTCGAGCATCTGGGGATCATCGCCGGAAGGCATATCAAGACGCCGTCGAGTCACTCCAGCCAAACTCACACGGCCTCGCCGAGCGCCCCAAGTACGCGACGCTGTCTTGCATGACGGCCGAACCTGAAGTCATCACCCGCAAGGTAGCGAAAAAGGAATCCGTCATTCTGGCCTCGTACGGACCGTGAGAGGTCATGTCCAACGACGACGCTGTGGAATGACTGCGTTTTCAAAATGGTTGGCTGCCAAAAAAGCTGGCAAGTCGTCAACGCCAGGACGGCCTTGATGGTTGGGGTCGACGGATGGCCATCTTACAAAGCAACCCGAGACTTCTTTGCAGTGGAGGATCTTGACAATGCGGCCGTCTGCCCCGTCAAGAATGTGTCGGGCGGCAACCGACGCACTCTGTTTTGTGGTTCCGTGACTGCATACAGCCCCGTCAGCCGATACGTCCGAGATGATGTAACCGTTCAAGTCGTCTTTTTCCAGGATCCCTGTGCGAGTCCCACGACATGATGCCGACAGGATGGAACCACTATCGGACGATTTTTAATTTGTTGACTTTGCAACAACCGGTCACAGTGGTATTCTCCTTGCCGCTCTTTGCAATCCGCTCTGCCTGTTCGATTTCTGCCCAAAAGAAAGCTCCTGAAACGGCCAATTCAACCTTGATGCTGGATCGCTTAGCTGTTAGTAGGTGCGGACGGACCGCTGTGCTTTGTCAAGTTGGGGCTTGGTCTCTCCGCAACAAGTACGCCGTAGTAAAAGAATTCTGAGAAACATTTGCCGAAAAGTCCATCAGCCATCTGGACGTGTCCCACGTTCCAAGGACTCGGCTTTCCAGACGGAGCCGTGCTGACCCGCGGGATCGTCAGCATGTTACATCGACCTCAGTGAAGCCCTTGGGGCTTTCGTCGTTGTGTCTGTCTGGATGCGTGTCATGTCTTGACCCTCGTGGTGGACGAAGCAACGGCTGGTCTGATTCGCCTATATTGATGCCGTCTGAGATGTCGATATTCGCCAAAAGGTTGGCCAACCAATGTCCTGTCCAAGTACTCCGTACGCTATACTCCATCCAAGTGATGGTGGCTGTCCCTCAATTCGTTTGGCACATCGAAGACGAGGTATGATGCCGACAGAATCAGCACTCCCCATCTGGCAACGACTGCTCATCCTTGGATTACGGACCTTATTTTGGCCATTTACGGATTGATTTGCGCCACCCCTAATGGCCCCTAATGCAAGCAAGCCGCAGTGGTATGGCTGCTCTGTTGGGCAGCCGTCTGTCTGGCCGTGGCTGGCTTGCCCGTGGCAGATTGGTTCGGCTCGTCACCGACTCACTCACCACTGGGATTTGTATACACTTTCTGAGAAATATTTCTGGGGAGGAAGCTGTCCAAGCCGGTAGCCCGGCGCAAAAGCCCTCAACGCTTGACATTTTCGTTTCGTCTCAACTCTCTCTCTGTCAGTCCTGGGTGCCGGCGCGGACACTCCACCACACCGGCATGGCTATGACAGCCATGCAAGCACGAGACGCGGATGAATCGACGACGCTGGGGAGGTGTTACCCGCACTTGATGTCTATACGGAGTAACAGTGTTGAAGATGTAGAAATTCTTGCCTGTCCGTCTCGTGCGGAACGGACCGGACCAACGAGGCGGATGTACCGCAGTTCGTCCGTCTCTTCTCATCATGTGCTCCCTCCCGCCCGTACACAACCCGTCGCCAGGCCAGGCAATAGGGGGCTCGCGACATGCGGCAGGGCTTCTCCACAGACGCGAACTCAAAATCAATCGTCCCCATTGGTCCCGCGGAAAACTCGAGGGTCAGATTCATCGAGGCGGTTCGCAATCTGAAAGAAGCAAGTTGTTCTGCCACGCCAAGACGGCACAGAGCCCGAACAAACTTGGCTCTCTTGTCAAACATGCAATACGCGCATCAATTATCCTTGCAGCAGACTCAGCATAAGCGTCGCAGTATGCGTCGCGGCGAAGCACACACACACACTCATGGACAGGACAGGACAGACGGGCAACGCATGCACGGTGCCATCGAGTTCTCATTTCCGCTGACTCATGCACGGCAGTGATCTTATTTTTAAGCATGGTACGTTGGCGTGTCACAGCGGACGCCCTGACACAACTGGAACGTCGAAAGACGGCCTCCGACGGACGGTAGCGCGGTCTCATGTATCCTTGTCCAGATTCGCTCACGATTCGCTGCAGGAGTAGGACATGCCTGTAGGCTGTCCCTGATCGGTTATATATATGCCAAAATACGGAGAAGGTGGTACGCCGGACTGTAGGCACAGTTTTTGACCTCGCCCTGCACTTGAGAGCCAAGGCGCCGTCTGAAACAAGTCACGAAATAAACAACAAATGGAGGCACGGGACAGTGCAGGAGTGGAGCAGCCACACTAGGAGTGCCGGACCAGGGTCGAGTCGAGGCGAGGCGAGGCGAATCAAGGCTACGTATTAAGTTTTCTTGGGGTGCCTGGTCCGCTGCGTCTCGACTCTCGACTCTCGACTTCTCGACTCTCGACTCGCCGGAGCTGCCCCAGGCCGGCTAGTAGTTTTTGGCTCCCCGTCGCGGTGGATCTGTTTACGGTTCATGAAGTGTCCAGTGCGGACTATTGCTGCACGCACGTCGGTCAAGCTTCAGATATGCTGGCGCAGGCATAAACTGCAATTGGTGGAGGGGAGCGACAGTCTGCCTGGGGCGGCAAGCCGCGGTCAGCGCTCGACGAGGGCACTCGGCACGCCCAAGAAATGGCAAGGCGGGAATGGATGTGGCTGCAGCATCGAGGCCAATGAGGTACGCGGGCACGCCTGGGAGGGGGAACATTATTTAGGGCCCGGCAGGCAATATTCGGCTCCGATACAGCTCGACTGCGCGCAGTACGGAGAATTAAAAGACGCTACCAAGCTTTTCAGCTGAGCCATGGGCTTTGCCATGTCCGCAGACCGCACTCCGCGTACTCCGTAGCCGGTTCGCGTCCAGCGAGACGGCAGCCAGGCTGGAAGAAAGTCGAGGCACAGGAGCCACCCCCCAGAGTCGATTGGGCCAACAGCATGGAACCTTGTTCCGATCAGGCAGCGGCAATGCAAGAGCGTACGTGGGAGCGAGATTCTGTCGATGACTTCGGCCGCCAGCCGAGCGCTTCTTCCTCCTCCCCGCTGTGGATTTGGATTAGGCTGCCCGCGTCTCCTCCTTCCCGCGAGCAGTGTTCCCGTTGATGCGAAAAGACGTGAGTCTCCTCCCTACGCGGCTGGACGCTGGGCTCTGATGAGGTAGCCCAAAAAAAATAAATAAAAAAAAAGGGCAGGTGGACTTTTGGGGGGTCGAGTCCATGCGGATGCCCCGGAAGTACCGCAGGCCCATTTCCGATGCCATGCCGTTACCCTGTCGATTCCTTCCCGGACGGCGGGGACAGCATCTCTTCGCCTTGATATGCATCTGGCCTGTTGGTCTTCCAAAGGGCCCTGAGTCCCGAGCCCCGAGTCCCGAGTCCTCCTCGCCTTCTCTATTATGACCGTGAGGCCGGAAGGAAGTGCAGCACGACTGGCCGAGCCTGATGGACACGGGCGCGCCGCTCGACATGGCCCGCGGGCCGCGGCTCCTGCTCAACCAGCAGCTGGCTACTCCGTACTCCGTGCTGCCAAACAAGCCATTGGATGACAGAACCAAACAGAGGTTAGTCGTGTGTGGCGGCCACGACGATCTGCGGGCCGTCGTACCCCGGCGACCCGGTCCACTCGCCCTGGAGGCAAGCCGACGGCGCCTTGATGCGTCTCTGGGACCTGTTCCGCATGCCGTAGGAACTCCCCAGACAGTTGTAGGTTATAGGCCAGCACGGTGGAACTGGAAGCAAGCACTCCGAACACGCTCTCTGCACCGAGTATTGGCCCTTTATTCGGCACAAAAGACTCTGTGTTCCGTCCACGCACATGGCCAAGTACGTATGGCCACACGGGGTCCACGGCCGTAATACATGGAGTCTGGCTGGACACGCGGACACGACACAACCCTGGGCTCTTACGCTTTGCGTGACACTCGCAACGGCCCCCCCCACCCTTCCAGGGTGTAACACTATCTGGGTAATGAAGTTGATGCAACCAAACCGACAGGCCCGTTGCCTGACACATCTGACAACCGGAACGACCAGACGAATGGGCGGGCTGGGCATGGGGGCCGGTCTTGGATACGCCGGTGGATGGAGTAGTACTTCTCCAATGATTCTCACACCAAGTTGACACATGCTACCTGGGCCTAAGACGCCAAGACGAAACAAGATAGTTACCCACGCCGTGCTCTCGGACTTGCCCTCGACAGAGGCCTTGGGAGGTGGGCAGAAGAGTCTCCAGCCGCGATTACGGAGACGGCTGATTGCTCTCCTCCAGCAGAGTCCAGAGTACCGAACAGATGCCAGCGGGAACTTGTATAGCGAGGCGCGTCGACTGGAGAGAATAGGGACTCGGGACAGAAACACACGCCCCTGTTGTCCAGTTGTCCGTTCTTGGCCCTGCGACTGCGACCCGGTCCGTTATTGCCCCTTTTGCTTTGCGTTCTCTGAAGCTTCCCCCCCCTCCCAGTCAGGCAATTCTTCGCTTGCGTGAAGATGGCCGTGGGACGGGCATCGCGTTGTAAACGCCGTTCTGAAGGTCTGTACAAATGTACAGATGGGAAGCAGAAGCAGAAAACGGACTCGGCTCTTATGGGCATGGGGGTGCTCGGTACGGAGTACGCACACACATGACTAGCCCGGCGCCTCGCTGGGCTGTCTTGGCCGCTTAATATACGCAGTCTTTTATTATTTCACGTCATGTTGTTTTTTTGCCTCCTAGGCCGAATCAAGAGAAGCAGACCCATAGGCGACATGGCCTTTGTCGCTGCTAAGCCCGTGGCGAGAAGTCAATAAGAAGGATTCGATCCCACCATCTCCCTGTCCCACTTAGGGTCTCCAATGTCGTAATAAACTTACTGCTCGCCGTGGCAATTCATCCACGACTTCCCAAATCTTTACACGTTTCTTGTCCACCTGGCCGCCGCCTTGCCTGTTTCACTCTATTTCGCGACGACGACGCACGACGTCAAGACGACTTGAGACCAAGAGACGGACGGACACGGGACCCACGCTGCGCATTGGCTCTCCAGGCAACGTAGGTGTATGACATATATGCAGGAGGAGGAAGCCGACGTTTGTTTTTTCACTCAGACACGGGCCGCTCTGGCAGCAACCATCCATCACACAGAATCTCGTGTGTTTGTGCCTCTTGCGACCCTTCTCCGCGGAGAGGAACAAGCGGTTTCTGCAAGACGAGGTTTAAACTTCTTTTTCTTTGCAACTCTAGGTGTCATTTGACGCCGTTGAAGGGGCATCTGCTCTGCCGTGTCACCTAGGCTCGACTTGGGCCAGGCCTGCCACGGAGTACTCGACAGGTTTTTTTTTTTCCTTTTTTATTTATTGATTATTTTTTTTTCCTGCTGGGTTTTGGCCTGCCTGCCCGCCTGAACGCCAGCCCGCCTGCCTGCCTCTGCCTACTCCTTGCCGTGCCGTGCCGTGCCGTACTTACTGTGCTGTGCTGTGCTGTGCTGTGCCGTGCCTTTCTGTGCGACCAAAGAACAAAGGGACTCGGGAGGGCCAGACATTTTCAGGGACGACCATGGTGTCTGTTGGTTCTTTTCACGCTCGGTCGGGCTCGTCGGCGCAGCTCGACACGGGGGACGTCCACGTATGCCACATCTGTCTAAAACAGTTCAGTCGGAGTAAGTCTATCTTTAGGCCTGGTTGTTGTCGCCCGCCCGGCCTGCCCTGCCCTTCCCTCTGGGCCTCGCAGAAAATCTTCTCCACAAGCTTAACCGCCGCGCTGGGACGACGAGTGTGTGTGCTAACACGCGTGGAGCAGGAGACTTGAGGGAACGCCATAGACGGCGGTGCGAGAAGTCGATTGGCAAGATTATACCGACCAAGAAGCGATCTTGCGAGCGGTGCATATCGTTCAAGGTCAAGTGTGGCTATGAGAAGCCCTCTTGTAGGTTTCCGACTCTGCAATACCACGGACCTGCCTGCCCTGCCTGCCCCCTTTTCGCCGCCTCCCCTGTTCCGCCTCTCTCTCTCTCTCTCTCCCTCTCTCTCTTTTCGTCGCTGTCTCTACCTCCTTCGCTGTCGTGTTGTTTTGCTTCAGGCGGGCGCGTCGGTGCTGACAAGACACGGCGCAGGTAGCAGGTGCGTGAACCGCTCCGTGCCATGCGAGTACAAGCTGGAGCCTCGCGTCAAGATGCCGCTCAACCCGGCGTTCGGGCTGGGCCCCAACCCCGCCTTCTCTGGGTCGATGGACGTCTTCTCGGTGCAGCAGAGCCGGGCGGCGGACATGGACGGCGCGGAGCAGCAGCAGGGCTCGGCGTCGTCGCTGGCGCCGCCGGAAATGTCCTTCAACCTCTCGTCCTCGTCGGCGTCGACCGAGGCCCTGGACACGCCGCTCGACTTCGTGGGGCAGCAGGGCTTCTACCCGGGCAGCGAGTACTACCAGCACTGGCCGCACCCAGACGGAGGCAGCAGCGGGCACCACCCGCCGTGGGACGCGACGACGGTGTGGTCGGAGGGGTCGTCGAGCATCCCCGAGGCCATGATGTTCGAGGACGTGCCCATGGACCCGGCCTGGGCGCAGAGCATGCTCGATCCCAGCCTGAGCATGGACACGTATGGGGAGCACAGCATGGCCTACTACGGCCAGGGCATGCACGGCGTCGACTACGGCCGCCCGGGGAAGCGCCACGCCAAGTCGAGCTCGGTGTCGTATTGAGCGTCGCACCAGAGGAAGAAAAAAAACGCAAAAATCCAAAAACCAAGATAAAAATCGAGAACCAAGTCGAGGCCTGTGCGCGCCCACGCCAGTGAATGCCAAGCAGTGCACCGGCACGACCCTCGGTCCGGGCGGCAGACCTTGTCTTCCCGTGTCGGACCGATGGCGGCGCAGAAATGTCCGGGCAAGACGGACACGCTGATTCATTGATGATACGGAGTACGGAGTACGGAGTCTCTTGGCGACTTGACGCCGGCGGCTGCGAGGCAAAGCTGCAGGTGCAACCCGTTTTCGCCAACGCCGCTTTTGTGCACCGGGGGCAAGGTCTCCCGGCCAGCCGTCACGTACACGCCAGATGCCGGTGCCAGGGGCGGGTGAAGCAAAACCAGGGTTGATGGAGGCCTCTGGTGCTTCGACTGCAGGTTTGGAGGTGGCCGTCGCGTCGTCTGGCCGAACCTGCTGTGGCAGCACACGTGTTTGGTGGGAACGAGACACTGGAGGGCTGGCTGGAGTTGCATTTGGTATTCCTTACGGTACAGTGCGGGTTGTTTGAGACATGCTCAGAGGAGGCGGCGGCCAGGGGAGGTTTGTGTTTCTGCTTCTGCTTCTGCTTCTGCTTCTGCTTCCGCTTCTCCTCTGCTTTCTGTTCATTTCTTTTGCCGCTTCTGCTTCTTGTTGCGCTAGGGGACCTCGGAAAAAATGAATCCACAGCACAGTAACAAACAAACCCAGGCAAGGCAATAGAGGAGTCTCTCTGTTTTCCGTTTTCTGGATTCTCCATCTTCTTCTGCCTTGTTTCAAAAGCCCCGGCCGTCAAACCCCGGCCGTCAAACCCCGGCCGTCAAGGGCCTCAAGGCTGACGACGGAGCCGGCAGCGTCGGCTCGAGAGGCGGCCCAGCCCGGTATCGGTATTCGCGACACACGACCCGAGGGCTCGTTTCGACGGCCGACGCCGGGACAGACGCCTGCCGCAGAGACCGGGGCGGGCCGTCTCGTCTTTGCCGCGGCAGGTCAGGCGCTCGCATCATCTGGCGGGAGCGGTCCCAGGGCCGGGCAGATGAATTCTATTCTACTGTACGGGTTGAACATGGCCGACGTGCCTTGTGTCGACGGGCTGGACGGGCTCTGCCTGCGAGGACGGACGGCCAGGCCAGGCGAGGCGAGGCGAGGCGGCGTGGAGACAGCGGCGTCGACTTGTCCCGTCACGATGACGGCTCCGCCTGTGCATCTTTTTGCAAAAGCACATGGTTTTACGGACAGCAGCCGCTTTGGCTGCATCGGCGTGGCCTCGTACAACCCAACACCGCCTACTATCACGGTGCAGTCAAACGTGTACATGTGACATGACCGTCTAGATACACGTCAGTCGCGTCCGATTTCCTCCCTCTCTCCCTCCCACTCAACATCCTCCTCCATCTGCTCATTCGCCTTGAACTCGGCGTCTCCCGCCAGGCCCTCGCTGTCAAGGTCGTCAAAGTCCACGTCGCTGTAGTTCTCGTCCTCGTCGTCTTCCTCTCCGCCGCCTCCGCCTTCGCCGGGCCCCCCCTTCCTCCTCGCCTCCTTCTCGGCTCTTTTCCTCTCAACATTGGCCTTTTGCTCCCTCCGCCGCGCCTCCTTTTCCCGTCTCCTCTTGTCCCACCGCTTCTCGAGTTCCCCGACTTCTTCGCGGCTCTTGTGCACGTACTCGTGCCACATGACTTTGCCGGCGCACAGTCCCTCCTCGACCTTGGTGAGTCGCAGACGCATGCGGGGGCCCAGCTCGACGAGCTTGACGGCTCGCCGCTCGACATTGTCCACTTCGTCCTCGGCCTCTGGGCCGCCGTGTTCCGCAGCGGCCAAGCGGGCTTTTGTCGACACGACTCTCCTGGGGGCGTTGTCGACAACCTCTATTTCGGCGTCCGTCTCAACCTCGCTGCCGCTCGTGGCGTCCGTCATGTACCCGTCTCCGGCTTCGCCCCCCATCATGTAGTTCGCAATGTCTTGGAGCTTGCCGAGGTTGGGCACGCGTCCCTGTCTGCTCGACTTTGTTGCCATCAACTCCTCCGCCGCCTTGATCCGTCGCAGAGGCCTCGACACCGTGGTGGACTTTGTGGTAATGGCGTAGTGTCTAAAGTTGACCACGAAGGTGCCGTCGTCCTCCTCGGACCGTTCGCGATCCAGGAGGAGCACTCGCCGGATTGCCTTGAGCGGCGTCTGCTGAGGGTTGATGGGCGGAAAGAGGGACTGGAAGACCGTCGTGGCCAGAGACTCGAGGTGCCTGGGGACCTTGGACTTGGAGTCGGCACCCGGCGTGGCAAAGTTGTTCATGACCAGCTGCGCACGCACGACACAAGGTTGACACGGGTCAGCGACGTCGTTGCCCGTCGTGTGCGTTGCGTGAGCAAAGGGATCGACTTACCAGTGGGGGCGCCAGGAATTCCTTGCCACCGCCCCTCGGGTGCTTCTGGACTCTCTGGACGTCTCTGCAGAGGGAGTACTTGTCGACGCGGAAGTGCATTGTCGGGCCTCGCGGCGCAAGCGCCAGCCTCAGGTTCGTGTTGCCCGTCTCGGAGCGCGAGAAGAGCATCAGGTGGGTGACGCCGAGGGGCCCGCACATGACGACGTAGTCCTTGAGCTTGTTTCCCCTACGCTCCCTGAGCCGGCTGGCCGTGCCGGGCTCCATGACCTTGCGCACATCGGCGGCCAGCTGGCTGATGCTGGAGCCGACCTCGCCGGCCCCGATCCTGATGACCATGCTCTTGGGGTCGCGTGCGGTGGCGTGGCCGGCCGACCCTGTCTCTGGGTTGTTGGCGCCGACGTGCGTCCTCTTCTTTGCTCGTCTTCGCGCCATGATTCCGGGCTGTGGAAGCACGGCTCGGCTGATAACCGTGGTCGAGGGGATGGATGACGCCGTGGCATGCGCACGATGGATGCGTGGAAAAGAAGAATTGAACTCGGCGGACGAAGGAAAAAGTGAGTGGGGCAGCTCTGCGACGGGCTGCGGCGTGCCCAATCCACCCAATCCACGTGGGCGATAAGGCCGGCCCCCGCTAAAATTTTCTTGTCCGACAGCCGCACAAAAAGACGGCTCCAGTCGGTCGTCAATTTCCAGGTGCAAGTAGCCAATCAAAACCAGAATAAACAGGTGCTTGATTTCACACCGAGTAACTTACAAGGCAGGCTCAATTGGGTCCACGTGACTTGCCTAGAGCCTTCGCACGCCTCTCTCCGACGTCCCAACTGCATCGTCTTGGTGCCCTCGCTCCATCTCTCACGGCCACACGTACGTTGCCAGCCATGGGCGATTCAAAAAGGAGGAAAGTGTTCCATGGCACGCAGCCTGGATGCCAGGTGCCCTCTGGCACCGAACCCAAGACTTTCAAAGAACTGGTAAGCGAAGCCACCCCCCCAAAACAACGATGCCTCCGTGCCCCCCTTGTGTCGAGCCCCGGCTCACGAATCTAGGGAATCGTCGACTCGTTGTGCGAAGCCTGTGAATCTCTCAATTACAAGTTCCCGACGCCCATCCAAGAAAAGGCCATCCCCGTCGCCTTGCAGAACCGCGACATTATTGGCCTCGCCGAAACCGGCAGCGGCAAGACGGCTGCGTTTGCGCTTCCCATCCTGCAAGCTCTACTCGACAAGCCCCAGCCATTGTTCGGCCTCGTCCTCGCGCCGACCCGAGAACTGGCGCACCAGATTGGGCAGTCGTTCGAGGCTCTCGGGTCGTCAATCTCGCTCCGCTGCGCCGTCATCGTCGGCGGCCTGGACATGGTCCCCCAAGCCATCGCGCTCGGGAAGAAGCCACACATCGTCGTCGCCACGCCGGGACGGCTGGTGGACCACCTCGAGAAGACAAAGGGCTTCTCCCTGCGCACGCTGAAGTACCTCGTCATGGACGAGGCCGACCGCCTGCTCGACATGGACTTTGGCCCCGCCATCGACAGGCTGCTCAAGTTCATCCCGCGCGAGCGGCGGACCTACCTCTTCTCCGCGACGCTCAGCTCCAAGGTCGAGAGCCTGCAGCGGGCCAGTCTGCGGGACCCCGTCCGCGTCAGCGTCAGCAGCAACAAGTACCAGACCGTGTCCACGCTGCTCCAGAAGCTCCTCTTCATCCCGCAGGAACGCAAGGACACGTATCTCGTCTACCTGGTCAACGAGTTCGCCGGCAAGTCCGTCATCGTCTTCGCCCGCACCGTCTGGGAAACGCAGAGGATCGCGGTCCTCCTCCGGGCCCTCGGCTTCGGCGCCATCCCCCTGCACGGCCAGCTCTCGCAGTCGGCCCGCCTCGGGGCGCTCAACAAGTTCCGCTCCGGGACCCGCGACATACTCGTCGCCACCGACGTGGCCGCCCGCGGTCTGGACATCTCCAAGGTCGACATCGTCCTCAACTACGACCTGCCGCAGGACTCCAAGACCTACATCCACAGGGTGGGCCGCACGGCTCGAGCCGGCAAGTCCGGCGTCGCAATCACCTTTGTGACCCAGTACGACATTGAGGTGTTTCAGCGCATCGAGGCGGCGCTCGGCAAGAAGCTGGACATTTACCCCACGGAGAAGGAGGAGGTCCTGGCGTTCCAGGCCCGCGTCGAGGAGGCCCAACGGCACGCGCGCATCGAGGTCAAGAGCTTGGCCGAGAAGCGCGACGCCAAGGGCAGGAGGGCAAAGGGCACCACCGGCAAGAGGCGTCGCGACGACATGGATAGAGAGGAGGGCTAGCTAGCCTCGTCAGCTCGGATAGGCAATACCCTGCAATACAGCTGAACCATGTTTCCCCCACCGTCCACTAGGCTACCGAGGACTCTGGTGTTTGACATCGCGGCAGACCCGGGCCTGCACTGGGCAGCCTATTCCCCCTTCGGTCAAACGGGTGTATGGCAGGCTCATTGAACAGATGACCAGATTCATTATGCGACTTTTCCAGGCCAGCAACGCCATTCGTCTAGGATAGGAATACAGGAACACACGTCATGAATGTGAAGCACGGGTTCATGTGCGTGCAACATCGTCGGGACGGCATCGCGAAGCATGTTTCGCCCTAGACCTCTTCTCCCTCTGCCTCCTCCGCCTCCCCTGCCTCCCCTGCCTCCCCTGCCCCCCCGTCTTCCTCTTCTGCGTCGCCGTCTTCCTCTGCCTCTTCGTCGCCGTCTTCCTCTGCCTCTTCGTCGCCCTCTTCATCCGCATCCTCCTCTGCCCCTTCTTCATCCTTTTCGCTGTCATTGTTTTCCTCCTCCTCCTCTTCAGCCTCGGCCTCGGCCTCGGCCTCTTCTGCGTCCGCCATCTCTGCATCCTCATCATCTTCTAAAATGTCCTCGTCCTGGTCCTCGTCCGCCTCGTCCGCTTCTCCTTGCTCGCCTTCCTCTTCCTCATCAACCTCCTCCTCGACTTCTATTTCGTCATCGTCGTGCCCTTCGCCTTCCTGCTCTTCCGCCTCTACCTCTTCCTCTACTTCTTCGCCACCCTCCTCTTCCCCGTCCCCTTCCTCGACCTCCTCTTCATCCTCGTTGGCGTCTTCGCTGTCCGCGTCGTCCCCGCTCGACTCGGACCTTCGAAGATTGGGGAACAACAACCCGGGAGGCACGTCGTCGTCATACCCTTCCGGCACGTCGCTCAAATCGCTCTCGTCGTCGGCAGAATCGTGGATGCTAGGCTGGTCGTCCTCATCCTTGTCGTCCAGTCGGGAATCGTCATGCTCCTCGTCCTCGACTGCTTCTTCGTTGTCCTCCCCGTCGCCCATGTCTTCGTCGACGTCCTCGCCAGCTTCTCGCCGCACTTGAGCGTCGGGGCCGTCGTCGTCTTCGTCGTCACTGCGGCCCTCGCTGCCGCCGCGCCTGGCGGGCGTCTGGCTGCCACGCTTCGTGCTCGACATGCTGCCGACCCGACTCTTGGTCGTGGCCGACTTTGGAGCCTCCATGGCGCGGACCACGGCTTGCTCCGCCCTTCGTAGAATCTCGGGCCGGCGCACGCCCGCCAGCCTCCTCGCCCGCGGAATCGCCTCTGCCTTGTCCGTCTCCATTGGCGTAACGGACCCGGCCGCACTGTCCCCTGCGCTCGGCGGGTTGAGCAGAGTGCTCAGTGAGCTCTTTGGTTTCGACTCGAGCTGAGACACGGCCTCTAATTGAGCCGCCACTTCCTTGGCGTGATTGCGCTCTTGTATGATTCTCCCCGGCTCCAGTCCCGGCAGAGTCCTCGCAACATCCACGTAGATGGTCGTGTAGCAGTCGTTGATGAGATCGTCGATCGGCGCCACCTTCATCAGGTTTCCATTGAGCTTCTTGGCTTCGATGGCCTCCTTCATGCATTCGAAGGCCGTGTTTGGAGCCCCGTCACCACCAGCCCAGTCGGTGATTCGCTCGCTCAAGATTTCAAACTCCTCGTTGGACATGTGCTTGAACGCTTCGTCGGTGGTGACGGGGACCTTGTACGCTGCCCGCAACAGCCTGACGTACTCGGTGCAGCTGTACTGCCATAGGTCTGCAAAATGGTAGAAGTCGGCTCCCTTCTTGCGTAGTCGTCTCAAGAGGAGCTCCAGATTTGTGCGGTCCGACATGATGACCAGCAGCTTCGTCATGAAGCGGACGTACTGCTCCGTGAAGACGTGGTGACGACCGGGCCGCTCGGCGTCACATTTCCACACGTTCATCACCATTGTTTTGGTGAACATGTTCTCCTTGAGGATGGCGAATGCGGCCTTGGCCTCTACGGTGCCGTCGCCGTCTGCTCCCTCCACGGGGCCCTCGTCAAAGAGAATCTTGGCGTGGCGCATGACGATGCGATGTTGCCAGTTGGACTTGTCCTTTTCCCGGAGCTTGGTCAAGTTGCGGATGACGTACTCCTCCCAGTCTTCCGGTTCGGAAAAGGACGCGAAGTGGTCACTAGGATTCACAACGACGCCCATGGGCTGTTGCGCCAGCAGCGCGGCGGCTTCTGCCGCAGGAATGTCGCCGCGATTGACGAGTTTGTGAAGTATGGAAACCAACTTGTAGTGCGGCTCCAGGATCAGGTCGCTGTTCTTGCTATTACTCTTCCTACCACTTTGTGCCACCTCGATCGATGTCTTGAGAGTGTCCAGAACCATCCTCATGGTGACGGGGTTCTTTTGGTCGCTGCTGTCGAGGCCATCCTGCGCAGTGCGGTACATTTTCCAGAGGCATTTTCCGAGCATGTACGGGTTTCTGTCGCCTGTCAGCCACTGAGTTTAAGTTTTGATTCGGGGCAAAGGGTTTGCGTACTTCCAGTTGAGCGGCTTCCTTGCCATGGCCTTTCGAAACAGCCCGGCGGCGAACTTCCAGACTTTGTACCGCGACATTTGATCGTGCAGGATCCTCTTGAAGGTCCCGGCGCCAATGTCTTCGATGAAGAACCGCTCCTGATCCGAGTGCTGGAACGGTTCCATGGCAAACGGCTCCCGGCTGGAGGAGTAGAGCCTCATGCCAAACTTATGGTACAAGTCGTGCAGCGGATCGCTATCGGTGGCAGCTACGCGCTGGTGTCGAGAGTGCGACAACGCCAGGGTGTAACAGTGGATTGCGTTCCGCTGGAACTTGACCAGCTCTGACCGATCCTTGTTCATCTTGTCTGCTGTCCACAAGACGGATTCGTCCAGCTCATAGTCGAAACACTCCGCAAGTCGAAACCAGGCATCCCACCTGTCGGCAGTAAACTGCAGCTGCAGTCTCAAAAAGGTAGCTCCGATTCGGAGATCGTCTGTAGCACCCGGGGTCTGACGGCGATTCAAGTCTACGCCTTTGAACTTGGTGAGAGCAATCATGCCCAGCGAGAAGAACCAGCCATGCCGGGCGAGAGCGCCCTCTGGAATGTTGACAGTCACCGCATCGACGAACACATTGCCGGCCAGGGCCTGGTACAGCCTGAGCGGATGGATAGGTTTCTTCAGCATTTCCGTAAAATTGCGCAAGTTGTGGATCATCTGTGGCGTCGATTTGGTCTGTCCGATGCTCTGCTGCATGTGCTCAATCGTGGTCTTTAGGTCTGACTTGAGCAAATCTTTCATCGTCATGCGATTTGCGAGAATCATAATCTTCTCGACCAGTTGCATGGCCTGCCTCCTCTCAAGTTTCTCATATTGACAGCCATGATCTTGCACCTCCCAGACGCCTACGCCAAGTTTCAGGCCGTACAAGTCGTGGAGTACTTGTTCCAGGTGATCCTCCCAAGTCTCGACTTTTCGCAACTTGAGGAGTTCTGTGCGCATCACTTTGAGGAAGATCTTGTTTGAAGCCTTGCAGAACTTGCGGAGGCCAATGACTCTGTGAATGGCAGCGAGATAGTCCGCCACCTCGTTCTCCGGTCTAGTTGTTTCCTTTTGTGATAGCCCGGCTTTGAACATTGTGAACAGGAGGCACCAGGCGCGGACCTGAATATCTCGCAGTTTGTTCATCAGGGCTGTAAACGTGCTGTTGCTCGCAGGCAGGCTGGTAATGCCGAGTCGAGATTCGTCTTCGCAAAGGGCAACAACGTGAAGGAATGAGCATATTTTGGCCACGGTGGCGGAGCTAGACTTCAAATGCTCGTCATCAATAATGTCAAAAGATGTCCCATCATTCAATGACATCGACAGAGCCTGGATGATAAGTTCATCCAAGGATTTCAGAGTCCGCATAAACAGGTGTTTTCGCGAATCATCGGGCATCTTGGCATACGTCCCCCCCTCCAGGTCGCTGACCACCATTTCGATGCTTTTGAGAATGCACGAAAACCGCTTGGTGGGATAGTTGATGGCTTCGTACGCATCGCCCAGACGCGACCACAAGAACAGTCGCAGTTCTGTACTGCTACTGGTGAG
Source organism: Metarhizium album ARSEF 1941 (assembly GCF_000804445.1). Lineage (NCBI taxonomy): Eukaryota > Fungi > Ascomycota > Sordariomycetes > Hypocreales > Clavicipitaceae > Metarhizium > Metarhizium album. Next base: position 42,238 of record NW_024467591.1, read on the forward strand.
GAACTTCCACACGTCTTTCATGCCCTGGGTAGCATTCTCCGATATTGGCTTTCGGTTGACAGTTGGGTCTTCAGAGTCGTCGGACATGTCATCACACTTTCCCTCGCTGTCCAGTTGATTCTTGTTTTGTGCATCGTCCTCCAGCACCACATCGTCAATCTTCTTATCGTTTTCATCGTCATCAGCCTTGCCGTGAATATTGGTTGTGCCTCGTGTGTCCACGCCATCGGCCTCGTTTTCATCCGCTTTGTCGGCTGCCGAGCGATCTAGCTTCTCTTCAGATACGTAAACCGAAGTTGGGTTCAGGACGGGTTCAAGTGTCTCAATGACCAGCACGGGGTCCTTCATCTCATCTTGAAAGAGGCCCAAAAAGAAATCCATCGTATTCAGCTTTGAGAGTTCTCGATCTGCAGCGGCCGGAGAAATCACAGGCATGACAATGTTGTTGGGTAGAATTATTGCCTCTAGGTCCTCGGCAGCCAGGAAGTCACGAAGAGAGGTCCATAAGAGAAGAATATGGTCCCGGACGGGGCTCTCGGTTAGAGATGATACCATCACAGACGCCCAGATGAATCTGACACAAAGAGGGTCTGTGTGGGGGAGGTCCAGCAATTGGAGAAAAGTTGACATTGTGTTGAGCCACCTATCGAGTCGATACTTGGTTTCCATCCGTGTGGCAAAGTCGACGGCGCTGTTGGGGTTCGTGATGCGTTCATAGATGTCGATGTGTAATTCAAAAATCATGGGCAGAACGGATTTGAGGCCGACCAGCTGTTCTTCGGCAACCATGGGCTCGTTCAAAACTTCGTTGATTCGAGTATACAGAATTGTGTCGGCTCGGTTGAGCATCTGTACAACAGCAAGCTTCATTGTATCAGACCATTGCGAGGCCGAATAGCTGGCGCTGACAGAACGAACCCATTCAAATGCAATGTCGTCACTCGTCATCCAATGGGCCTCGTTTGCGACCGTTTCTGAAAACTTCTCCAGACCCTGGGCCTCATCAAATGGAGGGATATCGTCATGGTCCTGCGAACCCGATTTGGCGTGTTCCAGGAACGATGACAAGCCCAACGTGGCCTGTTCGTTCTTGTTCAGGAGAACTTGCGCCACGTCTTCATCGAATGCTGAGATGACGCCTTGTAAATCTCTGGCACAATTGTGACTCAACTTGGGAGGCCTGCTATCAGTGAAGCAAGAGTCCAGGAGTTCCTGTAAATAAGATAATGTCGAGCGATCGTCTACGCCAATGTTTTCCAGTATATTTTTGGTAAGCTGGAATAGGTTGCGGTCTGCCTCTTGATATGGCAGGATTTGCGCCGAGATTTGGGTGATGGCGTCATTTGTTTCTTCGGTCAGAGTTGTTTCTGTGCGGCGGCGGACGCGTTTACTCCTTTTCTCGGCCGCATTATCCTCATCCGGACCATCAGGCAAACCGGCAGTCGACTGAGACCGTTTTCGTGTCGAGACTGAGGCAGATCGTTCTTTTGAATCGTGGTCAGGTTCCCTGGGCGTCTCCCTTGGCGCTTCTTTTGGCGCACTAGGAGGATTGTCCTCTTTTATTTCTGTTTTCGACTTGGTGTTGGCCCTGGAGCCGTGTCTTGTTGATCTCCGAACTACCGGAGTTTCCTCAACAGTGGGATTGACCTTGTCTTCAGCCTTGAGTTTGGGTTCCAAGTCCTTCTCTGGCTCTGGTTTTCGCTCAGGCGCGACTCCACATTCGACCTCGGCCTCCGTTGTCGTCTTTGTATCCGCCTGCGCTGCATCCAGAACTGAACGGCAAGCTTTCAAAGCTCCTTTGGTGTCTTGGATACACCTCATCAATTCTAATCCAAGCTCAGACCATGAACCAACTGGCTCGGTGGAGCTCCCAGTCGCAGATGCGGGAGAGGAGCCTCGTTCACTATTTCCGTCGTCGATATTCTCGTCTACTTCGGGGCTCGACGGCGGAGGGGTCAAAACGGCAATGGGATCAGGGAGGAACGGAATCGGGTCTATATGACGTTTTAAAGGGGCTGGCATTTCTCTCTTCAGCCAAGGTGCCATGATGGGATGCGATAGCGCCATGTCGTCATTAAGGACTTGCAGATAATCCTTCAGCTGTTGGCCAGCAAAGCCTTCCGCGAGGGCTGGGGGATTGACCTCCATGATGGCTGGATCGTCGTCAAGCTCGACCGCAGATTCGAGACAGTATCGCTTCACGCGACCAGAGTTCAAAGAACTGGCAAAACGAGCCATCTTTCTCCAGAGCTCTGGATCTGATGGGTCCTGGTCCAGGGCGGCTATCCAGTTGTCGACGACTTTGTCACTGTCGTCGCTCCCGTACTTGATGCGTCGCTTTTTGTGCCTTGTAGAGTTTGCCTCGAATTTATCCTTGAGCTTGTCCAAGAGGAACTGGCCATAGTTTTTGTAGGACATGTACAAGGCTTGGGCGAGACTCGCTGCGACTCCATCTGCTCCGCCAGCATCCATACCCAGGGTGGACGAGAAGGACTCGACAGTGGAGGCTTCAGGCCGGCCGTCGGCTTGTCTTTCCGCTCGTTCATAGTCGGTCTTTGCTTCTCGGTATTCGAAGATTTCGCATTTGAACAATTCCTGATATGCAGCATCGGCGGCGTCTCGGGATTTCAGGCCTTGCGCATGGAGCTTGAGGGCAGCCTGGAACCTTTGCAGGGCCTTGTCAACCTGGCGTACGCATCAGTATCTGAATAATACGTTGTGAAAGTGTTATGCGACATACATGCAATTCCTTGGTAGTGTCGATTTGCTCGTCTTCGTTTTCTTCGGGTTCGAGGTTGATCGCCCGGAAGGCGGGCTGCAGAGTGGTGTCAGCTCGAGGGTACGTTATTTGGGCAGGAAAAATAATTACCATTGTCGCAATGTATTTTTGACGAATCTGATGGCGCCGTCATTCGAAGTGTAATGCGATGTGGCATACGAGGTCGGACCGGAGTAATTGGAAGCTACATGTCCAAATGCTCAAGTTGCCTTGGCACAGCCGTCGCGTCGCGCCAGCCGTCATCAATTACTTACGTATCCCTGGTCGGTCGACTTGGCGTGTGGCGTTTTCCGCTAGCAAGGACTGATTGGCTGCATGGCTGGACTGTGGCACAGCTCCTTGCATTGCCTGGGGGGTGGGTGAGGCTTGAGAAGGCACATGTGGCCAAGTCAAAGTTTCAATGCCACTCAATTTATTATTGACTGAAACGCCTCGCGACTGCCCTTTTTCCGCAGCTCACGACCTCGAGTTGTTCTGTTCCGGGCCCGCGCAACTCCACGGCCACGATCGACACTCTGATTCGACTTCGGCGTCAACAAGAGGTCTCACACACTTTTTATCAGCCAACTTGACCACACCCGCCGATAAGCCGGCCACAGTCGGTTGCCGTCGAGCTCTCAGGGGCTTCCCATAGCTATGGTCGCCCCGGCTGTACCAGAGTACGCATTCAGGTATAATTCAATGACCCTCGCGGGCGCTAACAGGAATGTAGGATCACCGAGGAGGTCCTCCACGAGTCGATTGACGCCAGAACCGAATCCCTTATTGCCTTGCGAGAGCTTGGGCCGCCCGACCTGGTGCATCTCCTCAAACAAGGCGTGCGCAATTCGGGAAAGCAGGTATGCAAAATGTTGGGGGGTTGATGTGATGAATATCTAACCTGTCTAGACTGGGATCTACCACCACGTTACTGGCGTTGATGCTTCCTCGTCCGCCAGCCTGGCCGCCTACATCAACACGCTCACGTACAAGGATAACGGCCCCGGTGCCACATCGAAGATAGTGGAGGGCGTGTACTGGTAGGCCGAGATGACCATGAGCCATGCAATAATGTCCATAGCCTAACATTATCATAGCTGCTACAATGCGTTTTCCCGACTGGACATGCGCGTGCACGTATCAATTCCCGGCACCGTTGAGAGCTATTGCGTCGACGAGCGAGGCGAGAAGCGAAAGGCGTCAGATGAGCTGTGGCTGGAGACATATCTCTGCAGCGTCTTAAGAGCATACTCGTACGCGGATGATGGCAGTGGTGACACCATTCGAAAGATTATGGGAGTACGGAGATTTAACCCCGTGATCAACACCGAGACGGAGCAACGCTTTCTCAATGCGGCAGAACAGCTTTTCTTTAGAGGCTGGCAGCTTGGGTCCGATTCTGTGGTTCAAGTTCCGACCAACGTTTCCAATCACCTCACCACCGGGCTTCTCAGGTACCTTGAAACAACCGGCCGTTATGCATCGGGTATCAACCTGTTCGAAAAGCTTCGCACACAGAGCATCGAGGTTTCATCACTCTTGTCCAAAGTCATGTTCATGGGTAACGAGGAGGTCTCTGGCGTTAAGAACTTGTATCACTCATTACAGGAGACGCCCATGGACTATGTCATGCTCGATACACAAGCCGAATTTTTACTCAGGAAGGCACAGACTGCTGAAACGCCAGAGGCGAGAGAGGAAAGGTTGAGGATGGCACTCGGCTGTGCAGACCGCAGCACCATCGCCGCTCCAAGCGAGTTTGGCACATGGGCACGACTAGCACAGGTCTACGTTGCTATGGAAGACTGGGAAAATGCGCTCACCACGTTAAATTCGTGCCCAATGTTTACGTATCAGGACAAGGATACTCCCATAATGCCTGAACCGAGGGACGTGTTTCTGCCGACGCTCCCCGAGACGCGACTTGACGAAATTGACAGCGAACCAGAATCCAGATTTTCAGAACAAGTCGAGGCCAGCTTGCTGTGTCTTCGAGCTGCAGGCTACCGTGGCACTTTCAAGCAGGCATACAGTATTCTAACAGAAATGACTGCCAAGATTGGCTGGGATCAGTTGCTAAAGATTCGCAGCAATGTGTTTGTCATGGAGGATGAGTATCGAACGGAGAAACAGGAAGCATCACATTCCGCCCCCTCAAAACGAAACGCTAGCATTGAAGGCCTCCGAGGTACTCCTGATCCCATGACGAATGGCGAAACCGGACTGGAAGCTGAAGCTGCGAAACGTTCGCAAGAGGGAGAGACTGAAGAAGAGAGGGCGACCAACGGCGAGGCTGGGGGGGTCGAAAAGCCGCCACACGCCATTGATCCGAAAGAAGTCAAGACCGACTCGGGCAATGTAAGTTGTACTAGCAGATGGCGTAATTTTCAGTGCTTGTCCGAAACAAGAGTAACATATTGGCACAGGGTACTCCGGATGAGGAACATTTGTCAAAACTCAACACCAAGCGCCTCTGTGAGAGATGGCTGGACAGCCTGTTTATGGTATTGTATGAGGACTTGCGTGTGTACACTATCTGGCGGACGCAAATGGCTCAATATCGGGCGCAGCAAATGCAGTATAAAAAGTCTGCGGAGGAGTGGGAGATACTTGGATCCCTTGCGGAACGTCTGCAACACTTTGACGAAGCTGTCGAGGCCTACCGAGCGTGTCTATCCCTGCGATTCAGCCCCAAGTCTCTTGCCGGTGTACTCAGGGCTTTTCAAAAGACGAAGAACACGAGGGACACCGTAGCGGCAGTCATCAGGTTGGTGACATGGCAGTACCGATGGTATAGCGAGTTCAGCCCTGAGCTGTTACACACTATCCGCACTCTAATCGAAGACGAGGGTGCGGTCAAGGTCAGGAGCATCATTCAGGCAACAAGTCTGCCTCAGACGGTGTTGGACTTGACGCACCACTACGCAGCATTATGCGCTACGTTTCGCAGCAGCGGCACCGATGGCTAAATACGGCGAAGGGCGGAGAACAGGAAAGGGGGGCGGCAATCGAAAGACGAACAAATTGGGGGTAATGGAATGCTTGCTTGCAGGCACCTACGGCTCCGGGCCTGCTCATCAATCAGTATTAGTTTATCGGGGATAGATGCGTTGATTGGAGTCGGTCGGCCGACGGATTCTTTGCGCCGGACACTTCCGTGACCACACCTAGGCGCACGCTGTCGCACGCGCGTGTAATCAAGACACGAGAGTTGTAGAGGTGCCATGTGCTGGGCAAATCGAAAGGGGGAAAAGAGGTAGATTGCCAGACGCGTCGCATCTGTGAATATTTGGCTACAGAGCGGTGGCGGGGTGCTGCTGCTCAATGTTGGACAAGTCTTGGCTCATTCGTGCGGGGCAAATGGCATCGAAATTTCAAGCGTCACGCATCGAGCATCGAGCATCGAGCACCATCCACCCTCTTCCGTCCAAACATCTCTCAGTACACGCCGTTGAGACTTTGCACTACGCTCCGCCTCGTCTGCACTCTGTCAGCAATCATACTAGAGCCAGCGCAGCCATGGCATCATCGGCCCATGCATCGCCGCCGGTCGCCATCGTGTGCGTCGGCATGGCAGGTACATCACCAACGCTTCGCCTCGCCCGCCTACCCAACTGCCATCCCTGACTTGTTGTTATCGCAGGTTCTGGTAAAACAACTTTTATGCAGCGCATCAATGCCCACCTCCACAGCAAGGCCCAGCCACCCTACGTAATCAACCTCGACCCGGCAGTGCTCAACGTCCCCTTCGACCCGAACATCGACATCCGCGACTCGGTCAACTACGAAGAAGTCATGAAGCAGTACAACCTTGGTCCCAACGGAGGCATCCTCACATCCCTGAACTTGTTCGCCACCAAGGTCGACCAGATTGTCAACCTGTTGGAGAAGAGAGCGAAGCCCGATGCCGAGAATCCCCAGCGCAAGCCCATCGATCGCATCATCGTCGACACCCCCGGACAAATCGAGGCGTTTGTGTGGTCTGCGTCAGGCACCATTCTTCTAGAGTCTTTGGCGTCTTCCTTCCCGACCGTGATTGCGTACGTTATCGACACGCCGAGAACAGCGTCCACGTCTACTTTCATGTCCAACATGCTGTATGCCTGTTCAATCCTGTACAAGACAAAGCTGCCCATGGTCCTGGTGTTCAACAAGACAGACGTAAAGGACGCGTCTTTTGCGAGAGAGTGGATGACAGATTTCGACGCCTTCCAGGAGGCGCTTCGCCGAGACGAAGAGTCAGACGCGTTGGGCGGTGTTGAGGGCGGCGGTCATGGTGGAAGCGGATACATGGGCAGTCTGCTCAACTCCATGAGCTTGATGCTGGAGGAGTTTTACTCACACCTGAGCATGGTTGGCGTAAGTTCAAGGCTGGGCACCGGGGTGGACGAGTTTTTCGAGGCCGTGGAGGAGAAGAAGCAGGAGTTTCTGCGAGACTACCTGCCAGAACTGGAGAAGCGGCGCCAAGAAAGGGAGAACCAGAGGAGCAAGTCGCGAGATAAGGAGTTGGATAAGATGATGTCCGACATGGCTGTCGGACCCGGTCAGGCATCTCAACAAAGCGGTGTAGGGAACGGCTCGGACGTCGACGTGGCCAGTGACGGTGACGATGACGACGAGGACTCGGACGAGGAGGCTGCCAAACAAGGCCTCCAGGAGCGCTACCAGGCCGCAATGGGCGATAACGAAGATTCCATCCTGGCAGATGCCAGTTTTGCCAAATATCTACACAAGCAGCGGTAGCTGGAGGAAGCTGCGGGCACGAGGCTACGAATGATTTGAAACAGAAAGAGACGAAAAGGTCATGGAGTTCCGGTATGGCTAGATGCTGTTTCATACGATATTTGATACCACCACTCTCTACTCTGTAAACAGTTTTCCCCTGATGCGCTTGCGATACCCGCGTTCTGTCCATGACTCCAAACACCACAAATCAATGCTCCTGCTCGTCATCGGCCGGCCGGCCGGGGACAGCCCTTCTATCGAGCTTCGAACTGCACCATCCTGCGAACTGGTCAGCGGCCGTGTATCAGGAGGGGAGAACGGAGGCGGAGGGCAAACCTCTTGGTCCTCTCCTTGTACAAGACTCTCCCCGCGCAATGGGGACACGCAACCAGCGCATCCTTGCCGAGGGAAACGTTGGAGCCGCAGTCGCCGCAGATGTAGGTCATGACGGAGCGGGAGGCGTGGTCGTCGCGGGTGTTGCCGCGGACGGCGGTCGACCCGGCAGTGGGAACTTGGTACTCTTCACGGGGCATATTCGCGGCTCGGTGTGTTTTCGTGGGTTCCCCTTTGCTCTGGACGGGACCACGGGGTTGCTGGATGGGTTTGACTTGTCGACGAGGTCTGCCGGCGACGTTGGGTCTGCTGCGGGTTGGTTGCTTTTGCTTTTGCCTTTGCAGGTGGGACGGCCAAATAGCGGGGCCGGTGGTGGTCCGGCAGAATTAGGCGGTGAGTAGAGCTTTCCAACGTCAATTGCCCGGGCCCCGGAGAGCTCACTATTTTTGCTTAGAGGCTCAATAACCCACCTCGCCCTGATTTTAGTCTAGCGGCCCTACTGCGATGCTCTAGAGTATATGCTTAGTATAACTATGTAGTATAATACTCTTAGTTGTCGAAAGGTCAACTGCACCTCGCAAAAGTGGAACGCGCTCTGACGATTGGCAGCGCAAACTGACCTTATTAGTTGACTGCGCAAGACGTGTATATTTTTCCGCTGATATTAGTTAATTAAAAAAGTACTTCTATAATTTATATAAATTTCTTAATAGTATTTATTATATTAGTAGGCTTTAAATTTACTTGAAAGTATAAGCAGCAAAACAGAACGCTTGTTAGGGACTAGCGTTATAGCTGTCAGCAAAATATATGAATCTTGCGCAGTCAATTAATTCAATATAAAAGGTCAATTTGCGCTGCCAATCGTCAGAGCGCGTTCCACTTTGCGTGGTGCAGTTGACCTTTAATAGCAACTATATATAAGTGTCACTAGTACTAACTGTAAACTTGAAGAGAGAAATGAAAAAAAGAGGGTTCTCTTGTCCTCTCTCTATACTACTGTATATATAAAGTAGGCTCTAATGTGCACCTTAAGAGTATCCGACAAGCCACAACATAGTGCCCTGTGTATACTCGAGCTCACGGCTCGAGTCCATTACAAAGCGCCCCAAGCAATCGACTGTCAAGGTAGCCCAGTAACCTCTCTTCCGACAGACCTTGTGGCTCTCTTCTCTGTACGCATTCGATCTTCCCTCCCACGGAGTTTGCTGCTCGGACTGAGTCCTGCTTGATGACACCAAGCAGGTCTGCACTCGAAGACGCCATCAAGGCTATTGTATGCAAGACCTAACGGTAGGCCAGCGCATCTCGGAGATGGAGGAGAACAAGAATCAACTCTCAACAACCTCGACAGCTAGCCCGGAATCCTACCGAAACAATGTACACGGGAACCAGGCCAGTCAACTACAGAAACAAACCTTTGTAACGTCTTTCTGATATTTGCAGCGCATTCGTTCGATGCTTGAGATTTGTCCCTTGGTGTGCCCCTCGGAGATTACCGAAGATCCAGGAGGACTGAGGACAAATTTCCCAGCTTATGAGGGGTGCTTCGAAAGCGGACGTCATCGTTGTTCAGCTATGGAATGGTGAATGCCGAGGGGTCTGCTGGCGTGGATTACAGATGGTAGTCCGCGAGACCTTGGGGAGCGTTCGTTCCGCAAATCTCATGTGGGAAGTTGTGTCGAAGTTGGAACGTGCTGGCTGCGAACCCGTATTGCTCGATTCTCAGACGGGTAAGTTAGTCAATTATTTCCTTCCCCTATCCCACGGGGGCTGTCAACTTATACGCGGCGTCATCCTGGATGCACGGACTGCCTTCAAAACAGATCGTAGATCTCTAGTCACTCGTTCCTTTGCGCCATTATACCACTTGAATCTGAGCAAAAGCTTACCCCCCCCCCCCAAAACAAAGGGCAGGAGCTACAGAGTAATAGGGTTAGAGTGTACTTCGCAACACAGGATAGCCAGTAGAGGTTTGGAAAGAGGCGAGATTAAAATGCTAAATGTAGCGAACTCGGAAACGACTTTTGCCGCCATAGGCTTGCCCGTTCAAGTTTCAGGTGTCTGCCACAACTACCTGCACCATCTCCTCTCTCATCAACTTGTTTAACATCCTGTCGAGATATGATTCCGCTCTCTGAACATTAAAATAAGGGAATTGCTACACGGGCATGACACTTTGGCTACACGGGCATGACTCTTACACGGGCATGACTTTTACCACTTCTGATTGGTCGCATTGTCTCTGTTAACGACGCTGGATTCTGCCACCTCAGCCGCAAGTACCTGGGCCATTTTAACCTTGCTTCTGTGTAAATTACTTCATTTCGGCTAAGCTACTACGCAGCAACCCAGTGGTCGCGCAGTCGGGGCGACCCCCTCGAGCTTGCTTTCTTCATTTTCGTAGCTTTTAATAAACCATAATACGGCACCCTATGCTGTAGAGATAGCGACCAATTCTTTCACTACAATCTTGTTCTCTTCTCAAGACGTCAATGTCTTTGCCTCGCACACCTCCTCGCAGGTCGCGGAGCCCTAGTCCCAGTGATCAATCACAAAGAGGAAAGCGACACAAATCCAGTCGGCGACGCAGATCTAGTCCTTCCACAGTTGAAGACCGACCACAATCCGCGAGTAGCTCTGCTACGAGTATCGGTCAGTTCTACGGCCTCGGGGACGAAAATGCACTCGATAACCTGTTCGCCTCTTTCCCGCAAACACTTTCAAGTCTCCCACACCCCCATGGTTCACAGGGCCGCCATGAGCCTGCATGGGGCCTTCGATCTGACTATGAGATATATCTTCAAAATGACTTCTTCCGTGGAAAAAGATGGAGCCAGCGAGTCAGAGCGCTTATACCAGGCCCAGAATTTGATCCATTCGCCTCTGAACCTCCCGAATCACCCCCATCCGCCCAGCATCTCCCAACAAGGACAAGAGCCGAGTTCGAGTCCGCAATGCGCATAGTACGAGAGGTTACCGGCGAAGGTCGAAGGCTAACTGTAGACCTTGCTCGATCATACGAACGTGTACAAGCTTGGCGAGAGAGATGGGGATGGTCACCATTAAGTTTCGAAGCATATGACTCTCCTCCACCGTACTCTCCACCTCGTAGGTCACCCACACAACCTCCTCGAATATCACCGACGCCCGAAAATATTAGTTCCTCGCCTATGCGACAGTCTCTATCTCCCGCCCCGGAGCCAATTCCGAACCCAATAATCCCTGGCGACCCAGCGCCCTCGGCCGAAGTTCTTTTTAAAACAACCAACGCATTTGCAAAGGAGAACGGATTTGGTATTATTCGGCGGAATAAATATTCCTATAAGGGACGGTTGATTAGGTACTCCATTCAATGCGACCGGTTTGGACAATCTCGGGCCTCGGGGGGTTCTGGTCTTCGAACCCGAAGGTCTCGGAAGTGTGATTGCAAATGGATGATAATTGCTGAAGCCCTAGAGGAAGGCAAGTGGCTTCTTCGACAACATAGAGACCCGAAACATCACCAGCATAACCATGAACGGAGTATTACGCCATCTGCGCATGTTTCCCACCGCCGCCTTACTACACCAGTTAAAGCAACCATCGAGTCAGCAAGCCGTCGCGCGGGTATTCGAGCCAGTGATGTAGCTGCTATGGTTGAGGAGCAATTCCCCGATACAACACTCCTGCGGAAGGATATCTATAATGCCCGTTCGTTCATTAACCGAGAGAAGCTAAATGGCTATACACCTACTGCGGCATTGATCAAACTCTTTGATGAGAAGAAGATCCCATACATCGCGAAATGGGCCGATGATGATCCAGATAGACTGCTTGGTCTTGTCTGGACCTTTCCGTACTGTCTACAGATGTGGAAGCGCTTCCCCGAGGTTATTAGCTTTGATAACACATATAACACTAATCGCTTCAAGCTTCCTTTATTCCAGGCTACTGGCCAAACCTGTCTTGGAACTGTGTTCAATGCTGCATTTGGCTTAATAGATAACGAGAGGAGGGAGGGGTTCCAATTCCTTGCAGAGAGTGTTCGCAAGCTCATTACAAAACACTCACTCAGGGAACCAGATGTCATCATCACAGACTTCGACAAGGCTATGAAAGCTGCCGTTAATGATCAGTTTCCAAATGCACAGCAACAGCTTTGTATTCATCATATCCTTTCAAACGTTTTGCTTAAATCGAAGACTAGGTGGACGGGCCAACGTGAGGACAGTACTACTAGCCCTAGCGCTAGTGACAGTGAAGACATTCCCTCACAGGCGGATGGCGGGTTGAGCACTACAGATAAGCATCTGATCGAAGATCGGTCGAGTAGTGATAAGATTCCTCATACTTACCAAGGCGTTGTTTTAATGTGGAAAAAGGTTCTCTATGCCGAGACTGAGGAAGCGTTTGAGCAGGCATGGAGAGATCTTTGTAAAGAGTTCGACGACCAACGAGCGATCTTACAATACCTCTACTCGACTTATATGCCTGTTAGTGCTCAATGGGCACGTTGCTTTATCCGTCGTTATCGTAACTTCGGAATCCGAGTTACGTCCGGCACAGAAGCAAGCAACAATAATATCAAAAGCTATCTATTAAATGGCATGAGCCACCTCTACCGACTCGTCGAGGCAATGCAGGATATGATACATGACCAAGAACGTGCCTTTAAGGATGCCTGTGGACAGGATGATGTCCTGACTGCTCCACAATACCTAGGTTCGATGGGAAACTATCTTGGTGAACTACGAACAACCATGTCATCGAAAGGACTTGGGTTAATCAACAAGCAATACTGTATTGCTCGCAAATTTCTGCCGACGGGGAAGAATCCCTTCCCCGACTCTATTGGACTTTGCGACGACGACTGTACGGTCTCTATTGAGCTGGGAATCCCATGCTATCATAAAGTCTACGCAAAGCTAGATTCTGACACACGTTTCACTAAATGGGAGGTCCACCCACGCTGGCGACTACGGGAATCGGCATCTCAAGATCCATACCGACGAATTCTTGACCCGAAAGTTGCCACTGCACTACGTGGAAGGCCAAAGAATACAGCGCAGGTTATCCCAGAAAGCCTAGCTATTACATCAAGTAGCCGATCTGATAATCAACCAAGTGGGCGACGAGGTCGACCGCCAGGAAGTCTCAATAAGCCAACTCTTGCTAGGAGAGTGCATAAAGCTACTCGAGAAACCATCACACAAACTGGTGGCCAAATTGGCATCTCAGCCCAGCAAGGGCCAGGTAGACCTTCTAAAGTCCTAAATGCTGGGAATACGACAGGCGTGCGGTACAGTGGACGGAGGACGCAACGAAACATTCGCAGGACAAGGAGTCAATGGGAACTGGCTAAGAGTGATGACGAAGATCCAGATTGTATCGTTGTGAGGCAATAAATTAAGTAGACCACATCACGTCTTTTGCCAGTATTTGACAGTTACTGGCTAACAGTACAAGGACGGTAGTTTAATCCGAAATGCAGGCTTGCAAGATAGCAGAAGACCAATCGCGCCCACAACGATAAGTGACTGCAATTCATGGTGATGTAGGAGCTTGTTAGTGAAGTTGGCTACACCGCCTTTCCGAGGAAGTATCTGTGGGGCCAAGAAAGTATGCGACCAATCAGAAGTGGTAAAAGTCATGCCCGTGTAAGAGTCATGCCCGTGTAGCCAAAGTGTCATGCCCGTGTAGCAATTCCCTAAAATAAAACGCCAAACGTACTATCTCGCGAATTCACGATCAATGACGGCTAAGAAGTTCAAATCATCATCGACTATGATATTCTGTGCGCCAAGGTCCATGTGGTCAAGCAGATATCGTGTGTGAGGCCCCTGAAAGAATGCCGTAGACTGCACTATGTCTAGGAAAACTAAACGCACCCAGTTTGCGGAAGTGCGACAGATTTTGACCGTGACTGCCTCATGGCACCCGCCCGGTACAAAGCTGCTTTCTCAAGGGCTGTGAAGTACTCAATAGCCTCAGAGAAAGGTCCTTGTGACATGAAACATTCAGATACAGCAGAAGATAGCTTCTCGATTTCTAGCTCCCCTGTTTTCGTAATTCCGGATGTAGACCCAATCGGTGGACTTGTTAAGGTCGCTAGAGACGTTTAATCGTTGTCCACTGGGCTATAACGTGCTCTAGTTTTGCCAACTACGCCTCGTTAGAATTGTTAACGGTAACAGGAGAAGGGCGCACTGATAGGCAATTCACAAAGGTCTGGCACAAGATCTTGCATTGTGTTCCCTCGAAAGACCTCTATGAGCATGTAGATGGCGCCGGCATTGGTGGCGAGCTGCGACCCAGGACCTTGGTAGGCGTACACCCGTGGCACAACTACAGTCGAGACTCGAGAGTCTCTGCCTTACGAAACGCATCGCGGAAACCTTGTTCGCGATTGAATATTGTTCGTGCTTTTCACTCACTGTTGGTAGGGCATTAGGGTGGCGGGAACTGTGTGCTCCTGAGGAAATACGTCAACTATGTCGGCAGATACTTAGTTGGTTGGCTTTTTACTGTAGCACTTTGTAGATATAAAAGCGTATATATTTCTCTTGTTTTACTTAGCTATAGTAGAGACTACTAGTATATATATATATATATATATTATAATATATACTACTTATTAATATAAGAAAGATAAAGATATTTATAGTATATATTAGTATATAATAGTATAATAGAAGTATTTTAATAATAAAATTTTAGTATTATAATTTACTTTATTTAGTACTTTATAATATATTTATAATATATTATATAAAAATAAAATATACTATATAATAGAATATAAATTAGAATAAATATAAGAGCTGAAAGTATATTTATAGACTAACAAAAGCTGTCTGTCTGCTCGCTTATTTAACACAACATAGCTAGTCAACAAAGAGGTAGGCCGAGCGTAGCTTAAGACCAAAACATAACCTCACTAGAGCATATGCCCTAAAAAGCAAATTAACGCTATTTTCATAACCTCAATTGATAGAACTCTTCATTGTCCCGTGGAGGTGTTTGCATGTCTGACTGAAAGATACCAAGGCTAAGCTTGAGACGATGCCTCTTCACGGTCGCACTCATTCGCGATGAAAAGCCGAATTGTTGCAACAGGTCAGTCACGCGGGCGACTATTTGTCGACGAAATTAGTACCCAAGAGCTCAAGACACTCTGATTAGCGCTTGGTCACTCACTAGGCATATTATCAAGTTCCTCAAGCGTCACTGACGTTTCCTCGAGCAATTCACCTGATGTAGGGCTATACAACGGCCATAGCTTCACTCCCTGGTGACGAATGTGGCTGTTGTACACCAAGATAGGAGCATTCAGTTGACTAGCCAGAAAAAGTACATTAGCCGGCATCACGAACCGTTACTGGCAGAAAGCACAGGACTTACGTCACCCTGTTTGACCGCCCCAACGCATTAAGTCTCTCGCCGAACGCATCGAGTCTCTCGCCGTACGCATCAAGTCTCTCGCCGAACGCATCAAGTCTCCCATTGATGGCGCCAAGGCTAACCTCCAATATGCGTCGTAAGGCCCCCAACTCATTGACAATCATGTCGAGTCTATCCGCCTCCCGAACCGCTGGAATATTAGGACGCAGCTGTACCTCCCGGGCCAGTACGTGGAGTGCATCGGCAGCCCGGGCGAAATTGGGTTGCTCCGGCGTGTTTTCCATTGTGCGCAACAATAGATGACTGCTCGTCGCCAACAAAGCTAACGCGTCCCACGCGTACGTACGTACGTGTAGCCCTATTAATTGAACACGTAATCACCTGACCCCAGATGCGCGAGAGTGGTGGCTGCCCCGTGGACTGGCATATACTGCTTGCCAGTCAGCCTGTTGAACAGAGTCCTCGAGCTGACTGTGCGGGATTGATGTTGCCAAAATGAAAAAAGACCAAGAATGTCGGGGCAAAGTGTCCAGTCGGTCGCCCGGCGGCTCGACGTCCTATTTATTTATACGGCCCTCGCGACCCACTTTAAGCCGCGAGTGCAGAAGCGAGTCTCCACTTGCTGATCCCCCAGGTTACGAACGCTTCGAACAACAACTTCGTACTTGTGCACAATTACCCTTCGGTAAGTTGGAAGGACTATTCCGCGCCGTGTAACACAAAAGGGAAGGCTCGTATCAACGTGAAGGACTACAACGAGAGGCCCGCCCGTGCTTGATTTCTGGGACGACCAGACTGCGTGGAAGCGCTGGCCCGACACGGCGCAATGCAACCGACCACTCTTGGCAGAATGCGCCCCCTCACGCCTGCATCAAACGGGGAGATGCCTCGCTGCAGCCTGCAGGTCGCGCGTAAGCCAGCCGACCGTCCCGGGGGCGTGCAACTCGAGCAAAGTGGAACGGCGTGGTTGCGAAACTGATACGGCAACATGACTCTACGGACTAGGGGGTTGAGAAGAAATCAGGTGTTGGGTGACCATCGTGATGGTCAGAGGCTATTGGTCGCGAATCACGACGGTTGGCTTTCTTTTTACAGGATCAACTTCGAAAAAAGAACATGTAATCAGTCGCAAAGCTCAGGTCGATGCTACCCTTGAATGTACTGGCCATTCGCTTGTCCATAGCGGCGTCACTTTCATGGTGACCTATATTTCCTAAGCTCGTGGCCTGAGATGGTCTCTTGCTCCGTTAGAAGCCATGGTCTTGGTTAAGATGGCAGCAGCGAACGCGTGCTTTCGTCCCTACGCCCTTCCTCATTGTCATCTGTTTGATATCCACATCCTATTTCTGTCCTAATTGTAGACCACCTAAAAACAGCCTAGCAAAGTCGCCGATCCCCTGTCAGCAGCTGGCGCAAATTGCCTCTATTCCACGTGAACTTACACTAATCCCTGCTAATCCAACCGCCAGAGTAGCAACAAGACACTACCTCGACAGTAAGACGGGACAGGATAAACGCATTGCTGTACCCCTAGTCCCTAGAAGGCCAGGTTTATACGCATCTTCACCTGCATCAGCCCGCCGGGGTCTGTTAGGGGGGGAAGTAGAGTGAGTCATAGTTATGACCTAGGCAAATGAGGGGCATCATTACGGGGTGGACTTAATCATAGAAACCCAGAAGAAGCAAGCATCAATAACATCTAATGCCCACAACTAGCATTACAGGTCGTACAGTATCATCAGTTGAGCCTAACACTTTCAGTGCCGACTTGTCCAAGAGGGCTGTAGAGCGATCCAGATTGATCATCATAGCCATCAAGTGCCTGTTGGAGCGAGCGAGTAATTACGAGTGGGTAATATTTTGGAGAACTATACAACGGCTGAGGATGCGTTTTTACCAAGAATATCTCCTTAAGAACTTGACTACGATTGGGACTATACCTTCTGCTATTTAACAGTGCCTGCGTGCATTTTCATGAGCTGGGCCGCCAGGACATCGAGGAAGCCTAGGCGCACCGTACAGCATTTCACAAGCACAAAAATAATACGTGCTAAGTAGATAAAAAAAACGCAAAGCGTAGCGGAGAGCTGTATTGTTGACGGAAAAGCCTCAACCACATAGCTAGCTGCAATGCACAAAGGATGCAGCTATCACGATGCTCTTATAGGCTACTATTAGGCTTAGGCAACAAGGCAATAAGGCACAAAGGGCATCACCCCTTAGCTGCCTAGATAGGTTACACACACAGGCACTATTATATATAGGAAGCTCTTATTAGCCTTAAAGCACACACATAAAAGGATAAACTGAAGCAGAGACAAGACGGGATACAAGCAGAGATAAACTTGTTGCAAGCCTGGGGATGACGTGCAGTTTTCTCCCTAGTAATAGTCCACCGAAGAAAGCAATGCTTGCCCCGGCAAAAAGCGGTAAACGTTGTGTTGCATGCAGCTCCCTGTGACTCAACGAGAGCCAGCCGGCTAACCTTGAGATTGCAGCACGCACTCGAGGTGCATCGTGGCACGCTTTCTCATTTCTATGCGGAGGCATCCCCTCCGCGTATGCGGCAGCATCGTCCTCTTTCATGCGAGTGATGAGGCTCCGAATAGGGTCAGCTTCAATAAAGGATCTGACTTCCTCCTCTAACTTGTCATCGTCTCCCCGGCTTAGATATAAGTAGGCGAACCAGTCAATATCAGTCCAGTTCTCTAATGCATTGGCCACAAGGGGCTCGGCATTGTCCTTTCTCGAGGTCCACTCCTGAAAGAGCCGATCTTGGTTAAACGTGCTCAGCTCTTGTGTCTTGACGGCTTCGAGGAAATGCGACAAGGCAATCGTCAGATAGAATTTATATGACTTGGGTGCAGTGACGAAACGGTTGTCTCGACCCGTCAGCCATAGCGGGGGCGTGAAAAGTTGAAGGGGTATCACGCGGCTCCATTCCCAATCAATGACGGCCCGGATTTCTAAGCTGTCATCGACTATCAGATTCTGCGGTCCCAGGTCGCCATGGGCCAAGACAAAGGGACCTCGATCGAGCGTGGCATCTTTCCACTTCTCGACATGTTTACAGAATAATTGTAGATGATATAGAACACTAGCGGCCATGCCTGGTTCAATGTTGTTTCTGCTGTTTAGAAAGGCGTTCCAGCTGATTTGCAATCTCATGGCGATGTACTCATTTGCTGAATCTAGGGTGTCATTTCCGGCGTGATACGATGCTTGTGTAGCAAATGGGTTAAGCCCCTCGATCTGCAGGCCATTCACGTCTATAGTCAAGGCTCTTCGGCATACTTGAAACCCTCGAGGACTTGAAGCGAGCCTTCCAATGGCGGGAAATTCCAGTCGCCTGAGCTGTATGTAGACTTGAGCCAGGGATTTGTACAAGTTGTCCCTCTGCGCGGCCGTAGCACTCTGCAGCCTTTGTATGGAAAGAGTCCCGCCGTCAACGTACTCCATAATAATGTATGTTGACAAAGGATCGGACGTTTCGGCTAGTGAATACGCAATAATGTTGGGAACGGGAATCGTCGTTCTTTCTGCTACAAGTCTGCTACCAGTCAGCACATCGACAAAGAATACAGGAAGATGGAGGGAGCTTACGACATGGTAGCAATCTCGCTCTCTAGTTTGCTTTGTGCGGAGACGGCCAGGCATGGTCGCATTGGGATTCGAACGACCCATCTTTCGCCAGTTCGAAACCGTACGAAGAAGCAGATGTTGAAAGTCCCGCGCCTCACAAGGTGGCTCGATCCTGGCGGAGGAAACAACTCGCATGGCAAGGCATTCGGATGATGGGCGGTTGCCAGTTGCCGGATGTCGTTTTCGCGTTTGCTTACCGCCTCGATGAATTGGTTACGCTCATCATCTATGCGAGGCTGCGCGACACCGAACAATGCCATTGCAAATGAGGTACCGGGATGCTAAAGTCCGAGCATCTTGAGCCTGACTGTTGCTGTAAGAAAGTTTCAATATCTTGTCAGGAGGCCACACAAGGAGCGGAAGGCGGTCGCGAACAAGGCAGGGGTCTCGAACCAATGGGAGCCGGAGTAGCATCGTTCCACAAACGCAGTTCGAACATATTATCATGGCATAGATGCTGCTGTCAATCACAGAACGCCAGTCGATAACACAAACACATATGTATCTGATTTCAGGCATTGACAGGCATCCCCAGTAAGGTGCCCTCCAGGCGCAACTGGACTTTGACACATTCCGAACCATCGTCAACAGCAAGAGTCAATAGCCTAGAACAGTTAAATTCAGAAACGGCTCGTGGAACTAGGTACCGAATCCTGCTGCTTTACAGAGTGCATGGTCGTCATTGTCGTGAAAAATGGCTAGCATGTCCATATTGGCCGCTGTAATGCTATACATCAAGATGATGCCATGGGTAGACATCAAACTGGTCTTCTAAGAAGTGGTTGTAATCACCACAGGCCCGGATTATCCTTGATATTAGAGCCTATGACTCCATCAGCTAGCAAGGGAAACGACACCGAACGCGGCTAGTTAAAGTACTGCTGACCGGTATATATAGCTCATCTACGGACATCAGAAGCTTCAAGTCCGACAAGAACTTTTTCAACGGGCTAAAATAATCTCTAAAACAGTTATTATCTACGGATAAGATCGTCATGGATCACAGCAATGTTGATCATAGGCGTAATGGAAATAAGAAACTAGACCGTTCCAAACACAAGAACAGATAGAGGACACGAGACTCGCCAATTACTTTCCATTGATGTAGGTGGGCGAGCTGAATTTGGTGACTGGTATAGTATGAAGTAACCAACGGAAACATTTCTGAGCAGGAATTCCATCACCATGAATAATAGCGTCGCAAACGGCGCAGTTCTGTTTCGGACTTGTACTCTCGCAATCGGCGGTCGATGCATTGGCTTCCGTCGACGTGGCCCGCCTTAATGAAGAGCAAAAGTTAGCCGCAGTCAACTGTCCGGGTTTCTTCACACGAGGCACTCCGGGCAAATTTACAGACTTGGTGCCGGCATGCTCCGTCCCCTGGCTGCCCGGCGAGATCGGGTTGGCAACAAGGCCGTGCGACCTTGCCGTCGTGGACTCATGCAAGGTTATCGATGACTTGATGACAAACAGAAGAGCGAAGACTCGTCAACCAAGGACAAGGCGGGCGGGCCTCTTCTGGTGAGGGAAGGAGCCACCCGAGGACTTCAGCCACCGACCCTGGCCGACCCTGGCCGAGCCTGCCAATCAGAGACCCGACCAAGGGGCGATTATAAATGCTGCCTGACTAATTAGTTGCCGACGTCGGCTTGGCAGAAAAAGTCGTCATCAACGACCAACACCCCGGCACAGACGCTTCCAGTTCCAAGTTAATCTCCAGCATCGCCCTGCAACCCCATTATTCTCACAGCGATAGCACCTGGCCTCGTATCATGGCGCCTCACCCAGTTTTCATCGACCCCACGGACGATTTTGCACCCGTCCCCTCCGCGGCTGCGACCTCTGCGAAGCGCAATCTTCTTCTCGCCCCACCATCTGTCGCCGCTCACGAGGAGAAGCTACGTCAAGTCTTCACCACCTTTGACCGTGCCAACACCGATCTACAGATGCTCGATCGACTGTCCGCCGGCTTCGTGTCTCTACCCGCCACTACGTACGACCTAGTTCTCGTTCTCACCGACGCCGATGGCTCACGGGCCGCCGAGACTGCTCAGTTGCTAAACCGCCACCTATTTGCCTCGCTGGTCCCCGCCATGAGGGTCGGCGGCAAATTGCAGTTTCAGGGCGGTGAGCTGGGCGCGACCGAGTCCAGGGAGGCCGTTCTCTCGGGCCTTGTTGCCACGGATGGTGGATTCGAGAAGCAGGAGGAGGAGGCGGTCGTCATACCTTTGCGCTTCGGCAAGAAGAAGACGCCCGCACCAGTCCAGAAGTTTGACTTTAGCAAATTGGATGATGACGACGATGATGAGTTGATTGATGAGGATAATTTGTTAGACGAAGAAGATCTCAAGAGGCGACCCAAAGCGCGTATGTGCTCACGACATACTACAACCATCAAAGCGACACTGCTAACCTCGAGCAGCAACCGAGTGCCAACCCCAAAAGCGCCGCCGGCCCTGCAAAGATTGCACTTGCGGACTGGCCGCCAAATTCGAAGCAGAAGAGAAGGAGCGCCGATCGCAAGCCAACGCTGGCCTTGAAGCCATCAGGCTGGACGCAAACGACCTCAATGAATTGGATTTCACAGTCAAGGGCAAGACGGGCTCGTGCAACAACTGCTCACTAGGGGATGCGTTCAGGTGCTCGACATGCCCATTCATCGGGCTACCAGCATTCAAGCCGGGTGAGGAGGTGCGCATTTTGAACGAGGTGCAGCTGTAAACGTCAGGGGGAGCATAGAGGTCAGCGGCAACGGCAAAGGGCATGGCATGTTTTACGATTTGGACAAGGGTCTGGGAAAGATTCAGTCATGATGTGGCGTTTGGCGTTGAAATGCCCCAGGGCAGCATATACATGGAATTGATTTTTGCTAGTGTGTAGCCATCGAGGACTACAATGACATGTTGTCGCGTCACGCATTGGTTGAGTTAACCAAGAAAATTGGACTTGGGCGGCAACAAAGTTGTCCATTTGCGCAGCTTGACAATGCTTCATGTTGTGGCCGAGGTGTTTTATTCCCCCAGTGACATGACACTCTCCTTCTATTCTATGCGCTCAGTGAATACATGAAGTTGATGAGTTCCCCTCTATTTAGGCAAGGGCTGTCGGTCGTAACAAAGCTTGGAGCAGTAGCTCAATCTAACCGTAATAACACACTTTGGTTTTCAAAGTCCTTTGTCTCGGCAACATTCTTGGTACACAAAGACTTCATATCTCCAGTGTGATTTATGCCCTAGGTCTCGTTGTAATAGCCCTTGTATAACGGAGTGGCAGTACGGGCCATTCTAATATATTCATACAACTTGCAGGTCGCGTTGGGTCCGGCGGCAGGCGCTTACTAGAATACAATAAGCTCTCTGATGGAGCTGCGGCAGCCAGATGTAGCTTTTTAGCCCAACATGTATCACTGCATACTTGGTGTATCTCCATCCCAGAGCATGGCAGCATTAGATACGAGTCGTGCAAGGTAGCAAGAGCTAGCTTCCGGATGATATACCAAGACGACAGCTAACCTTGCGAAAGGGTTGGCCTCCGCTTTTTGTAGTCAAGTCGGTTGTTGCATCGTAACATGTCAGAGCTCACCTGTTCAACGACTTTTTGCAAAACCGCTGCCAAAACGAATAGTTCCAGGGCCCATACCCCTTGTTGGGATGCGCGCCTTACAAGATACCGCGTAGCTGAGCCACGTCGAGCCTCCCTCAGCTATACTTGAGACATGCCTTGGCAAGCATTGCATACTACCGCACCAGTGGTGCGCAATTCAGCAGTCATGCAGCTGGGCGGCTGTTGAGCATTCCCGGCGATTACCCAGCTTGAAACTTCCAGTTCCATCCCATATATGCGATGGGTTCGTGGCCGGCTTGAAATTCTTGGGGAGCTTATCAGTGGAACGACCCAGCCACTTTATGAGGGTTTTGGTCGTGATGGAAAAAAAACGAGCTGTGGCTATCAGATGGTTGTGAGAGCGAGAAATTCCATGCTGATGATGGCAATCGACGGTTTTACCGACAGACTTGAGCATTGACGGCCACGGGGGACGTCAAGCCTCAAGTGCGACAAGATCGAGGAAGAAGTCTTCCCCGACTACATGGCATCACGCTATTATGCGGTCCACATTGGCTAGATTGTTGGCTAGCTGGGATTTGGAGCCAACTCAACCGTCTGGTTGGCTCGTCATGTTGAGTGAGATGCTCTCGTATCAGCCTCTTTCTGCATACAGGGTGTCAAATAATACACACAGGTGCGGGACGGGAAAATGGGCCGACGATAGACTGGGCTCGATCCGCAGCATCAGAAACACGGCAGCCGAGCGCACCTCGCCGAGATGATTGCGTTATTTGGACAAGCGAACGGTGGACTGGGAGCTGATGTCTTGCTTGCTGCTGACACCAGACACCGCACGTTCTGCAGGCGGCAGAGGTGGAGTTGATCGTGTGAGCACGCATGGAGGTCAGGCATTTTCAGATCGTCTTTTGGAAGCGCACAAACACGGAGAAAATGTCTTCAGCCTTGGGCTCTGCCTCTCGAATGCTTTGTCAGGTTGGCGAAACAGGCGAGGCTATTGGTTGGGCCGGACCTCGGTGCGGCACAATCAACCAATCGACGACTTTTAATGCCACGGAGAACCGGAACAATGTATATCATGACCTTTGTTCTCTGATTCATTCTGGTAGGTACATGTCCACATTCCTCCAAATCTCATTGCCGACATAGATTAGGCACATGAACCCGCTAGCGGCCGGCCGAGCTTAAACTCCCGAGAGAGAACTCCATACAACGGCCGAAGCTAACAAGACTTCCTTCAGCGAACCTCGGTCGTTGGCTCGGCATTCAGCAGCCCACGACCTCTCTAAAGCACTCCTCGCCCCTGCTCAAGGCCTCGTTTAGGCGTTCTGGGGCCCCGCCCATTCCGAAGGCCATCCGGACAGCCGTAACACCAGCGTTGAGCGCCCCATCGACGCCACGAGGACAATCCTGGCGTTTCAAGTTCTCGTTTGCCGCTGCGCCGGCCATTCCAAGCCCCGGAAGGATTGAGAAGAGAATGATTGAAAGCTTCATGGTCAAGAGCACGTCAGATGGGGGTTCACGGAGAGTGTCGTGTGCAGAGACTTGATTTGGTGGCAAGAGCGAGTGTGCTTGGGGAGCTCACGGATCATCTTCTCCCTTCTCCCGAGGGGAAGCTTTGCTGCAATATATACTGCAGCTGGGGGCAATCCTGCCCCCTTCCACGCTTCTCCGAACCTTGGTCCAACACCTCGTGAGGCTCTGGCCGCACCAATAGCCGGAAGTCACTCGTCTCGCTCACCGATATCACTGCGTGGCTACCGCATCTGTCACGACCTGTCTCGGTGGATTGGGCTGGATTCAACGGCAGAAAGGCTGAACGGCTCGGTCATATACGGATCCAAGACATAGCTTGTCCGTACAAAGAAACGGCGGGCTCTTTGCTGTCCCGAGTTCAGGGCACGCTGCGTGCGAGCCCACTTGAGAGGCATCCCCAAGCTTCACTACATCTTGCAATTCGGTATTCGTGCAGTCCGGTCCCACAGCATGTTTGGCGGAGTTCGCTCCGTCCCCTAGGCTACCTCGACAGAAAGGTGGAATATCAGCCCACGAACCGACGCCTCGCATATACGTCGGCTGCCGACGGCTCATCAACCATCACGGCGCTACTAGATAGGGCTCTCTGTCTCTCCATGCAAGCGTATCATTACTTTCCAACAGGATAGGATGTCTCACAGGTGCCCACACAGCATCTGATGTGACGAGTAATGTGTCCAGAAGTCGAGACAATAGTGAGACCGGCAACGGCATTCTCAGCTGTTGATTGCATCGACAGGAGGGAACGCTGTGCTTTCTGTCAGGTGTCACAACAGAACAGACTCACACTATTTGAACCGTTGCCGACCTCAGTATGGCCTCGTGTCTCACAACGTCAGATCGGGTGCCGTGAGCCATGACTTTCCGTTGATGTGTATGCGTGTGTAGGCCGGCCCTACTTGTACGATTTTGCATAAGAGGTCCGTCTGTAAGTCATGACTCCACGCCGTATATGATACTCATATCTCCATAGACTTGCTTTGCAAAAAGTTGCACGTCTTGTTTTTGCTCACTCGAAGAATTGACGCTCCTCTCCACGTTGTCGAGAGACAAATAACTACACTGCTCGACTGTCTCGCATGGCTGCGCCAAAGTTAGATATGGAGCTCACATATGAGAGCAAAGACTGGTACTTGCCAGCCCTTGCGACAGGGGGAAGCATTTCCAACTTGAACCGACAGCAGGCAGTCTTCTTGGATGACATAGAGTGTGACGACTCGGAAACGTTTGCCAGGGCAGTCCGGAATGCACATCATACTCCTGCAGCAACCCCCATCGGCAGATCATTCAAATGCGGAGGGTCTTGCGAGACCGCAGAGGAAGGTTGTGCCGAGCAGCTTCGGAAAATCGTATCTCAGGCAGAGGAGGCGGCGGCCCGTGTTTCCAAGTCATGGAGCCGGAGCCCGACGGGCACAGAGGAAAAAGAATCAGCAGAGCCCTTTGCACCACAAGTTCTCTTTCCGGGGACGCAGCACTGCGGCGGTTGCAGCCGCTCGCCAGCCTGGGATGCCATTGAGCTGCCTAGCCAGTGGTTTGCTAGACAGCAGAGTAGGAACACGGACACGGTCACCCATGTGTCGACTACCAACCTCTCCAAGCTGCTGGACGCGCCGCCTGCGCCTGGCTTCGTTGTCGTGGAGCATTGGGTGTCCACGGCGGTACGCAAGCTGCCAGGCACCATCTCCCATGCCGCGTCGGCAGCAGCCTGGACGTTGAAGAGAGCCGAGATGCAATGCATGGCTCGTGCAGAGAAGACGGAGGCGTCGGCCGTGCAGATATACCATCCTCACACAGATGGAGCCGGCGTGGAGGAGGGCATATTCAGATACCAGGGTCACGTTCCCATCTTGGGGTGTCCACAGGATGAGCTTGCCCACCAGATGTTCTCTGTAGGACTGCTTCGCAACGCTCGAGTGCTGAGCAACGTCATGTGCAGCGTGGAGCTGTACCAAACTGCCGCCAAGCTCCTCGAGATGAGAGACGCGACCATGGCGTCCGGGCTGGACACCCAGGTAGGCGGGCTGAGGACGTCCACGCGGGCTGCTTCGTTTCCGAAGCTGCCCCTTCGAGGGCCGCTGCCTCCCAAGCTCAGCGGCTATGCTACCTGTCCTACGGAGGCGTACGACGCACTCTGCGACCGCGAACGCCTCAAGGGAGGCATGCGCAATACGAGCTTGTTTGCCATGGCCTTGGGCTACGACAGAGGCGTCTACGGCGGCAGCATATCCGGGCTCTGGGCTCTGATGGACTCCTCCTTCATGTTCGACTACTCGACGGGCAGCTTCAACAAGCACCTCGCCGAGAAGATCAGCAATGCGTTTGCCGTCGTGCGCGGGCACGATACCGGAAACGCCGAGCTGAACGAGCACTTGCTGGACATTGTCACGGTGGTAGGGTGCAACTTCACGGCCCTCAAGGCCAAGGCGGCCCTGGAAGATTCAAGGCGGCATCTCCGGTCAAGGCCGTGCGTCGCCATCTGGGATGACCTGGCCGCCCTGGCACGATACAGGCTGGCCGACGCCGTCTTCTGCCACGTGTGGTACGACTGCCCCGGCGACGAGGCCAGCCTGGCCATGGTGGGAACGGGCTGCGCCGTCCACGACCTGATTGACATTGGACCGGACATCTCGTGCGGCGAGATCAGCAACATGATTCCTTCTCTGACCGGCGGCCATCTGTCGCTCGGGGCCATGTGGCGCGTCTACGTCGGCGTCATAGCGGCGGTCGAGTGGTACGCGGAACACGACGCCTTCAACACGGGGGCGCTGGCGATACTGTTCACGCACTGGTGGCAGCTGGACAACCTGCGACACAGAACGGTCGCCCTCATGAGCAGGGTGGCGCCGTCGCCAGAGCACGCCGTGTGCCCGGAGCCGCTCTTCTCGGCGCCTTCGTTCAGCACCTTCACGAGCCAGAACGGCCTGAAGTACGAGACGGGCCAGCCCGTCATGGACAGCCAGAGGGCCGAGCTGGACCGCATCGAGGCGGCCGGCTTCCAGGATGTCCAGGGCGTCGTTGGGCGTCTCGTACGCCCCGTGCTGGACTTTGCGGACGGCAAGGACTCCCGCCTGCCCGTCGAGGCCACGTACTGCGCCGACGTCCTGGAGGCTTGCTTGTCCCGCAAGCACTCGCAGAAGATACGCCTCATGTGGCGCCTCATGCTCGTCATGTGGAAGTGCGGTGCTATGTGGAACGTCGTGCTGGCGAGCACGCAGTACGCTCACCACGGCCTCACGAACTGCGACCGCGGCCGCGACGACTATACCGAGGCCACCTGGTCCCATGCGTCGGAGCATGCTGGGAGCAAAGCCTCGCCGAAGACCGGGGAGCCAAGGCCTCGAGCTCTGCAGAGGGCGCTCTCAAAGATATGCCAGCTGCTCCCGCTGTGAGGACCGTCACAGAGGCGCCAGGGCAGTCGTGTCGGGCGCGGATGCAAATCTCCTCGCTTCGGAACGCAATGTGCTCTCGGTTACCAAGTCGGCGGCACATGTCGTGCTCCGTGGCTAGGTCCTATGCAGAGCTTGTCGTGTAGTTTTTCCCGCTTACCTTGCGTCACTTGTTGCGCAGACAGATGGTGGTTGGTAAATATCCAGATGTGTCGGATATAAGTTGAGCTTATCCAAGTATTTTGTTGCATCTTCTTGGCATCACCAGCCCCAGCCGTAGCCGTGGCCGAGTGTCTAGTGCCTCTTCTGATGCCTCTGTCCCAAGTATTGAAAAGCTATATCATGCCGTTGCCGCCCACACAGTCACCCCAGGCAAGTCCCGTCCTTGCCGGACCTTGTTCTGTCCAACTCTGACCCTGGGCGCTAGCTGCTGCGCTCAACTTGACATGCTTGTGTTTTAATTTGGTCGTGTCCAATCTAGCGTCGGTTGCTTTACGCTGATTTTTCTGGGACAACCCAGACTGCCAGGATTATCAAGACGTGATGGTAAATCCAACGGGCTTTGTAGTTGGTTACTAGAATTGGCGAATAGTCTCCTTTCCGCTACGTGTTTCTGGCTGGTTTCATGTCTTGATGCTGGAACAGGGATTTCGACACGAAGCTTGTGACGCACAACAGCTCGACGTGCAATTGCCTGCTAATGAGGCAATGGAGGGGTGTAGCTAGTTTGATAAAGAGCACACTGTAATCTTGTTTGTATTACTCGGCAAAATCCATGTAGAAAATTGCTGTAAAAGAGACACGAACATGCTACACATACAAAGGGTGCTTCGCCCCTCGGCGTGCGCGCGAAATCGCTCCAACACGGCATTCTTATAGACATGTTCTGCTGGGGACCGCAGGGCGCGGGCCCGACTCTTGGGTTCTTGACTCGTGTGGTCCAGTTTGAATATCTGCTGTAAGGTTCTAAGACCCCAGTGGCAATATGCTCAAGTCTAGATAGCCACGACCCAGGTTATGAAAAGGGCAGATTCAGCGAGCGAGTAGAAGAGGGAGATTCAACCTCTCTATATACTGGTTTACAGAACTGTCCACGTCTTGCAGCTTCTCCAGCCCGTCTACAGCTGGGACGTTAGATGCAGTTTGTGCTCGGCTTCGCTCTAGCCACGTTAGTCAAGCAGACGGGCACTTATCGGCTATGGTGGTACAGTTTCCAGAGTGTATAGGTCCGACACCGCGCGTTTTTCTGGAGACACGCTCAAGTATGTATGCACAAGGACTTTCCAAGCGCGTGGCGGAGAGCTCATGTACATGTGGGCGGACTACAAGCAGGGCGATCAATAGATTACGACACAAATACAAAGGGAGACAGGAATCGGTTTGGGCTACGAAGCCGTGTTTGGCGCCTGTTCCCGTAAAATTTCATCAGTTGACCTTTGATTTGCCTGTCTAGAACCGTGGATGGAGGAAAGCAAGTCCGGGGCTCTCCTCGACCTCGAGACCTTTTTGCTGTCAACATTGGAAATTTTCAACACACGTCGGGCTGGTCTTGGAGACTAGGGCTTGGAGTAGATGACTCATATTCACATATAATATTGCTTAGTCTCCAAGGCCGGTTCCCCTATCTGATGGACCCGACCAGTAAGGGCTACATGTACACAAGGCCCCTGCGTGTGTAACCTGACTAGGCAACCAAGAGGCTGCCTTGGTGCCCGAGCCTGTAAGTGGCCTATGAGGGCATCACGACGGCTGCAACCTTTGTGCACTGCAACTAGTCATGTGGTTGAAGCTTGACCGATATTTTCGTGCAACACATGGCGACTCGTGATGCAAATACAAATAACAGACTTCTCCATGCCGTATCGTGAATTTAATTCAACTCTTCTACACTAGCAGACGACTTTTACAATTCTAGGTTTCAAGCGTGAATTCTTGCTCAAAACATGGCAAGCGAATCTACCATGGCCCCTGAGCCTAGTAACAATAAAATCGATTTTGAAGGCGGCACTCCCCCAACTATTATTTGGGTATATCAATAGCCTACTAACTCTCTACATTTCAATTTGAAGCCAAGACTTTTAAACAGGTTAAACTGGACGTTGTCAATGGTCGAGATCGCGTACATGAAGCACAGCTCTGCGTTACCTACACGATCGACGGTGGCGTGTAAGTGAGTAATCTTCCGCTTAACCCATTGCCACAATTAACACGTGTACAGCCAAGTCGGAGGCATTGGTATTAAAAGTCCTATTTGTGTCAAAGTGTGTCTCTGGACGCAAGTGGCAGCGCCTGATCAAGTTGGACTGAGAATATGCAGTGACAATTGTTAGGACCCCCAACGGAGAGGGCAATCCGGCTCCCTCTTTTTGACAGGCTAACCGCGTCAAGGCCAGGGCAGATAAATCATTCAAATATCCGCATGTCTGCTAGCCACACGCTAGGAATAGGAGTGGTTTCGTGGCAACAAAGAGAGAGCCACGTCCTGATTTCTGCATTTCATATCCAGTCAAGTCCCAATAAAGATGCTCGGAAGCCAGACGCCTTGTTCAGGAGGGCGCGGCACAGAGTATGACGTCGATCCTGATAACACCGGCGCTTGAGACAATTCTTTTGGTCCAAGTTCGTTATCACGACTGGAAAACCGGCCAATCACGTGATCGCCTTCGCATGACGACGCCTGGCCATCAACGGTCCTCTCTTCGTGAATATTCGACTCCTTCAGAAACAATGTATGCTTATCGTCATGCAACAACTAGCCGAGACCGCCTCCCTGCCATATCACGAACCCGGTATTGTGACTATTTTGACACAGTCGTCCTTCTTCCTGGTTCTAAATGTTGTCAACTATGTTCTGGACAAGGCAGTGTACTGCGGTCTTTTGGGTCAAGTCTTTATCGGCATAGCCTGGGGGACCCCCGGTGCAAAGTGGCTCGGCGTCGAGGTTGAACGAGTCGTCGTTCAGCTTGGTTACCTGGGTCTTTTGCTTCTAGTCTACCAAGGTTCGCTTGGTTCTTTCCGCCACCGACGATGTGCCCGACTAACAAGGGGCTACAGGTGGCCTGTCAACATCCCTCCAATCGCTCAAGGCCAATCTTCTTCTCTCTATATGCGTGGCAATCACGGGGATCGGCTTGCCTATCGGCTCATCATTTGTCCTTCAACATCTTACGCATGCCACACCGATCCAATGCTTTGCTGCAGGAGCAGCTCTGTGCTCAACCAGCCTTGGCACCACCTTCACTGTTCTCAGCGCCTCTGGCCTCGCAAAATCAAGGCTCGGCGTTGTTCTGAGTACCGCCGCAATGATGGACGATGTGGTCGGCCTGGTCATGGTTCAAATCATCTCGAACCTCGGTCAAAACAGCGGCGGTGTCAGTGCCGTCGCCACAGTCAGGCCACTGTTGGTGTCATCGGCCTTTGTTGTTCTCGCCATGGTGGCATGCCTGGCTTTGGTGCGTCCCGCAACATTGTGGTTGAATTCCCAGCGGGCTCGGAAGCCCCTGGGTTTTCTAGGTCGAACGTTGAAGACGCGCGAGACTGCTCTCCTTCTCCACACGCTGATATTAGTTGGTTGCGTGACGGCTGCTTCCTTTGCCGGCACATCCAATCTGTTCGCTGCTTACTTGGCCGGAGTTTCCATCACTTGGTGGGACTCAGTGTCTCAATTTGCCGAAGCCGGCTCACCTCGGGTATCGAACTCGTCCACGAGTGGAAGCACCGCAGAGCCTCGTACGCCCCGGGACGGCGAAGGAAGCACAAACACTCGCAGGGCCATTCAAGACAATGACTCGCAGAGCTTATCTGGCCTGGAGACCTATGAAATGTTTTACCTCGAACCAGTCGATCGGATTATGAGGCCTTTGTTCTTTGTACGTTGTCTACAAGCGTACGCACTATCCGGCTAACACCTGTGCGCAGGCGTCTATCGGGTTTTCCATACCGATTACGGAGATGTTTTCTGGCCACATTGTTTGGAAGGGTATAATATATACAGTGCTAATGATGTTCAGCAAGGCAGCCTGCGGCGCCTGGTTGCTCCGTTTTTCATGTCGATTTTCTGTTCCCGCAAAGTTGAGAAAGCAGCTGCTCAAGATACCCAAACTAGGACCGAAGCATTTTTGGGGCCGTCGTCATGTAAATCGACCAGGTCCCGCGCCGGAGCAAACACAAGAACTTGTCCAAAGGCCCGCGGCCTCTTCACCTGCCCCCGGGGTAGCTGACAGGACAAGTCGAGAGGCTGGGGATTCTCACACAGCCGAAGCAGAGGCTAAGCCACGGTCTATCTACCCAGCATCAATAATCGGCTGCGCAATGACGGCGCGGGGGGAGATTGGTTTCCTCATCTCATCCCTCGCGGAGAGCAACAAGATATTCGCATCCAGTTCAGACAGCAACACCAGCTCTGACATCTTCCTCGTAGTCACGTGGGAAATTGTGCTTTGTACGATTCTGGGGCCTTTGTCTGTCGGTCTTGTTGTGCGACGAGTCAGGCGGCTACAACGTGGCGTTGGAAGGGACGGTCGCTTGATCCGGGGAGACGTCCTTGGTGCTTGGGGGATTTCCTAGGCCGTCATGAAATCCGTGGAAGAACACCCCTCAAAGCCAAGCGCACGGCGAGCGAGTAGCTGTCCGGCTGGTCCGGTCCAAGCTTGGCATGCCTCCCAGGTTTCCTCATTCACAAAGTGCCGGCAAGCATGGCCGATAAAGAATTACGCTGTTTGATTATTGAACCGTGTACAAATTCGTCTGTCTGGTACTGTCTATGCAGCTGATGCCATCTAGACTTTGCGCTCGTTGGCGGATGAGCCGTTGCTGGCATGGATCGACGCTGCCAAGTAAATGCCATCTCTGCTTCAGCCTCGTCGAGGCGTATGAGAGCAGTCAGTCACCATCGAGAATTGAAAAACTCTAACGCATCAGACGTCAGCCCGGCACCATGGTTTCGACGAACCAAAGTATAGCGCGTTAATTTAGGCATTTAAGCTCAGCAGTCACACAAGCCATGACGCTTCCATTTTGAGGCTCTACACTCTTTCGTCGTCTTGACCTCCCCTTTTTATATAACTCGCGCCTGGCTACCACTTTTGCCGCAGGCGGGCGGTTCTACCGTTGCAGTTTTGTACGTCACAAAACTCTGATTCGCGAAACCGCACTCGTCATCATGCCGCTCACCGTCACAAATGGCAAAACCGACTTCTTCTTCGAGCACAGATCAGTATCGATATCCTACGACACGGTCATGCAATTGGCCGTCGAGGCCTTGCGGTCCAGCTTAATCGCGAAGCTCGTGTCCCGCGGAGACGTCTACTTTTGCCGCGCCGGCGACTCCATCACCATCGTGAAGCAAGGAAATGCTTACCGCGGCGTCTACGTCGACTCTTTCCAGGTGACGGGCTACACACAGACAAAACACCACCCTACAGGGGCCCCGAGGGACCAGTACAACGCCATATGGATGACGGTCGAATACTCCGAGTACTTCCTCAGCATCCCCCTCCAGCCGGGGGATAAGTTTGAAGACAGAGAAGCCACCAGCGTGCCGAACCAGATGACGCAATTGAGCGCCGCAGTGCAGGCGTACTTTGCGGCAGCCACGTTCCCCCGGGCACACTGCCCACGGGTTCGGCTTCGGGTCACCCACATCTCCCGCTGTACCCGGAGATTGCTCATATGGAACCGTTCGACGGCTTGTTGGACAGGGTGCAGAAGCAGTATAAAGCCTTTGTTGAAAGCGGCGACGCGAGCCGTTGAGGACGCCTGTCGTCAACAGAACGTGGATTATGATCCAGTGCTTTCGTAGAAGATGACGACCGTACCCTGACAAAAGAAAATATCCACTACATTGTCGAACACTGCGGGAAAGACCTATCTATATCCTCCAACGGCCAATGTAGCCGTCCGAAATTACTTGGCCTGACTTACAACATGCGACCCCCGAAAAATCCGAGAACAATGTTCTCGAGGCCTTCTTCCATGCCCTCGGCTTGTCGATGAATCAACTAAATGATATTGATTTCTCGAACGAAGAGGCTGAGAACGGCCTGCTAGGGAAGCTGACTGGGTTCGCTAATTACTTGATTGACAACGTCCTTTTACCACGCGAGACTTGCGCGGGCCTTTTGTGCGACCAAGTTTAATTTTGTAAAGGAACCTACGAAAAATACTCCGCAACCCTCTGCGACATATCATTCTGCCGCTCAGAGCACCTGAGCTAGAGGCCAGACTTTTGTCGGCACAACAGGACGACTAAAGACCCTTCGTGGCGATTCTCTCCAACTCGACCGGCATTGCTGCATCACATCGCGTACGTTTGACTTAGATCAAGCTATTAAGCGCTCAAAGGAACCTGGGGACACCTTCAGAGACGATGCCAAGCTATAAGCTTAAGTTGCACAAGGCACCATGTTAGTGCCTCGTCGGATACTCTTTGGATGCACATCAGGTCCTGTGTTAAGGACTGGCCTTACAGGCGACTGCATGTAAGCGTTACTAGTATTAACTACAAGCTTAGAGAGAGAAGAAAGAAAAGGAGAAGTTCCCTGCCCTCTTTTTTATACTATTATATATATATAGGTTCTAATGCGCATCTAAAAAGTATCCGGCAAGGCACTAACACAGTGCCTAATGTATACTCGAGCTATAAGCTCGAGTCTATTACAACCTGCAGGGATAGTACGAAAAGAGAGAGGAGAGAAACCTTCTCTCTCTCTTTTCTCCTTGAGCTTTTAGTTAATACTAGTAACGCTTACACGTAGTGGCCTGTAAGGGTATTCCTTAGCAGGTATAGAAACAGTTCCACAGCTTTAAAAATCTAATAGCTTGAGACGCCTCTTACGTAGTGATTGCTGGTATTTTAGGTCCTTTGTTAAAGCTTTTAACATTAATAGAAAAGACCTGTGAAAACCTTGCTGCAACATCATCAATCAGGTCATCAGGGCTCTCGTCAACGCGCTCAAAAAAGGGCTGTGTGCGCATTATCCTAATTCCGTGCGCTTGCGTGGCCATAATCCCAGTTGGGCATGCCGTGCCGTGCGACACTTACGACTTTGGTTCGCGATAAGGCAATTGCAGGGAACGAGGCGCTTGCATCGCTGCAGGTGAGTTCGGCGCTTAGCCGTGATTGGCCAGGAAATGCTCCGGAGCCTAGGCAACAGGCCGTGTCCCGCAAGTGTGGGGCTACCATTCCCCACTCGAGACCTGCTTACTCCGTACTCCGTACTTCATGACACCAAAGGTCGGACCCATTTTCTGACCTTCAGCTTTCGTGAACGCTACACAAGAGCGACAAGTTCAGCACTTCCCTCCGTGAGGATGATTCCGCCGCTATCGCTGTGCAGCCAAGCAAGCGGTCCAGGCTCGACTAAGCGTCGACCAGATGGCGACCCGGACTGTCGGGTGTTGAAGAAGCGAAAGCTTTATCATCCTCAGTTTCCCCCAAGACAATTCTGGGACGGATTGTCGACGGTGCCTCTTACCCGGAACGCACTTCGAGCACTCGACGAGCAGAGAACCCAGGGCTCTCCCGTGCCAGGGCAACCGCCCACGCGAAATCGACTTGGCCAACGTCAACACTCCGTTCGTGTTGGTTATCAACCCGCCTGTCAAATCATCCATCGCCATTCTCCAACGTCCTTGAAGCGCATCAAGGTCTTGGCAAGGCACGGAGGCCCGGACCTAACCGATTTAAGAGGAGTGAGTAAGAGGCTTCTTTATCGTCTAGAGATTACATGCCAACGTCTAGTAGTATTCTGTTGATCCGGCTCCGCAGAACGATATGAGCTCCAGACAGTCAAGTCTCGGGCGGCGCAAAAGAGGCTCGCAGTCTGCAGAGAAGAGTACTCCGACGCCGAAAACGAAAAGCACAAAAAGAACCGGGCCGTACGATCGCGCGTTCCAGCTCCACCTTATTAAGCATAACATTCTACCCTATAACTATAGGTATCCAGATGGCCGGTTACCGCAAAAGCCTGACAATATAGATGAGATCCGCCAGGCATTAGCCCAAGATAGAGCGTCCCTATCGCCATCTAAGTTCTCAAACGAAGACTTTAACGAGTTTCAGCAAACTGACGCCCAGGCACATAAGGAGAGAGAAGTCATTACAAATGTTGTTCCTATTATTGCGGGAAGTGTTGGGGACAAGGAATATGCTGCTGGCCAAATCCCATTTACAAACCTAAAGCACTTAACTGATGGAACCCTTGTGCCTGGAAACCCCGATCTATTTCATGGCGCGCGTCCTGAGCAGCTTCACAGGACTATCTGTCAAGAGCTAGGCGACTACATCATGCCCTCTACTCAGCAAGACCTTCCTGCTGTGCCAAACTTTCTGTTTGAAGCAAAGGGAATAGATGGCAGTCTCCAAGTTGCATTGCGGCAAGCATGCTATAATGGCGCCCTTGGGGCGAGAGGACTTCACCAGCTGCAGTCATACAAGCAGTCAGAGCCAAAATACGACAATAATGCATATACGCTGACCTCTATATACCACGGTGGCCAGCTTAAAATGTATGCAAATCATCCTACACCGCCTGAGGTTATTGGTGGACAACCTGGCTTTCAAATGACGCATATCGGTTCCTGGTGCGTTGCTGGTGACTACAATACATTTCAGCGAGGGGCTGCTGCGTTCCGGAATGGTAGGGACTGGGCCAAACGTCAAAGAGACAGCGCAATCAATGAAGCGAATAAGAGAGCGTCTCCAACTATATTGACCTCTGGGGATAGTTCGGGCTCGGGCTTGGGAAGTAATGTATCGGCTACCAGAACAACAATTGTCACCAGCCAAGGAACAGTTTTAAATGCTGCATACGAATCGGAAACATCGGCAGACGAGCTGTCTCTAGATTATCCGCCAAGGCCGAAAAGAACTAAGTAACTACAAAAGAGATTACTTGCCAAGTTCTCTAGGCCTTAATCTTTATATTTTGGAATATTGTTAGAGACGTAACGCTTGTCTAAGCGTTCAGAGGCGTGGGACACAGTTACTATAATAGACTAGCTCTATTAGGCTGTAGCAGGTGCTAGCTGCAGTTATCTTAGTAATGTATTGAACTCTTAGCTATTAAGCTAATATAATAAATAAGCTGCCTAACTTTTATTTATCTAGCACTATATAGGTTACAGGCTATATTGTCTTGTTGTATCTATATTGCATTACATCTTTAAGGTTAAGTATAGCTTAGACTATAATATAGCTCTCTCTATACTTATAGCTCTAACTCTCTAAGGAATATTCCCTTATAAGCTTAAGTTAGATAACTCTCTACTATATAAGCTTTTTATATAGATTTTGTAATAAACTAGCTCTATTAAGCTAGAGTATATACTAGCTGTAGTTATTTTAGTAGTATACTAAACCTCTTAACTATTAACTATAAAGCTAAAGAAGTATATAATAAATAAAGTACTTTAAGCTTACTTAATTTAGTACTATATAAATTATAAGCTATATTTTTTATTATATTAAATTATAGTATAGTATATTATAGTATAGTATATTATATTATAGTATAGTATAGTATAGTAAAGTATAGTATAATATATTATAGTATATTATATTATATCTTTAAGGTTAAGTATATATTAGCTACTTAAAAAACTCTTATAATATAATAGTAAAGGCTTATATAATTTAGTTAATTACTAAGTATAAAATAGTAGAGATTCTTAAGATATAATAAAAGAGACTTATAGTATAGTATATATTTATTACTTTAGATAGCTGTAAAGCTATATAACTAGTATATTAACTCTTAATTTAAGTAGAAAAACTCTCTAGAAAAGAAAAACCTACTTGCCTCTATATATATAAGCCTCTAAGCTTTATATTATATTATAATATAAAGTATTTTCTTTTTATAAGTAGTACTAAACTACTCTATATATATCTCTACTTATTTATTCTTAACTTTATTACCTTAGTATAATATATAGTAGCTATATTATATACTAGCTTAATTTTCCCTAGCTCTAAAGCTTTAAGCTCTACTAGCTAATTTTTAAAGTAGACTTAGCTTAATTCTACTTCTTAATTATATAATAAAGTATATAAGTTAACTAAATTCCTAGGTAACTAAGCTAAAAATTTAAGTGCTTTTAGCTAGGTTTAAACTAGCTCTCTATAGAGCAGAACAAAGCTCTATAGCGCTTAACTACTACGCTATAGAGGCTGTAGTATAGTATAAAATTATATATAATAGTATACATTAAAGAGTACAGTTATAAAGGCTTAATTTCCTCCCTATTTAGTTAGAGAGAAGAAGAGTATAAGTAATGTAATAGACTAGCTCTATTAGGCTATAGCGGGTGCCAGCCGCAGTTATC
The DNA here is from genome assembly GCF_000804445.1 of Metarhizium album ARSEF 1941. Classification (NCBI taxonomy): domain Eukaryota; kingdom Fungi; phylum Ascomycota; class Sordariomycetes; order Hypocreales; family Clavicipitaceae; genus Metarhizium; species Metarhizium album. Next base: position 79,891 of record NW_024467591.1, read on the forward strand.
CCGGTAGTGTGCCGGACCCCCTTGACTACTAACCGTTAAGCCAAAAGGGTACGTATTAAACAAGCTGCCCACAGCTTGCTCAATCCTGGCACTATATAGGTCCACGGCACGGGCTTGTCCCCTTATCGCGCATTGCATTGCAGCGCATTCATTCCATTAAGGTCGAGCATAGCTCAGACCATGACAAGTAAATTCTATAGTAGAGCTGCTAAATTAAGTATAGCTAGTAGCTTAAAATAACTTTAGTAGCTATTTTCTTTTATAATATAGTTTAGCCTTTATAGCTATTAGTTTTTTTACTAGTTTCTAGCTACTATTTCTTTCTTAATGTAATAGACTTAAGCTGTAGGCTCGAGTAGGCATAAGGCACTATGTTAGTGTCTTATTAGATACTTTTTAAATATACATTAAACCTTTATATATATAATAAGTAGAAAAGAAGAAATAGAGAGCTTCTTCTTTTCTCCTTCCCTCTCCTTAAGTTTATAGTTAATACTAGTAACGCTTACACGCAGTTGCTTGTAAGGCTAGTTCTTAACACTTAACTGTAATTATATATATATATTTATTACTCTAGATAGCTATTATAGCTATATAACTAGTATATCTGCTTCTTATTTTAAGCCTAGAAAACTCTCTAATAGGAAAAGAAACTCTGCCTGCTGCTGTTTTGCATCTAGGCCTTATATTATATTATAATATAAGGCGTTTTCTTTACGTAAATAATGCTAAACTGCATATTTCCCTCTCTATCTATCCTCAACCTTATTACCTTAGTATAATATATAGCAGCTATATTACGTGCTGGCTTAATTTCCTACCTTAGAGCTCTAGGTCTGCTAGCTAATTTTTAAGGTAGGCTTAGCTTAATTCTACCTCTTAATTACGTAATAAGGTTTACAGGTTAACTAAATTTCTAGGTAACTAGGCCGAAAATTTAGGTGCCTCTGGCCGGGTTCAAACCAGCTCTCTGCGGCCGTCAGGGCTCTATAGCGCTTTAACTACTGCGCCACAGAGGCAATTATATATATAAAGAAATATAGGCTAAAAGCTTATTAAAATTTATATATAAAATATATATAATTCTTCCTCAAAAGCAATTTATATATAATAGTTATTTCCTTAGTTTTTATATATATTTACTGTTAATAATTAGTAATACAACTATTAATAATTTACTAGGGAAAACTCTTAGATAACTATAAATTATTATAAAAACCTAAATATCGCTTAGATATAGAATTATTATAGATATAGTTTACTATAATTTAGAAGATATACTAAAGTGCGCTATGCCTAGCATCTAGATAATACACGCGACAGTTCTATATAGTGCTCGATGAAGTAAGTAAGAGGGACTCGTTTAATATATACTCTTTTAGCTTAACAGTTAGCAAGGAGCCACTAAAGAGGTCTATTTAACTGCAGCTATACTACAGTAATACAAAAGCGTAGTGCATAAAATCGCAGCAGTCGTTCAATCTAGCTTAATTGCGCAAAAACACCCTAAAATATTCAGCTATAAAAGACTTTGTATACGTTAGAATTAATCTAGCTCTCTATATAGTGTTTCTACTACTAGTTTGCGCCGTAAAGCTCCTCCGAAGAGAGATTTGTCTGCTTTTATCTTACATCTACACTTACCTAGTTCTGTTGCAGCAAGAAATTACTGTTCTCTCCGGCATCTAGAGTAAAGATTTTTATAGAACTAAGCATATAAGATAGTATACTACAGGCGTGTGCAAGATTCTCCCTCATTCCTAGGTTAGCTTACCTCTTGTTTAGCGCTGTCCCCGAGGTTAATCCCTGCAGCTTCTCACCAGGAAATCTGTTCACGAACCAAGCTTCCAGAGCATTCAAACGATCTCAGCCGATGGTCAAAGTGCGAGAGCTTGGCATGACGATGAAGATCCACACCTGGAGAAGATGCTGTGAAGTTGCTGCCAGAGCAACCGCTCTGCCTGTATTCAACTTTAGTTAGCTGTACTCGAGATCTCCAGTGCCATTCAATGTCGTACATGGCAGTACAGCTTGGATGGGCCAAGAGGTGAGCGAACTTACACGTAAAAGGCGCAGGTACCAAGTGCCTTCTTCAAGTTAATAGAACGGGCTAGGTCACGCCACAAGTAGGGCATGTCGACTGAATGAATGAGTCAATACTGCCTATGCTATGACTGGTATACAGTCAAAAGTTGCTGGAAGGAAAACATACCGCATTGATTGCGCGGTGCTGGGATTTCAGCACACGGCTGTCTCTCTCGGGCTTGGGAGCAAATCTTGACATTGTCAATATGACTCGGCGGACTGGCGCAACTTCGGTCCTCGCACAAGTCGCCTTGTTTGAGACGTGCGCATAGGGGGGGCGTTTTTATACGGCCAATGACCCTTTCGATGGCCACTTTGATGCGTTCTTCATACAGCTGGAGCGGAAAGTGCCTTCTGAGACGATCCAACTCGTCCCTCAGCTGCTGGGGGCTCTCATAAGAGGCATGGAGGGGGATGAAGCCGAGAAGCTCAATGGGTTTTGTCGCTTCCTTTACGTATCTCTCCGTGTAGGCTTCGTCATACCGCTCACTGAGCTTCTTGACCGCATCAAGCATCTGACTTTCGAGGAGTTTCTGTGTCCGAACCTTGTTCCGTGCCGCCTCGGCGCAAAGCTGTCGGTCAATCTCGTCTTGTGTCGCGGCGTCGATGTGCTCGTTCCAGCCGTCTTTCACAACTGCCACGTTGGTACCATTAGTAGTGCTGTTGGAATGTGCCGAAGCGTGTGCAAGTCCGCGGGAAGCTTTCAAGTCGCCCATGAGCTGTGACGCCTGGAAAAGGACTCCCACCTGATATGCTGAATAGAGATTGGTGGCATTGTACATAAATTCCGGAGAGTCTATATACTGCCCAAGGTCGGTGATCTTGTTTTCCCATCCCACCATGCGGTGATCCAAGAAGTAATCCGTATCGTAGAGCCTTTGCTGCTCCTCCATCTGCTGGGACAGTTTGTAGATGCTTTCTACAGCTTGCAGCAAGAGGGCGACTTCCCAGAAGCCACAAAGAGTAAGACCGTCTTCCAAGAAGCACAAGTCCATCGCGACGGTGTCGAGATGACCTCGCACGGCATCATCCGCCGCCCGAACCGCGCAGCCGATGAAGGGCAGGATGGACGTTACCACGGCAGCTTTATCGAGGACGCTGGCATCGCTGGAGAAGGTTTCAGCAACTGCAGCGACGTACAAAGCCAGCCCGCCGACTACCAAGGCTTTTGAGCCCAATCTTTCTGCTAAAGCCGTGATCCTTTCGAACCGCGGGACCTCTCTGAATGCCTGCATCCTGCTACGGAGCTCGAGGTGTAGCCGTCCTTGAGGTTTTGCTAGACTCTCGTGTCCGTACCTTTCCAAAAGGCTATCGAAGCTTTCTCTGGAGCCCTGTTCGGCTACCGTTTCCAGATCGTCGCAAAGCTCTCTTTTAAGTATGGTGCATGGTCTTTTCTTACCGCGCTCGTGAGGATGCGGCTTCTTCCCCTGGCGAGGTGTTGAGGCATCTGCGTAAGACGACTCCGGCTTGACAATATCTCCGTCTTGGCCAAGTTCGGCAATTACCATGTTTTCGTGCGGAATTCGCTCAACTGGTATATTTGGATCTTGCACCACCCTACATCTCTCGAACCCGTACTCCAGGGCCTTTTCGAAAAACGTTTCGACATGGAATTCCCTCACTACTTCTCCTCTCTGCAGCGAGCGAACCGCCAATTGTGCCCAGGCGACGCAGCTCTCTCCGGGGCCAGGCATGTCGAGCTCTTGTAGCGCTTTCAAAACGTCAATCGTCGACACCTCGGCACTTCCTATTTTGATTCTCGCCTGCAAAGTGACCGCCTTGGCTGGCTCGACGTTGTACTTGTACTGGAAGCGGAAATCTGGGGACGTGGCCCCTGGCCTCGCGAGATTCGTCTCAATGTTCTCCTTGGGCCCTTGACGAACTTGTACCCCGTTGGATACGTCGAAAGAATCGACATACTGGCCCCCGGTGTGCTGTGGACTAACATCTATCGTCCAGTGGAAATAGTTTAAATCCTTGTCCAGGACAGCGTCGGCAAAGGTGCGATAATCAGGGCGGCGGAACAGCGAAACCGTGACGTCCTTCCACTCTACACGGTCGGGGTCAGGCGGGATCCCGGGAGGCGCGGCACGAGCGCACTGAAGCCAGAGCCCGAGACAAAACAGGAGTGTGAGCCACCGTCGTGACATGATGGGTTGTGGTAGAATGAATGGACGCGAGACGACAGCCCAAGTAACCGCGACTGTCTGACTCTAGGAGCGCGAGCTATCTTATATGCCGGGCTTTTTTTTGTATCTGCATGGGAACTTAGACCTGCTCTACGCTTATTACGTTCTTCCCTTGCATCTTGCAGCAATATTACAGCCACAAGATGACGTTGTCTACAAGGTGAATTACGTGTCATGTTGTGGAATTTTCAATCTAAACCTAGCTACATATGTCAGTGGCCTTGGTCCTATATCGTCTATAATTTATCAAAAGTCCTCTCTATATTTCTCCCAAGCAGAATAGCAGCCAAGACAGGCACGCCAATGAAAAGATGTTTGAGGACAAGTCCGGTTGCCAAGCATGACTCGTGTGCTGGTCTTGTTTGACGTCGTCGAATGGCACCGACGCCGGCAGAGTCAAATTCCGGGTTGGTTGCGAGAACAAACATTGCGAGAGTGGTTATATGTCCCGGTGTGCGGCAAGATGCAGTCCATGCAAGTCTTTTCGTCGTGGATGGTAAATATATCTAGCTATTTGGTGCTCTGGCCGTTCTGCTGCCCGTCAACGGCGGGTTTTTGATCCAATCTGGGTCTGCCAGCTCGGCCACGGCGGCAGCGCACAAGACATTGCTATAGACCAGGCCCCAATATCCCAGGTGGTGATCTTCTTGGCATATGGGCTATAATGGGTCGTCGCGAACGCCGAACACGTTGGGCGTGTGTCCATGTTCCCGATAGTCCGGGTCGACATGCGGCGCTTTGCACGCTAATTAATTTCGAGAGAAGCTGCGCTGACTTTTCAGGGCTCACTTGCAAGGGATGACTATACCCAGTACCAAAGTGCCAGTTGACGTAACGGAACTTGGCAACGCCAAGGCCGTCTCTCCTCCTCCGTGGTAAGTCGGGACCAGCAAGACGAAGGAATATACGCACATGTATGCCTCGAGCATGCGGTAGTTATATGTCTGCACATGCCAGGTTTAGGGCTGCGGGCACATGCCAGCGTCAAAGGCGATCGGGACTGGCGTTGTCTCGTTGCATGCCGTGTCCCTTAGGTTGGGTTGGGCGAAGGCTGTCGTGACGTTAAAATTGTAGTCATGTGGACCCCCAGCATCGGTTGATCTTTCTACCTCGAGTCCTTGACCGCCTGCCTAGCCAGTCTCAGCCTGGTATTTACTGCCCAGCTTCCTCTTCTCCGCTGCATCTCCTCATGTCACCATCTCCCGGACTCGAATAAAGACAAGGGACCTTTAGGTACTGTCCGTCATATGAATGCGCGCTCATTTGACACCGACTCCAGCGCAATGTCGACTCAGTTGCAGACCGACACGCGTCGTCACACCGCCAAAGCCAGAGAGAGCTTTAGGCGACGACTTTTACCGGGCAGCCCAGGGTAAAACGCCAATGCTCTACTGTACACACATCATTTTGCAATGTTTTCACGTGTCGGCCGCCTCTCTAGATCCCCACGACCCCTCGCCCGTCTCTCGTCTATCAACCGTAGGATGTGAAATGGCCGACTACAGGGCGGAAATTGCTCATATCAGAGAGCCGATTTCGCTCTCACCCGACGAGCCCGACACCACCACCACAAGGAGAGACAAGTCATACACCCGCCTTCCTACGCGGCAAGTCCTTGGTCGTATATCACGATACGAGCCATGTTTGCATGTGGCCGCTCTCCCGCTGTCTTTTGCCCCTTGTTCGCTGAACATCATCAAGACAGGGTATGCCGGAATATCTCTGTGTCAGCCACGACCTGGCTGAGTCTTGGACGAGCCACTCGGAGGCACAGGAACGAAAATTGATGACATTTTCTTCTTCTTTGCGTGCTGCGGAAATGGTCGTAACCTCTTTTCCGCCATCCTTCTATGACCTCGGTGGAGGAGTCGAATCAGGCAGCTCTGCTTTCCCAAAGCTTCATATCGCTGTTTTGGATCGCAAGCCCACCGCATTGGCTAGGCTGCTCATCTTCCTCTGCATCATGGTTCGCGTGAATGTTGACAATACTGAAACAGTCGATGCCGCAGATTATCTCCTGGTCACGGTCTACACCTGCAGCTGTCGGATTGGCCCCCACTTTGTTGAGGCCAGGCTACAGAGCAAGGACACGGTCCTGAAGCAGAGAGACAAGATTTCGAGAGATTCGATACTCTACTTCCGCCCATGGCAGCTGTGAAACGGCGCGGGCCGTCGCTTGTCCACCCACTAGCAGAGCACCGGTCCACTGGCAAGAACGAGAAACTATTGCATTTTTGTTGAATCAAACCGGATAATCAACATTGCCCGTCATCGACTGTGACTTTGCCAATAGAAGCTGGGAGCAAGGGGGTTGAACATCCCTCCCACTCGAGTTTCATTCTCTCGTGGTCATCAGTGACGCGGATGTCATGGGAAAAGCAGCGAACAGGAACGCCCAAGACAAAACTATCTGGCTAGACTCTTCAGCCTACCCGTGTGATGCAACCCACCGCAGGGCGCGCGGCCCGTTTCACTTATGCTTCCATTCGATGTGATTAGGGACGTGAACGACATGCAACCTTTTCAACTATTTGTAGAGCCTCATTGCGCAGCGTCGTCCAATCAACGACCCAAGTCCGGAAGTCCCCGGGCGACGTGTCAGCTTCACTTACTTTTGCTATACTCGACAGTGTGTCCCCTGACGCGAACAGTCTATTCAGGCCATTGTCTGCACTAGCATGCCTGATTTTCTTTTTCCTTTTTCTTTTCCTGCAGTTGATGTGTATCCTTGAATAGGCTTTGCTGTGCTGCTGGTGTTGGACGAATCTTCGCTCATCGAGGTCGTTGTCTCTCTTTATCCTTCACGCATGGTACGAAACACGGACCATCGAGTGCCGCCATTTCCTCTCTCTTCTGCACGGCAAGGCCGGTCTCTGCGTAATGAGCAGCCTACTATCAAGAGTCCCCCAAGCCTTCGGGTTTTCTGCGTTGCCAACAACTTCCACGACGTTCGTACAGACAGCCACAGCTGACCGGCGTGCATGTCAGCGCAGCGGGCAGCGTCATTCGGACCTCCATCAGAGGAGGCCGTCGCACAACATAATGTCACCTGCGACGGGGCCCAGCCTTGTCATGAGGTCTCTCAGAGACTGTGTCACCCGCAGTCGCAATACCATCAAACGGAACCTACTTCGACTTGGGCGTTCTCGTCGAGGCAAAACATGGCCAAGGGCAGCGAACCAGGTCCAACTAGAACTACACCATGAACAAACATCATTTGTGATACCACAACCCCGGCGGTCATGTCGGGAGGCTGCGAAAGGAAACGAAAAGCTTGTGAGGCTCCCAAAAGGGCTTTGGCGACAATCCGTCGACGTAGTGCTACCACAGCCAATTTGGCTTCTGCATTGGCGAACCCCAGACAGAATCTCTCTCTGCAGCAATATTGGGAGCTGAGGGCCAATGGCCACCGAGAGTGCCAACCCCAGCTGCAAAGAGACAACGCCGAGGAAATACTCTACCAGGTACTCCGTACAGGTCTTCTTTATATAGCGGACAATCAGCCACCCGAATATCGAAGCCAAGATGGCCCTCCGGCCAGTGAGGTCTTGCGCCTCTACACCGAGGTTACTACCGGTTGCTCCCGCGGGTGCTTTGCATGCGTGTAACCGTGATTGACAGCTGCGTTTAAATTTATTCCCGTCGGCCGGTCTCGGGTGGCTGCAAGCAGGCTTAGGACGGCAGACCTGAAGCCTCGTCAACGACTTGCATCGTGCTGCTGCTGCTGCTGCGGTCACCACTCAATCGAATGAGCGATGTGGGCGTGGGCGTGAAAACCATTCCGATTAGGTTGTGCTTGAGGCCTCGTGACATTTGTAACAATGAAGATATAAGAGATCCGCACCTACTCCGATGGATGCGAACTGTGCCAGCAACACACAGACACACTTCTTCTACAAAAGTTGGCAGGTGGGCGATCGATGTAGCACACTACCTAGTTGCAATGATGAAACTCGCGGTTTGTACCGAGTCCGCAAGCACAATCCATTATTTGAAGGATTGCGCCATCCCGAGGGTTTCAGAGCGCTCCAGCCAGCTGACTAGAGAGGCAGAATCTCAACTTCACGCTTCCCGAGGGAACAACAACGCATGGAGATCCTCGTCTGCTCTGCTTTCCAGCGACATGGAACAGCATTGCTGTTTTCATAATCGGCAACTATGTTGCTCACGCGGCAACTGTCAAAACGCCACCTGCGAGTACGCTCTACGCAACCATATGGATCATGTTGGGAGCGTTGCTCGTGCCGTCAACGGGCCTCGTCTTCGGCATGTCGGCCTTCTACCAAGCCAGGAAGGGCCGCAAACAGTCAGCTCTACGAAAGGCTACTCTGGCGCGCGCCCTCTGCATGTATGTGAGGGCTGACGACTGGTACAAACAGGCAGCCTCTAGCAGCCGGCTTCTGAAGCTCCACGCGGCAGTGGACAACTCGGCCTTTAACGGCAAGCGGGTGATCAATCCATCGTGGCGTATATTCCACAGCATCTCCAGACAGGGCCGCTCCGTGCTCTGGTCACTTCCGGCGCTCTGTGGCTTATATTTTGGTCTTTCGTTCGACCTAACAGCCCGCCATGTGTTTTGCATGATGAAGGCAGCCGACGATAGCCGCGGACAGCAGTCTGAGGGAATGCATCCAGTCTCTGAAGATGTATCCTTGTCAGACAGGTATGTTTAGCCAAGTTCTACATGCGAATTCTCTTCTTTTAGCTCACGGTTTCACACCCAAGCACTATTGCTGGACGGAACAGTATTCAGTATCCGATTGAGACGGCGGTGATTTACACCACTCGAGTCTCCAATCTAGTGAATCCCGACTCTCAAATATACGGCCTCGAGAAGCATGACGCAGTGCCGGGATATGTCCTGGCCTATGTGCCTATTGACTCAATTGTAGACCCTCTTCCAGAACCCTGCCATGGATTGAAGACGCTGGAGATGTTGACCAAAAAGCGAAACACAACGAAGAGCCTGGTTGCATTGCTCCAGCTCTGCTTCTCTGTTTTTGTTCTTGTCCGCGCCAGGGGAGACCAGGTCGCACTGTATGGCATGGCAGCTTTCTCCCTCTCTGTCGCCCCGTACGCCGTCATGGCTGTCGTCGACCTCCTTGCAAATCTCTTCGTCCCACACTACGACTGTCTATTCCTTGTTGAGAACGACGTGTTGAGGGAAATAACATCACAATACGGCCATCGATATGACGACACAGTCGGCAAAGTTCGTCAAATAGAGACGGGAGAGCCTGTAACCCTTCATCTGCCGGGCCAGCAAGACGGAGGTCGTAAGTGGGTTTCTGGGGTTCCTGGATTCCTGCAAGACGCGCGATTGCGGCTGATTTCTCCCGATGAAGCTATATCTGACGGCGTCCTACCTGACGTATGCATCACTGTCCATGCAGCTCAAAAGACTGAGCGGCATAGTAGCCGGTTTGATAAGTCGTATCAAATGGTAATGTACGGTCCACAGATGGTTATAGCTTCTTGCTGTGGTGGCGCCGTGCTAACGTCAGTAGTACCTCTCTCGTCGGCGTTTTGCCCTTTGGAATCATCGCAATCATCACCAAGATGAAACTTGATGGCCGCAACACAACAGTGACGCAGTTGGTGGTGCAACTCATATGGACAAGCTACCAACAAGTGTTGGGTATCTTGATCGCATCTGTTCTATTCCTGGCGCAAGGCAAAGCGGCGGTCTCTGCATCAATGCTCCAACAGCTATGGACCAAGAGCAATCGGCTGCTTACTCCAGAATTGTTTCGTCGGCTCGGCTTTCACGGCCGGGTGTACGGAAGCCTGCACCACTGGGCGGTTCGTTTGTCGTATAGAACCTGGATTTACGCCAACATTCTGCCGCTGAGGCTACTGGCGTTGTTGCGATACCCCTTCGCGGTCGGAGATGCTTTCTTAACCAGCCTCTTCTTCGTATGCTTTGTCCCGGCAATCTGGGGACTGGTCATTGTTGGAATGATGTTGAAGGAGTATGGCAACTGCATCCGCGTGTACTAGTAAATGCGGCACGTGGGCTCACGGTTCGCAAAACCGGCGAAGTTGCTGTGACGCCAAGGACATGGTACACGACAGCACGATGATTTCTGTTGCGGAGTCGCCGCGGATCACAGGTCTCTGTCGGTGCTTGTTGCTTACACGGGTATCGTTGGCGTCCTTCGCGTCAGGTTTGTCGCAGTCGAGGCTGACAGAAACGGCGTGGTCATGATGTAAACCGTATCTTGTGAGTTGCTTATTTGTGCGTCTCCCTGCGTCCAGACCGGCAAGCCCAGGAGCTGCTCATGCATGACTCTCGGCGGCATCGCTGAAACGAACCGGATACAAACAAGAGCAAACCACATCCGTTGTCAAGGCACCGCAACCCTCCGCCACCAGACAATGCCGGAATAAGCGTCCCCGTCAACGAAGACAACGATCTATGCGCCATGAACATGTTGGGACGCGACCCTGTAGTCAACTACCCTTGTTCGTCCCCGCCAGGACGGAAAAACGGACAGACGAAAAGGTGTGGAGAAGCCCTCGCTCGCAGCGGGCAAAAAGTCCGTCGCCATTTACCGAACCACCTTACTCTTTGGGTGTTGTGTGTAACGAATACGAGGCGAGCGGGCGCGTCACCAAACGACCAAGTTGTTGCAACAGGGAGCACCCGGGAAACCGAGTGGCATGTTCCCGGAGAGGGGAACAATATAAACCGACGCTCCCTCGTCCTCCTCGTCCTCCTCGTCCTCCCTCCTGCGCTTCTTTCTTTCCATCAACGTCCAAACAACAGAGTACTCCGGAGTCCGTACCGACATGGCCAACCAAACCTCGTGAGCAACCCTAACCCTAATCACTGCCCTGCTCCAACATGTCGCTCGCAACCAGGCACACTCGACGACAAGCTGACGTCGACAACACCGGCAGGCGCACATACACGCTGAACACGGGGGCCAAAATCCCGGCCGTCGGCCTGGGGACATGGCAGTCCCCGCCCGACCAAGTGCAGACGGCGGTGGAAGCGGCCCTCCGCCACGGCTACCGGCACATCGACACAGCAGCAGCGTACAAGAACGAGAAGCAAGTCGGCGCAGGCATCAAGGCGTCGGGCGTGGCGCGCTCCGACCTGTGGCTCACCACCAAGCTGGACAATCCGGACCAGACGCGGGCCGCCGCGGCGCTGGACGAGAGCCTGGCCAACCTGGGCACCGACTACGTCGACCTGTACCTGATGCACTGGCCCGCGGCGACGGTCCCCGGCGACGGCACGAAGCTCGTGCCTGGCTGGAGCTTCGTCGACACGTGGCGCGAGATGCAGAAGCTGGTGACGACGGGCAAGGCGCGCAACATTGGCGTGTCCAACTTTGGCATCGCGAACCTGGAGACGCTCCTGGCCGACGAGAGCTGCAAGGTAAGCCCGAGCCACGGCCCGCTGCGCCGCCTCGCTCCCTCGACTCGCTCGACTCGCTCGACTCCAGAATCCCATGTCCCTCCTCGCAGCTGACGCAGGCGGCCAGATCGTCCCGGCGGTCAACCAAATCGAACTGCACCCCTGCAACCCGTCCCCCAAGCTCGTGGCCTACAACACATCCAAGGGCATCCACACGACGGGCTACTCGTGCCTGGGCTCGACCAATTCGCCGCTGTACACGAACCCGACGCTCCTGGCCGTGGCGCAGGCCAAGCGCCGCACGCCGCAGCAGGTGCTCCTCGCGTGGGGTCTCCAGAAGGGCTGGAGCGTCATCCCCAAGAGCGTGACGCCGTCGCGCATCGAGGCCAACTTTGCCCTGGACGGGTGGTCTCTGACGGACGACGAGGTCAAGAGCCTGGACGGCATCCAGGAGCGCTTCAAGGTGTGCGGCGACGCCTGGCTGCCGGCCAAGGTGTTTTTCGGGGACGACGAGTAGTCGGATGCGAGGGCTGCTGGAACCGCGACGGTCTGGGCTCACGTGTGTTGGGGGGACTCGGACTGGACTCGTAGCGATGACCTAGCCCTGAAGAGGATGAATAAACGGCAGTCTAGACGCTCTCTGTCTCTCTATGTAACCCAGGCACAACACAACTGTCGCGCCGCCCGTCCCTAGTCAATGTGAGCCCACGAATTCGTCCAGCCATCGGCCCATACGTAAAGCAAACCACCTCGACGTGCCCGTCCCGCTCTCACGGCCAAACCCAGACCCATGTGTCCCAGTCCCGTGTGCGAGGCTCAAACTCGAGACCCATCCCCCCCATCCAACATCCAACATGCCACACGACAACCCGCCGTGTGCTTGCGCAGGGAGGGGAGGGGAAAGGGGACGCCCAGAATCCAAACGCGTCCGTCTAGTCCAACGCCGCCAGCCAAAATGCAGGGCATATCAGGCGCCAAGCACAAAGCCCACAGACACAGGATCCAAATTACAACTTGGGCCCGGCCTCGTCCTCGGCTTCGTCGTCGTCGTCGTCGTCGGCCAAGACGCGCGCCACCTCGGCGCGTATGCCGGCCGCGAGAGCAGCGGCGTCGTCGTCGTCGCCGAGCTCCTCGCGCCGGCCCCTCCCGAACATGGTGAAGCTCTCGCTGAGGCGGCCGCTGGCGCGAATCTCGGGCCGCGGGATGAGGTGGTAGTGCACATGGGGCACGACCTGGGCGGCGGCGGCGCCGTTGTTCTGCACCACGTTCCAGTCGTGGACGCCGGTCGCGCGGGCGAGCGCCGCCGAGAGGAGGCGCACGTGGGCGCCCAGGGCGAGGGCCTCGCGGCGCGACGTGTCGGTGATTCTGGGCCGGTGGGCGCGCGGGCACAGCAGCAGGTGGCCGCGCGAGAGGGGCATGATGTCGAGGAAGGCGACGGCGAGGGGGGTCGAGAGCACGACGAAGGACGGCGGCGTCGTGAGCGCCGGGTCCACGGACGGCGGGGGGCGGAGGGGGTCGTAGGGCCGGTGGGCGTCGGCGATGGTGCAGAACGGGCAGCTCTGCGGCGGCGGGCGCGGCATGGTTGCCCAGCGAGGCGGTCGTGGATCGTGGTGCGCGCGGTGATGCGAGCTGCGAGATGCGAGCTGCGCGCTGCGGTGTGCGGTCGCGAGAAGCCTGCGCCGGCGACGTGCAGAGCAGAGCGTGGTTGGTTGGGCCGCGGCCGACCGGCGTTGGGTCGGCTCCGTTCCATCGTGGACCCGCGGGTTGGGTGGCGCGGGAGCCGGCACCGGCACTCGGTGCTGTCGTCGACGACAAATCGCAGGTCCGCCGTCCCGAGTGCAGAATGCAATGGTGGCCTGCGTGTCGGCGCAGGTGGTCCATGTCCTTGACGGGCGCAAGCGGTTTGCTCCTGACGACGACGGCGATGGACGGGCGCACGTATGGATTGGGAATTTGCACGTTCGAGTCCGCAAAGGCAAAAAGACGTCAAAGAAGAGACGCCCTGCCCTGTCTAGCCGTCATGATGCGACTCTGGCCGCCGCGCCTCTGCCGACCGCATCGGCGACGAGCTCGGAAGCAGTGCTTCATACTCCGTGGTCGCATCCTCAATTGCCTGCCGCATTGTAGTTTGTACGGAGCCCGGGGGTGGTGGTCACTGCGTGCATCACGGGCGAGGCGTCTATCTAGGCTACAGGTTATTCAGTGCCCGAGTTGCTGCACCCCGGCTTGACTAGAAAAGTCAAGGAAACAGAAAACACAAAGCCTGGATGGATAGCGGTGGCGTCCCGTTCTCGGATGGTGGTCCGGCAGCAGGGTGGCTGGACAGGCCGACCAGACGGACTCGCTGCTTCATGATGCTGCTCTGCTCCATCTTCCTAAGCCGGGCCTCGAGAGGTTTGCGCCTCCTCGCGGCGACGTGAGGGTAGGTTAGCTATTTCAGCTCGAATGCAGCTTCTCAGCCTCCAAGCAGCCTCGACAAGCGTTTGCCGTTGGGCGCGCAGAGATTCGACAGAACCATGAATCCATGGCTCACGACAGTCTGTGGAAAAAATAAAAGACGTTTGAAAAAAAAGATGACGAGGCGGGCAAGACCAGCCCAGCCTGCCGCACGAGGCAAACCTGGCCGTACGAGTTGGAGCCGAGCCGTAGCCGTAGCCGTAGCCGTAGCCGTAGCGCAGCGCAGCGCAAGGTCGAAAGCCAGACAGGCCGGAAAGACGGAGAGACAAAGAAACGGAGCTGGGAGCCTGGAGAGCGACAAGTGGATTTGCTGGACCAACCCAGGCCCGGCCCTTACAGACACACCCTGTTGCGCAGACTTGGGATGTGGCTTCGATTCCACGATTCCCACGCCCCCCGCGCTGCGAAGCACACGAGCCAGGCCGGACAGGCAGGACGGCCAGGCAGACAAGACAGCCCGGTCCCTGGTCGGAGAGGGGAAGGGAGGGAGGGAGGGAGGGAGCGTCGCTGCCCCAGTCTCCAGTCTCCAGAGGAACTCGCCCTCTCAACCTCAACAGGGGAGCAAGAGCCGAGCAGCCAAGGCGGCAGAAGCAGAAGCAGAGGGCACAGGAGAGAGAGGCCTGGCGCCATGTTTATCGTGGTGGCCAAAGCCAAAGCCTCCGTGTGCCCAGAATATGCCCTTATTAAACGCCCCAAGCTCCGCAATTGGTGACGACGTGACGAGGCGTGACGAGGCGAGACGAGACGAGACGAGCGCCCCAAGCATCCGGAAGACGAGGCCAGACCACTGGCACTGGGGGTTGGACTCATCAAGGCCACCACCCAGCAGACAAAGTCGAGAGGCGCTGCATCCAGGTAGCCGACAAGTCCTCCGCGTCGTCCTCCACCCCGCCCGCCAGCCAGCCATCCTCCTCTTCCTCCTTCTCACAGAGTGGACTGGTTCTGGTTCCCAACCCATTGCTTGCCTTGCCTCCCTCGCTCGCTCGCCTCCTCCCGGTTCGCTCCTCTCTCGCGCGCTCTCTGTGGAATCATCGCACACTACCCCGACAAACGGTCCGTCTCTGGCGTGGTTGATTGTGTCTTGTTTTTTTTTTCCCTCCCTCATGTTCCAATTCTCCGTACGCAACTTGCCTTCCTTCCGCCACCCGTCGCCCGGTCATGGAGCCCAGCAAAGTGCCGCAACATCTCACTCAACGTCATTCCTCAACCTCTTCAAGCTACCACCCTTGGCGTAGCTCTCCAGCAGATCAGCTCGGCTCCCTGAGTCTTGCCCCTCCAAGGCTGACGTAAAAAAGCACGCGCGAGCTGCTTTTGGTCTAGAGCCAAAGTGACTGAGGAGTACGCCGTACTCCGTATGGCAATCACGTCGAAGCCAAGTTGTGTACGGAGTATACCTGGGTACTTTTCCTGCCCATACTTGTGTTGCCGGCTGACCAAGTACCTGTTGGGACTCCAGTCCGGCCCAGTTTGATCCCAGAGGAGGGCCCCGAGTTGGACGACCAAGAGTTCCTCCTCCTGTCCACAGCAACGGGCGTGTCGTTAATAAAACGGCGGTATCCAAGATCCAAGCACCAGGAGCTCCTGATCGCACCCCCCTACCTTTGCCTTTGCTCTGCCTTTGTGTGCTGCTGCTCAGTGCTCACTTGCTGAGTCGGCTCCATGCTGCTCATGCTGCTCCTCGTCCCCTCCCTCCTCTGCCATTCTGGTCCTCGCTCTCCTCGTCCCTCGCTGCCGTAGCCCTAGTACTCCGTACCAGCGCAAGCCAGACGTACAAGTAGCCTTCTCCCTCCCGGCTTTTCCTGGCCTTCCTCCTCTATTTTTTCCCCTTCTCTCTGTCCTCTCGTGTGTCGTGTTGTGGTTGTCATCCATTTCGCACGGCAGGCACCCACTTACACCCCCCCCCTTCTCCCCCAAATCGCCTCACCCACGTTGCTGGTCCTTCACACTTTTTCAATCCCAAAATGTCTTCCCGAAAGAGAAAGCAGGACGAGGAGGAGGAGGAGCTCGTCTCCCTCCCCGAGGATGATGACGGTGAGGAAGAGGAGTAAGTCTGTTTTCCAAACCCGACCTCGTAAACACAGCTTCAGCCACCCACCTAGCCCTGACCGCGCCATTGTCAATCGATTTGGCCCTGGGACTGAATTCCGTCTCAATTGAAAAATCAATTGACATGAATCGGACCCCCGCCCCCCAGGCAAGAACAATTCTGCGCCCATTCCGCTCAGCCCATCTGCCACTTATACGCGTACTCGAGCGACGTGGACTAACCAGCCCGGTAATAGGTACGTCTCTACCGCAGACGAGGATGAAGACGACGATGCTGAGGAGGAGGAAGAGGCTGAGGGGGATGACGAGGAAGCAGAAGGAGAGGATGACGATGAGGCGGAGGCTGAAGCCGAAGCCGAAGCCGAGGCCGATGATGGAGGCGAGGGCGAGGAGGACGCAAAGGCCGAAGAGAATGGCGTACATGGTAAGTCGCATATTCAGCAACTGAGAGCACTCGCCGCGACATGAGCCCGCCTCTAACGACGTACCTCCTCTGCAATGAAGACGATCAACCACCCGTGAAGAGGCGCAAGACGGCAGAGGTCCCTGGCGACGAGGTCACTAATGGCGAGACTGCCAACGGTGACGACTCCGAAAAGAAGGGCGCCGACGGCGACGCTACCGACGGCAAAGACGAGGCGCCTACCAAGGAAGCTGCCAAGGCGGCTGAACCTCCTGCAGCTCATGCAGAGGCAGAGCCCGAGGCTGTGGCAGCGGGCGGCGATGAATAGTGCCACCACTCCTTCATCGTCAAAACTTGTCTCTACTTGTCTCTCTCAAACTCTCTTTTCCTCCTGCCTGGCTTCTCGCAATCGCTGGATAATCCCGCGCCACCCTCTTGTCACTCCGGGGGCTTTGATGAGATTACGGCACTTTACCCGTGCTTATGTGACGACAGAAACAGGGGCGCTGAAGGTCTGCAACGGCGGGGGTCGTGACTCCAGCGCGCTTGCGATATAAATCATCTTGAGAAAGGATGTTTGATGTATTTGTAGACTGGCTATTGTAATAGAGTCGCTAGGGTTGACGGACGGATGACAATCGCGCATCGCCCCCTTATTCCTATTTCTGACGGCGTATTGGATGGACTATTCCATCGACGAATCGGAGAATTCGTGCAGTGTGACCGAAGCTGTATTTCACTTGGTGCCTGCAGAGGGCGTGCACGCGCTTCACAGTTCACGGCACGAGCCATCGCCCTGGCTCACGATCAGTCAAGAATGGAGTACAAGAAAATCTCCTGGATATATCTGGTGCTCCTCCGGTTGACACATTCGATGCTGTGCATGGCGGTCGTGTCTGGGATTAGTCTCAGCCGGTCAGGTCAAGCAGCAAAGGCGGGCTTCAAACGCACTCCCCCCCCCCCCCCGGCTGTTACTGCTCGCGCTGTAGAACAAGGCGGTGTTTGTACAACCCTTTCTGCTGACGCCCGGATTGCCACACCGGCTGGCGCAAGTCGTTTGCCGTGATGGCCCGTCCAAATATGCCGCTCAAGGGACACATCTTGTCGAGAAGCCAGCGCGAACGCTAGCTCATCAACTGCCAGGCTTTGGACGGAGAATTGACGCTATGGCAGCCAAGGGCCATGCCAACTTTTTATCAGTACCCTCTCATCTTCCGACTCTCAATTAATCTTTCGCTGCGGTTTGTGTCGAGCGCTAACCATTTCCTTCTCTGGCGCGGCTGAAACCATGAACGGGGATGAACCATCAACGGCCAGTGAGGTTGACTGATGTAAGTTGCTCGGAACGATGTACGTATAGTGGTATTTGAAAAATTATTAAGCCAAAATATGTGCTGGATCATCGTGCCTTACACCATTTTACCTCGGTGTGTTGGTATATCTTTGATGATTGGCTGATATATCGTGTCAGACTGCATCCGGTAGTTCCACCGGTTATATTTAGCAATGACAAACCCAGCGTGTCACCATTATATTGCGTAGAGACCAGCCCGGACAATCTGTAATAAAATTGTCTTGATCGAATTACTTCTATTAGTGTTCAGAAGATATTGCCAGGAGAAGGGCGCGTCCAACTGGACCTGATGACTATGGCATGTAGATGATTGCAACCGAGTGTTCGATGTGATCCCGAACAGTCAGCGTCTTTAAAACTCGAATCGAATTGGTTATGAATTCCAACTGATAAAAATGGAGGCTGGACTCTGGGTACGGCGGTCCCCTGTTTCTCTTATGATCTATCGTCGCCCGGGCTTCGAGATGCCGGCTGGGGAAATCGCCTGGTGGACAAGTCGAGAGCCCTCAAAGCACGAGCGACGAGCTAACCTATACCACAGATGATCCGCAGCGGCCCAGCAGTGACGATGTCGAACTGGTGCTGGCGCAAAAGACATGAATGAATGCACCCCGTTCGAAAGAGCAAGCCGTCCCCAGGGACATCCACCATTTCCAACCAGGCTGTAGAATCATGAACAGAAGTCGCTTTTCATCATGGAAGCAAGCAAGCATTTGCCGTTGCGACCTGGGCTAGTCTCCATGCAGCCCAATTCGGGCCATCACCCGCTGCAATAGGGTTCCAGGCTGGATAGATCTGCTCAGCGGCCCGAAGCAAGGGATGCATCAACAAACGACGGCGCCGTCTTTGCCGAGAGCAAGATAAGCGGGAAACTCATCATCATGTTTTGTTTCTCCGTCACCTTACATAGCCGAGTGTAAGTGAGACTATGCCTTGCATGAAACTTGTGTAAACAGGAAGGCACAACATGGAGTCTGGTACACTGTGGTGACTCGGTGAGATCTTGTCAAGAGCCGTAACTACTAACTTAGGCAGGGCTTGGCTCCACCGTAAGAGTTGCACGGAGCACTATTCATCATCCGACTGGACGAGATACTGTGCCTTAAAGTACTCCGTACGGAGTAGCGCCACGCCATGATTGGGAATAGTTATTTATGTGCCTAGGCCGGCGGCGGAAGAGGACACCAGAGTCGCACGGAATGCTGCAGCATTCACGCACCGAGGTCTTACGGCGCCGGAAGAACTGGCGCCTTGCGATGATTTCTCGAATCTCCGGTAGTCAAGGCAGCCTCAGGGGTCAATTACACCCCTGAGATTCAGCCCACTCCTTGCATTGTTGGTCGTCGATCCATGCTACTAGTGTCTTGTGTGACGGATTTTTCGTCTTCATGGGTTCGAAAAGCTCTTTAGATGTCAGGGCATCGTCATGAGCCGTATACTGTGCGTATTCAACACGTACTACTAGAGTGCCTCGCGACTTTTAGCGTCCCTTGCATGAATGGATGGGCCTCAAGTTAATCTGAAGCTCACTTGAGGGGCCTGTCCCCACCCGTGCTGCGGAATACGTAGGGAGTAGTCACCAGTAACCATCCGCGGCACAATCTCGTCGACTGTGGTGCTGTGGTACTCCGTACTCGGTGCTAGTACGGAATTGTAGCAGCAACTTCAACGAAGAGCCTGCCGCTCGGTTAACATCTTCGCAGACGTGGCTGACGAGGTGGCGTCGACTGATGGCCACTGAGCATTTGGAAGGGTCTGAAACAGTTGAAAAGAAACACCGTCTGGCCAGGCACGGGCGGTTCTTGTCGTTGTAACAGTCTGAGAAGCACCGTCGCGGCGATCTGCCCCGGGCCGGGGCTGCCCCTACCCTTTTTTTCTATCAGCCAGGGATGTGACGGGCATCAAGCTTGGCGAAGCGTTGACGTAGGGGCTATTGCTATTGGGGCTACTAAAATTGCTATTGGGGCTACCGCCCCACCTAGATTTCAGACCCACACCCTTCAATGCCACACCCCTCTATACATTTTCACATACAACGCCCTGGCAATGCAGCAATTATCACGAAAATCGCAGCGCACAACCAAAAAAACATTACACGCTGCAGCTGCTGCTGCTGCCGCATAAGGCATCCTTCTTGCAACAACATAATATCGCTAAAAGCTGCTATTTTTAACTTCTTTTTTATTAACAATATTATTACAATAAATACTAACTATATTAAGATTTTTAATAATAATTATAATAATTATAATAATAATAATAATAGCAATAACCTCTTTGTATTGCAATTTAATAAGCCTGCTAATAATTATAATAATTATAACAACTTAATTAACTAACTAATTCCTAGAATGCCTCTACTATAGACTTATAGCAGCTTTAATAAGCTTTAGAGCGATTTATAGGCTTAGGCAAAGGCAAATAGTATAGCATTTATTAAAAAGTCTATAACTAAGTATATAGATATAGGCAAATATTGCTAGCCTTAATTTAGCTATATTCTCTGCAACTATAATACTAAGAGGCATATAAAGTCTTAGGGAATTTAATAATAGTTAATAAAAAAAGCTAACTGTAAATTTAAGCTTAAGCTAGTAACTACTAAGAAAAGGGGAAACTAGCAGTAGACCTACTAAGTAGTTAATAGCAATTATAATTACAATTAAACCCTTAAGGTATTAGCAAATTCTATATATTATTAATTTATAATAAAGAAGAAAGAGCAAATTGCAAGCCTTATAAAATACTAAGCTCTTCTAGTATAAGAAATTAGTAAGATTATATGTAAAGAAGCTTGTAAGGAGGGGAAAGAGCTTTATTTCTAGCATAAAAACCTCTATAATTAAATTGTAAAGATCTACAAGAAAGACCTTAAAGGTTTTAATTTAATATAATAAGCTGTAAAGCAGCTCTAAGACTGCAAATTGCTATATAGCGTGAAATATAATAATAAGAGTTATTTTAAAGCTGCTATATAGACCTATAATAACTATATTAATAATTAAAAGACTTTCCTAGAATTTATTGCAATAGATAATATATTTAAGACTAACTACTATAGCCTCTATTTATTTAAAGCAATTATAATTATAAATTAAAATTTAATTGCAAATATTGCCTTTAGGCTACTAAGCTTATAAGAAGAGGATAGCTACTAGTAGCTTCTATTTAAGCTTAATAAAATTCAACTTTAATACTATATTATAGAACCTAAAGTTATTATAACTAACTTAGAGCTTGCAATAAAAAATACTTTAAAGGCTATTTTTCTATAGACTTAGCAGCAGCTTTATGTTTAGTATATTTATATAAATATTAAGGCTAAAGTTTATTTAATTTAGAAGCCTTCTGCTAATAATAATAATTCTAATAAGCTAAAGGCCTTTAATAAATACTTTAATAAAATAATTAAAGCTGTAAAGGCTTTTATTTATATATCCTAAGTAGATAAGTTTAATTTAATTTAGACTAGAATAAAAGAGATATATAAATTACAGCAAAACAATATTATTAAATATATTAAAAAGACCTACTATAGTTAAAAGCAGCAGTAGGCTTGCTGCTATATATAATATCTTTAGAATTTTAGTTATATAACTAATAGCTCTTATAAAGCAGCATATTACAATACAAAGTTCTATATATATATAGGCATAGAAGATCTCTATATGCTATTTAAATTGCTTAATTAATTGCTTAAGAAAAAAGATTGTAAATATTATTAATAAGCAGCTAAGTAGAAGTTAAAGCAGTATAGCCTATATAAGTATAGCAAATAGCTTAGTGTGCTGCCTATATAAATATTCTATAAAGCTGTTAATCTCTTAGCTTATTAGCATAAGCTTGCTAATGCTAACTATTGCAATAAATAAAAGCTTTAACCTTACTTAGGCTCTTTTTTATAATAATATATACTGCTTTATATATATAATATTATTATTAAGCTACAAGCAAAAGAGCTGCTAATAAAGAGCAATATTTCTTCTTATTAGTAGCTTATAAAGCTGCTAGTAAGGCAGTGTTATTATTCCCTGCAATTTATTATAGAAAATATTGCTAATATAGACTTATAGAATTCTAATGCTTAATTTCTTTAAATCTAACATCCTTATAAGGTTGATTAAGCTTAGCAGCGCCTGCCTATATTAAATAACAAGGAAAAACACTAAAATATAAATTAAAATAATAGTTAATAGCTTACTTAATTGCCTTAACTAAGCTCTTAAAGAAGCAGCTACTGCCGCTAAGTTAATCTAAGCATCTGTTAATCTGCAATACAAGCAGACCTTGCAGAGCAAGCTGCAAGTTAATAATGCCGCTAAAGACTTAACATTCTGTCTATACAGCAATTAAATAACTATATAAATAACAGCTAAGGTGGATTAATTAAGAGATAGGCAATTAAGCTAGATATTAAGGAAATTATCCCTTAAATACAGCTAGAAGAGCAGCAGCAGCTTTAATAAATAACCCCTTAGGAGCTAAGGCAGCAGCTATAACTGCCCTAGAATAATTAATAAGCTAGAAAGTAAATACATTAAACAAAAACACTAGAAATCACGTTTTTAAGCGAATTAGAGCCTGCCTATACTAGCGCTATTAAAAAATTTACTAATATTAATTAACTACTTTTATATTTAATTAAGGGCGGCTGCAACTATATAGGTATATGTAAAAATGTATATAGAGGTGTAGGAAGCTCGCTACTAGACCGAATTTAGATAGTGGTGGGGCGATAGTAGCCCCAATAGCAATTTTGGTAGCCCCAATAGCAATAGCCGACGTAGGTAGTACGGAGTATAGGGGGCCAAATTTTCAAAAAAAAAAAAAAAACAAAAAAACCGGCGAACAGTACTCCGGACTCCATTAGTGCTGTGCATTTTTTGTTCCGTTTGCTCTCCTCGCGTTGATGGCGTCAGTCAGGGAACTGCTTGTAATAGCAGGTGCCGCCTAGAAGCATGCTAGCAGCAATCTTTCGGCACTACTATTAGTGCCGAAGCCAGCTACATTGGCCTTGTCGAGCTTTTTTGGCTTGCCCAGGAAAGCAAGGTGTCGGTGCTTCGAAGGAAGAGGGCCTTGGCAGGATGATATACCAGGCAGGGCTGGGGCTAGCTGAGCCCTGGGAGTGTCAGACGGTGAGGCCGAAGGGATTGCATCCCCGTTGAAAGACGCCGACTTTGGCCCTGTACGACGGAGGATGTGCTCAAGGGACTTGCAACTTCATCATGGGCTGCGCTTTGGAAAAGGTTTGCCGTGGTGCCGCCGTGCCACCGTTGAAACGACTGGCGCCATTGTGTGAAATTAGACGCTGTCACAGGTCCATGGAAGGCGTCGCAGCTCGCAGACGTTTTTGTTTCTTGAAAGCGGCAGGGGGCGTGCTCAGCGCAGTAGCCTCGTCGACATGGCCTGAGTTTGGGCACAAGGCAAGATGCCAGACAGTTGCAGGCCGTCCATGGCATTGGGGTTGGGTTGGATGGGCAACTTGAATGTTTCAATGTTGCTGGCAGGGAGAATCACGCCAGACCCAACAAAGTTGCTTGCTTCTCTGCTGCTGGGGCTGCTTCCTTAAGTAGCTCAGCTCCGTTCGGCTGGCCGCCCTTCAACCTGCCAGTGCCAGCAAGCTACGGGCTGGTACTTTTGGTTTTCGCCTGCGCTACTGGCCAGTGCTGCCTGGTCATCATGGCCTTGGGTATTCGAAAGTACCGCTAGGCGACGCCGATGTACCCAGGTAGCAAGGTACGCAAATTGCCCACGGCACGGGGCAGCCGTCACGAGTCACGACTTGTTGGAGATGAGCCGTGAGACGTGTGCATTGACGGGTCTTGGTGCTCTCATTGTTCGGCGGCTCAGGTCGCGACTGGGCCATGCGGCGGAATACGGCGTGCCGGGAAAACAACCTTAGGTGAGGGCTCGATGCCTCGCGCGCGGCGTGATCGGGTCGCGGCAGCGCGAGTCTAGCGCGACGGGGCTTGTTTTTTTGGATTATGGCAAGTATCAGTCGGCGATGCTTCGGGTGCCGGGTCCAGGTCAGCGAGTAATTTGAACCAGACGTGACTTCGGGCTGGATGGAAATCACTCGAGGGCGGACGGACAGGACGGGCTCGTCTCGTCTCACCCCAATGGTGGCCTCGTCCAAATTCTCCTCACTTTAGCACCGCCCTTACAGCAGGTTTTCGTGTCTCTCACGCTCGGTGTCGACGGCATCAACATTGATGCCGGCTTTGCTCCGTAATGTGATGTGTGTGTTTTGATGAGCCAGACCATGATTGCTTTTTGCTCGTCTACGGAGTACGGAGTGCGCCTGTCATGGCCCATGGCCCTTGTCCCTGTCCAGCAATCTCGTCCATCCACCCGATCCATCCGTATCGAGTGCTCCGTACTTCGTATTGTTACAGCACATTGGGAATTCCTACTACGTACTAATAAGTACGGAGTAGCTGGTATCCATAGTGGTGTCCACAGCCGTTCACTCTCGCTCTGTCCTTGGAGTTGTAACTTGTCTTGCTGTGTGCTGGGTCTGACATTTTGTTCCATCCCATATCTGCCAGTTTGGGCAAAAGGTCAGCGCTGACGGATCATTTGACCAACTCGTGCGCTTGTGCAGCACCAACGATTTATCGAGGAATCGAGCCCGACTCGGCATGCAAGCGTGGTTGTCCTGGATTCGTCCTGCATTCCCTCCACCCGTGCCGTTCGTCGTCCACGCTCGAGCATCGACTCTTTGCTGGAATAGCGTCGCCGATAGCACGCTAGCCGTGCTTGCGTGTTCTGTTTTCTTTTCTGGTGGCGCTTGCTCGTTGCCATTGTCTTGAATTGACCGCGCCGCCTGTGACAACACCTCGAGTCGAGCGACGTCGACGCCGACGGAGGGAAAAAAAAAAAAAGGGCACCAAACCCAGGTGCCGTCTCGGCCTGCCGCAGCCGCAACACGCCACGACGACGAGACATCTCCAACACGTTGACTTTTCGCACAATATCCAGCCCTCTCGTGGCCAGTCTCACAAACAAGCCATCGTCGTCTTCCGTTCTTCAACTACCGACCCTCGGCTTTGGTCCTGGCTCTGGGTCTGCGAGATTGTGGAGCTGTAAACCTCGCCAGCCGCCGCTGCAAACTTTCAACCGTCGACGGGCCGACTTCGTTCTGTCCAACCAAATTTACTCTGCTCAACCTTCTCAGCCAACAACGTCGATTCGGGCCAAAGCGTAAACCTTTTTGGACTCCAACATCCAGGCACAGCATTCCTCGCTTTTCTCCCGCATCACTCCTTTCCGCAGCCGGTCTATGCTCCCAATCCTCACCTCGATCCGTGCTGTACATGCTTCGTTGCCTCGATACCTCCCCTCTCTCCTTCCCTTCGACAGCTAGCCATCGTGGCTTTTGCCAAGGCACAGCGCAAAAAGCAAATCCTGGTTTGCGCTCTTTCCTAACCTTGCAGCTTGTTCAACATACCAAGGCTCGACTGACGACTATTGCCGAACCCTCACCCGAACCCTCCTTTGACCGACCCCAAGTCTTTCCTTTTTCTGCGTTTGCTCTCCCGCTTGACGCTCACACACTTTGTTCGAAATTCGATGAGAATATCGGCTTCATATATTGCGGCAGATAACCTTGCAACCAGTCTCATCAGCTCCTTTCTAGCAACGAGCCAGACCATTTTCCCGGATATGTCGAATTGCGTCTTTCTTCTTCCAATCATCGTTGACTGTTGAAGCAGTGGCTCCATTGTTCTTGGTACACGAACCACCTCGCGTCCATGCAATACAGACCGATTACTCCCACTTCTCGAATCGAAACCCCCCCGTCTTCGGAAGCAGGTGCGGCAACACCTCATATAGATGCATTTCCGATACGCAAGACACGAGACCTCACAAGAGCATCTCCCGCCGTCCCGGCGCTCTGGACTGGCACAATGGACTCTGTGGCGCATCCTCGGTCTGATGAAGATCTTCTACTTCCTGACCAGCGCACGAGTCTCAATCGGAAGTATTGCTTGTATGCATCGCGAATCAAGCCGCTCACCGTCGATACATCTGCTGCAGATGAAGTGCCACGGCTACCTGACATACCTCCATTACCCGTCTCGCCACGATGGGACTCGCTTTCTCATGGACTGCACCTGCTGAATTGTAGTCCAAGCTCTGGTTCGAGAGCGTCACCGACTGTGCAACCTGAAGCTATACCACCCCAGCCGTTTCCCCCTCTAGCCGAAACTGCTGTGTCTCCATCTCGTCGAAGCCCTCGCAGTCTCAGGATAGGCACCCCAGAACCTCGAAACGAATCGCCATCTCGTTCCATTAGAGCCAAAACGTCCTTGGCAAATATGCGCTCATCAGAGGGCACCCCCTTGGTCGAGAACTTTTCCAGACCACGAAAGCAGAGCATACGCCAAGCTGGACCACCCGAAGGCCTTCACAGTTCAGATCTTGTCAGGCCACGTCTAGCTAATATGTCAAATCCCACAGACCGCCTCCTGGAACTCGCCAACTCCTTGCCACATACGCCCCCATTGCAACGGCCTAGACGTCCCTCAGCCTCCTCTGTCAAGTCGGCCTCCGCCCACGCCTCCCCATTACACTATGCAAACAGCGAGTTCGTTGAGCCACGGCATCACCGTGTCAGAAATGCCACAGGTCCGCCGGCTCTTACGTACGCTCGGACTGCTGCTGTTGCTAGCCGCCCCGAGTATCCCGTTTCAACACCTCTGACAAGCCCAGTTGCGGGTGGGGCCGCTCCCTGGCTGAGCGGGGATGAATTTCGGTCCAGTTTCAGATCCCAGCTCACGGCCTCGACAACCCCTGGTACCGCTGTTACAGAGCGCAGCAGTGTTCTTACAAAAGACAGCTCTGTCACCTCACTCGAAAACCCCGACGAGCCCAGCTTGGAAGATGTTATGGGCATGTACGAAAAGGGCTTTGCGGATGACGAAGATGAAAACGAAAGTGACTTTGATGATCCCGAGAGCGAAGGCAACTTCGACTTGAGACCTATGACTGCTGTATCGGAACCAGATGGTCGATCCGCTCCTCCTGCTGTTCCGAGCATTCCCTTCAGCGCCTCTGCTGCTGAGAACAGTCTCGAACCACCATTACCGACCGCGCGTTCCACGCTGGACGCCGAGATTCGTCAATCGAAAATGATCTTTACCAGCCCAGCTTTCACAGCATCTGTGGCAGCCATCGCTGGAAAGGCCGACGAGTACATGCCAGAAAAACGGGATTCGGCCAAGTCACTTGACTCGGAGCCGTCAATCATATCAGATCCTGCTACCGCCAAGGAAATTCAAACAGCTGATACCACTGCTACCCCGTCTCCGGTTCCGGTTCCTGTTCCTACACTCTCCAGGGTCACCTTGATGCCCGCTGAGCCTGAGGACCCCGGCTCACGCGACCGATATGGCTTTAAGAAGGCCAACCAATCCATTACTAGAGAACAGTATGATGCCTGGAATGCGGAATACTCGGTCTATATTGCTCGGAGACGACGGAAGTGGGTAGCTTACCTCAAAGACTGTGCCCTGATGACTGACCGTCCGATTCGATTCCCTTCCCCCAATGCCAAGACCAAGAGGTTTGTGCGGAAAGGGATACCGCCCGACTGGCGTGGAGCAGCGTGGTTTTACTATGCCGGCGGGCCGGCAATATTGGCTAAACACGCCGGTTTATACGAAAGGCTCCTGCATAAGTCGGCCAAACAGGTGGATGTCGAGGCAATCGAGCGGGACCTGCACAGGACGTTCCCGGACAACATTCAGTTCAGGCCGTCAGCAAACTTGAGTTCCGTGCCCAACAGCGAGCGAACCAGCCAATCGACCATGACGGGCTCCTCTGGGGATGAGAGAACCCCGGGACCGCTGCCTGCCGCCTCGAATGAGCCACCAATCATCACGTCCCTTCGCCGTGTTTTGCACGCCTTTTCCATTTACAATCCACGCATCGGCTACTGCCAGAGCCTCAATTTCCTCGCCGGACTCTTGCTGCTGTTCGTAGAGACGGAAGAACAATGTTTTTGGCTGCTGAATGTAATCACAATCATCTACTTGCCGGGCACCCATGACATGAGCCTGGAAGGATCAAAAGTGGACTTGGGTGTGCTCATGACGGAGCTGCGCGACACGATGCCCTCTGTATGGGACAAGATTGGTGGCGAACTGGAGAATCTTTCGACAGGCCGGCCCAGTACGAGTAAATCCGTACTCAAAACGAGGCCGATTCTGCGACGGCGGGAACAGCCAAGGTTGTCCACAGATCGCCTACCTCCGATTACATTGTGCATGACGGCTTGGTTCATGAGCTGCTATATTGGCACGCTGCCGATTGAAACGACGCTGAGAGTCTGGGATGTCTTCTTCTACGAGGGTTCCAAGACGCTCTTCCGCATTGCACTGGCGATTTTCAAGAGCGGCGA
This sequence comes from Metarhizium album ARSEF 1941, assembly GCF_000804445.1. Classification (NCBI taxonomy): domain Eukaryota; kingdom Fungi; phylum Ascomycota; class Sordariomycetes; order Hypocreales; family Clavicipitaceae; genus Metarhizium; species Metarhizium album. The sequence goes on from NW_024467591.1 coordinate 108,196, forward strand.
GGGTGAGATCAAGGCGGTCAAGGATCCAATGGAAATGTTTGGAGTTGTCCAGACAATCCCGCGGCGAATGCTCGACGCCAATGCTCTCATTGAAGCTTGCTTCAAGCGACGAAACGGATTTGGACATCTCAGTCAGGGAGCCATTGACGAACGCCGACAGGAGAGGCGTCAAAAAACCAAGCAAGAGCGCGAAATGGCGGATGTCTGCGGTAACTTGACTGAAGTAGAGTCGGGCACCATATCACGCAGGGGCACTCTCTTTGGGAGGAAAAAGAGCGCCACTCTGAGAGCTGCAGAGGTTTGACTGTGTTTTGAAACACGGATCCGACAGTCTACTGCGCCATAAGGAGGCATTATAATTTTTTTTCTGTTTCTTGGCATGTTTTCTTTCTGTTCCAAACCGTGGCGAGACACGTGGATGGCAATCGCAAATTTTCAACTGATACCCTCTTTCTTTATTTTTATTTATTTTTATTTTTATCTTTTGCTCTTTTCCCTTTCTTTCTCTCTTCTCGGTTCTTCCAACGGCCCATCGACGTTACGCACCCCTCTTTTCTTTTCAATTTTTTTTGGACCTTTATCCGGAATAATTGATGATTCCTCCATGAAGCGTTGCGATTTCTACTCCGGATGACATGCATACCTGTTGATTTTATTTTTCCCTCTGTCCTTTTCTTGATCCACCACAACTCACTTTACCAGGAGCTGTCGTGAGTAAATAAAGGGAAGGATGCCACGATGGCCAAGTGGGCGGTGTTTGATACCTCATGACCTTTTACGCCTGCGTCAAAGTGTGAGGCTGGAGTTGGCATGTCGGTATGGGAATGGCGAGTGACCATGGGCATGATGGGGCGACGTTGAAATGCACACCTTGCGGCCTGCTTTGGAGGCGTGCGCATGCAAAGTGTTTTTGGTGATGTGCGTGCATAGATGGGTACTGGGATCATGTATCGTCTGGTCTTTTTTCTGTTTTCTTTTTCTTTTATTTTGTCAATTCTGGATAGACAAAGGCATCTGGCAAGGTAGCCAAGGGGTCGCCAAGGCAGCATATTTTACATAGGTAGAAGGGGGCCAGTTGACAGGGCTGTCAATGAGCAAAGTAATGGTTGAGGCGTGGACGGGCCGGTGTCTGTCTGGTGTTTGAATGCCCTCGAAAGAAGCGGCTTTGTGGTTTGGCGTGCCCCGTGTGCCCCGTGCCCAGCGCCCGCGCCCGTAGCTTCAAATGTTGGCCCGCGAAGCAAAGGCAAGCAAGCAAGGGGGGGCAGGCAGGCAGGCTGTGCAAGAAACATGCTCACGGGACGGGCCGTCTTGGATGCAGACGCACGCAAGGGCGGCTCAGTGCGGCAAACAGACAAACCAAAAAAAAATTGATGCAGGTGTCTGGCTTAAAGTACACTTGTGTCCCGATTCTCTGCCCCCTCTCGCGGCGCTCGTTTCTCACGGCGAACGTTTAGTCCGTCTGCTCTGCTCTGTTCTGCTCTGCTCGTTGACGGGCGCGGCGCGCCCCTCCCCACGGCCACGTCACTTGGAGGAGAGCGGGGGGAAGACAGGCTCGGCGCGGGCGTGCTTCTCGACGTGGATCCGGACATTGTGCTCCCAGGCGGCGCGGTCGTTGCGGTACTCGTCGGCGATCCTCTCCTCGAGGGGGTCGTCGGGCTGGGGCTCGACGAGGAGGTTGCGCAGGGCGTCGAGGACGGCGGCGATCTTGGTCGAGGGCTTCCAGTTCTCGGGCTTGAGGATGCCCAGGCAGACGTTGCCGAGGGAGTCGTTGGTGACGTTGGGGTGGTAGACGCGCGTGGTGAAGCGCACGGCGGGCGGCTTGAAGGGGTACTCGGCGGGGAGGGTCAGCAGGATGCCGTATTTGCCGGGGTGGAAGGGCGACGCGGGCGGCGGCGCGAGCGTGACCTGCCACGTGTGGATGGACTCGTTGGGCGGGAGGGAGACGGTGAAGCCCTCGGGGGGTGATTTCGAGATTTCGGCGTATTCCTGTTTGGTTGGGGGGAGGTCTTTAGTAACCGGCCCGGGTTGGGTTCTTGGTATAAGCGGAGGGGGAGGGGGGAAGGGGAAAGGGGACGTACTTTGCTGATGCGCTTGGTGGACATGGCTGGCTCGGGACGGACGACGTTTGGCGGTTCCAGGGGGGGCGGATGGAGGGGGATTTTGAAGCCGTCGAGGTCGAGCCACGGCCAGATGGATGGACGGAGGTGAGGATGGGGAGAGAGGACGAGGGATGGATGGCGGGGCCGGCAGCTGGCGGCTGGCGGCTGGCGGCTGGCAGTCAGTCTTGCCGCGGGGCAGCTTCGCGGGAACGGGCAGGCATCGTCGCACGTGGGGCCTCGGGTGCGGACATCAAGGCGGAGGGAGATGGAGGCTGGGCTGAGCTGAGCCGCTCGTTCCCGGCTCGTCGACTGCGGCTGCTGGAGGCATCCCTGCGCGGCCTGCGCGGCTCAGGGGCATTTCCCACCGGGTACGGAGTACGGACGGGCGTGTGTCGGTACTATCCAAGGGTGTGGTGTGTGCGTGGTGTTGATCATCCTCCACCTCGGCTGGATGTGACGGTCTCGTCTGCCGGCCTTTTCCAGCTCCGATAAGATAAGCCAGATGGATGCAAGTGCGTGCGCGTGCGGGGCCACCAACCCTCGATTTTTCTCGTCAACCTCACTCAACCTGCGAGCGAGCGACGGCGTCACCTCACCACGGGCCATTTGGAAACGCAAAATCGCCGCCGCCGCCGACGACGACGCAGCACCGAGAACCATGGCCGGCGCCGAAGCCCAGATGCCGTTCATCAGGAACCTCGCTTCGAGCGGTACGTCTCCCTCCTCCCTCCTCTTCTCCCCACGCCCCCGCGAGCCCGGGCAGGCCGGCTGCCCGACTGACGCCCGACCCGACGACAGACCGCAAGCTGCGGACGCAATCGCTCGCCGCGCTGCAGACGTACCTGTCGACGCGGACGGGCCTGGCGGCCACCGAGGCGCGCAAGCTCTGGACGGGCCTCTACTACGCGCTGTGGATGACGGACGGGCCGCGGCCGCAGCAGGCGCTCGCGTCGGACCTGGCCCGCCTGCCGCTGGACGCGCCGGGCGCGTGCGCCGTGCCCCTCGCCACGGGCTTCTGGGACGTCATGTCGCGGCAGTGGGCGTCCATCGACGCCCTCCGCATGGACAAGTTCCTGCTGCTGGTGCGGCGCGCGTTCGCCGCGCAGGTGCGCTTCGCCAGGCGCGAGGGCTGGTTCGGCCCGCGCGTCGAGCAGATGCTGGAGCTGTGGAGGCGCCGGGCCTTTGATGCCGACGACGAGGACGGCGCCCCGCTGGGCCTGAGGCTGCACGTCCTGGACCTGTGGGTCGACGAGCTGGACAGGGAGAGGGCCCTGGGCCGGGACGAGGACGAGGACGACGACGACGACGCCGCGGCCGCGAGGGACAGGTGGGTGCGCGAGGTCGGCGACATGGTGGACGCCCTGAGGGCCAGCCCCGTCAAGAGCGTGCGGAACAGGGCCTCGGAGAGCTATGCCGACGAGAGGCTGCCTTGGGGGGCGAGGCGGAGTGACGACGAGGGGCACGGAGAAGTAGGCCTCGAGGATGAGGCCTGGGATGGTATCGAGGACTGATGATACTCGGCGGTGGCATTGGACTGTTTTGTTTGCTGGTTTTTTTTCCCCCTCAACACTGGGCAAAGGGCAAAAGCTGGGTGTTCTTTGGCGTTTGCATCAAGGCAAAAAGAAGCTGCTTCCTTTTCCTCCATCATGGACAAGATATGCATGGATATATATAATACAACTTTTTGTTCCTCAACGCCCCCCCTGCGACCGGAATACCGCGGTGGCGACGAATTCCCAACGCCAACTAGCAAAGCAACTCATTTCATGCCCTCGCTCAAGATTAAAATAAAAACACGACGAATATCCTTCACCACACCCGTTCGTCTCCGCCCATGCCGTCTCCGGCCCAGCCATCGCCCGTCTCATATCCCATGTCGTCAAGTCTCTCCTTTTCCAGCCTTGACCGTCTCCATGCTTCCCATTTCGCCGTCTGGTCCGGCGCCGCCTTTGTCGGCGGCTTGACGAGGCCCTTTTTTCGGAGTCTACGTCGGTGTCGCCGTCTCTCGGCTGCGCTCAGCTGATCGACTGCTATGTCTTCCAACGACCGTCCACGTACAGCGTCGTTCACGTCTGCCGCCCAGTCCTCAAGCTCTTCCAGCACCCACGTCGCCAGTTTGCGGCCGTTTCCTCCCGTCGTCCACTGGTCTAGCTTCACGGGAAGTGCATTGCCAAACGTTGGGTCGTCGTAGGAATACACGCACGGTGTAGTTGTACACGCTGTTGGTCGACAGTATTTGCCACAAACAGCCCACTCGGCCATGCACCAGAGTAAAACAATGGCAGCACCGATGTAACACCAACGAAGAAGGCGAGGACTGATATACAACAGTTTGGGCGCCGGGGAAGGAAAATAGGCAAGGCTCGTGGGATCGGGCTTTGCCGTGCATTTTGGACACGGCTCATCGGTCAAAGGCCTGTGGTCCTTTGCATGCTGGTGTTTCTGGAGCCGGGGCGGTTTAGGCTCATCATCCTCGTCTGCCTCTGACTGCTTGTCGGCGTTGGCAACCTGGCCTTCCAGTCTCTCGATGCCACGCTTGGCAGTATGTATGTTGGACAATCCCGTGCGGAGCGTCTTGCTCATTTTGTCAAACAGAGCCATCTCGCCCGCCGACATGTCCTTGTCCTCTGAATCGCCCTTCTTCATCTTCTGCATCTCCTCCTCAACAGCTCGTAACTCGTCATCCATCTTGTCCTCCGGTTTGACGGGTAATTCCTCCAGCAGCTGCTTTAGCTTTGGCGATGCCTGCTTTCGACCGCTCAGTATGTCTTCCAGGTCATCTATGGTCGAGTCTTCAATGTTGTGCTTGCGCTGCAGTTCGCGCAAATCCTCCTGGACCGACGGCGGTTTGGCCGAATTCTTTACTATTGGTCGGCTGCGAGGCAGTGATCGTGACCGAGCCTTCTTGCTTGCCGCATGTGCTTTTGCCGATATATCTGCACTCCCCCCTCTGGCACCAGGCTCAGAGGCCGTGTCTTCGTCTTTGCTCCGCCACGCCAGACTCGTTCTCTTATCACGAAATAACGTGGCGGCATCTGGTTTTGACGCTACGCCTCTTGAACCCGTCAGCTTCTCCCCCAATGACTTGATGTCCTCCCTTCCCTCCTCCTTGACTTTCTCTACTCTGGCCGTTGCGGGCGTTTCGACATAGGCACCGGTGACCCGCGGGGTCTCCATATGCGGAAACTCATGCTTTTGTGGTTTAGGGGTAGCCTCCGCCGCGTCGTCTTCCGCGTCGTCTTCCGCCTCGTCATTGTCCGACTCGGGCGATGCTGCTCGTACAGATCCTGGCTCAGAATAATCGTCACGCGGCGCAAACAGCTTCGCCTCGGCCTCTATCCGAGCAGTGGGATCCGACTCTGAATGCATACTTGATCGTTTGCTCTTAGCTGATTCGGTTGATGAGCTGCGTTTTAGGCCAGCAAATCCGACTGTTGGTCGTTGGGATGGGGATTCAGCATCTTTGGTGTGAGAGATGAGGGCTGGTTTCCGTCCACTGTTCGTGAAACGTCCCGCCAATATTGGCCTTGTCCCGACATTCTCACTTTCGTTTGCCTTCTGTCGCTCTGCGAGAGGAGCACGTCTATTCACTGGCTCTGCTGCTGGGCTCGAGCTGGCGGCCCGTGCCAGCCTTCGAAGCAAGTCTCGTTCATCAACCTCCGGCTTCACTGATGCTACGCTGTTGCCATTGCCATGAACAGTCCCCGTCTCATCAGGGTTGATGTTCTCCTGCTTAGGGCGACGACCCTTGAACACTGTGACTGGGGTGTCTGGAATACGTTCTCCTCCATCCTCGTGCATTGATCTGGGGCGAGTGGGCGGTCGCATCGCGACGAAATTATCGTGGCCAACTCGTGATTTGCCCTTTTCCGGCGAAAACGGCCTCGCCATAGCGTTCTTTTCCTTGATTTCCTCTAGACGGGCCGCGGCAAGTGCACGTCTTGACAAGCCGTCTGCTTCTCGCTGTCGTATCTCATCTAGCCTGGTGTTCTTGGGCCGTAGTTGATTTCGATCAGGAATAGGTATTTGCTTTTCGGCCGCAGCTTCTCTCGCCCGGATCTCGTCCAACTTGGTATACTTTCGAGGATGATGTGGTGTCAACGTTGATTGTCCTGCCGAGATGGGCCCTTCGATATTGAGTTCTCGTGCTCGAATCTCATCAAGCTTGGTATTTCTTGTCTGGGGACTTGTAAGCTGTGTAGGCGGCCTGATATCGATTCTTTCCAATAGCGACGGACGATTTGCAAACGGCCTGTTGCTGTTATTCCCTATCTTTATTCGTGGGCTATCAGACACCTGTAAATCTCCAGCCGTAAAATCGTGGTCCACCTGCCATGTAAAATCTTTTGACGGAGACGCGATTGTGACTGCACCATTGCGACCTGGTGATTCAACGGATCGAAAGGGCACGTCTTCGATTCCAGGTACCAGTTCAGGAAGGCGCGCCTCATCAGTGGTATTTCTCAGGGATTCTGGAGACTTCTCAGTCCAGTCGGTGCCGGGTCGCGACTTCGTTCTCCATTCATTTATGCGGTCCTGTAAGCTGGGGCCGTTGCCTCTCTGAGATGTGGCGGCACCAGGCTCTGTAGCTCTCGGTTTCGAGATGGGCGACTGCGAACCCGATAGTTTTGCGCCAGTAAATTGCTGTGCCCCTGCTTTCCTATCGAGAGGATCTTCGGCCACGGATTTTCGTGCCCGAGTCTCGTCCTGGGACGGCCCAGGCCGCGCACGCCAAACCCGCGGCGCCGGACTCGGTGAACCTCCTTGTTGTCGCTCTCGGTCGGCTTCCTCCTCCTCCTCCCGGGCTAGCTTGAAAGCCTCTGCCAAGGAAATCGGTCGCCGGTGCTGGAGGCCTGAGATGTTGGGTCGAGGTATTCGGCTGCCGCCCGAGGAGAGTATGCTGGCGGTGCTGGCGTTCGGATCGAAGGATTGTTGAGCTTTTCCAGCTCCGGACGTGGTGCTCTGTGGATCAGATCTCGCTCGTCGCGTTGGCCCAGCGTGTCCTGCTGTCCCGAGAACGCCGGGCCTGGCACCAGTACCGACGGAAGCAGAAGAGGATTCAACACGATTGCCCGTGTTTCGCGGGACATTGTTGGAGAACAGCGGTTTCCTAGTCTCATGGTTTACATGCAGTTGATTCGGCCGCAATGCCGCCGCCCCGGCGTCACGGTCCATGGGTACGTCTGGCGCGTGATTCCGCCTTTTGCCCGCGGCGTTGGATGTGATGTACTCGGTAACGCGCGCGCCTCAAGCAGCGGCAGCAAGCGACTGCATATTTGTCGTGGACGCCGGTTGCAAGCTGCTAGGTGCTGAGACGGTCGGTAGCCGCGATTGCCGGCATAGCATTGGGCGCAGTGGCTCGTGGCAATGGTTCGGTATGGAACTGCGGCGTGGGACGCGACGGGGTGTCTCGTGGTGTAGCTTGGTACATGCAACAACAATGACTTTGGTCAATGACTGGCGATATCAGTGGGTGTCGCGGGCGCGTTTGCATCAAGGCGCCACAATGGTGAGGTCTGGTTGAACGGCCTGAGCAGTCAAACAGGCTGGGTTATTGTCAAGTGGCGGACGAGGTCAGTGTTGGCGACGTTTCAAATGTCAACGATGATGGCCTGCGGTCTGCAGGCCGCAGGTGCCGTTCCGGCGGCGCGTGTTGCTGGCCATTGGCGCCGACGGGTCGCGGCACTGTGCAGACAGACGCAAGCGCCGACAGACAAGGGTCGGGTGCTCCTTCCCCCGCCCTCGAGCTTGAGCTTGGGCCAATCGCCGGGACTTAACTGCCTCTTTCTGATGATCATCTTTGATTGGCTCAAGACCCGAGTGCTCGGCTGCCCAGTTCAAATGTAAGCCTTTCCCCTCTTCAAACTTCAAACCCAGCCCAGCGCCAACTCACGGCATCCTCACACGTTGATCACCGCTGCAGTGGTGGCGCCGCCGCGGCTGTGCCCATGGGACACCACCGCCCGCCGACTCGCACCTGCTTGACAAAGGCGTCGTGCTCGCCAGGATTGTTCGAGGCGATTGTTCCCTGTATATCGTGCCCCAAATGCTTCTTGGGAAACGCGCCCAGAACGAGCAGTCCTATCAACGTTGATTATAACGAGATACCCCTCACCGCGTCAAGGATATACCAAGACGGCTTTTGTGTCGGCATGATCTACTCGAAGCCATGGATGACAATTGATATATAAAAACCCATTGCATTGCCGTCCCGCTGGCAAACACCAACGCCTGGCCGGACGGCACAATACGACTTCAATCATGACCGGTCAACAACCTCCGGGCATCATGGACCGCCACGCCGAGACCTCAACAGCCTTGCGTCGACTGGCACCAATGTGAGTATGACGCTTCATCCTTTCACTCGCCGCAAGCCATCATGTCCCCGTGCTGACTCCCTTGCGGCGAGCTGTATTCTTCTGCCCGTCATTACATGCGCTTGTACCTCTGCGTAACAGTAACCTCTCGCTACAACGCACCCGCGCCTGGTCAGGAGATCGATGCCGCGCTGCTGTATCCCGCGCTGGCCAGAGTCGTTTCTGCCCAGCCGATGCTCAAGGTTGGTATAAGCAAACAAGATACCAACGAGGCGGCCTTCTGCCACGTCAAAGCCATCAATCTGGCGAACCACGTCTCTTTCAAGACACTCGAAGCCTCATGCGAGACTCTGGACCAGTACAACGACCACATTGCGTCTCAGCAAGGCTGGCACCACAGCCAGGCCTGGTTGAACATCGAGGATACTCCCCCGTGGCGAGTTGCCGTCATCAAACCAAGCCCAACCGCCCCACGGGCATTATCCAACATCCAAGACATTATCTTCTCCTTCCACCACGCTCTGCTAGATGGCACCAGCGGAAAGCTCTTCCACGAGCGCCTCCTCGAGGAGCTCAACCACCAACTCCAGCAAAGGCCAGCAAACACCACCAACACAACCAACACCACCTCCTCACTCCACTTCCCGGATGCCCCCAAACTCCCCGAAGCCCAGGACCAAATCGTCGACTTCTCAAACTCCCCGCTGTACCTCGCCAAAGCCCTCTGGAACCAACTCGCTCCTGCCAGACTCCGCGGCAAGAAACCCGTCCCCTGGCACAGCAAACCCATAGACTTCTCCATCCCCTACGTGACCCTCACCAAGGCCGTGGATTTCCAGGGCCCCGTCGTCGCAAAGCTCCTCAAGGCATGCAGACTACACAACACCACGATCACCGGCCTCTTCCACGCCCTCACCGCAGCCTCCCTCTGCGCTCGGCTCCCCGCAGCCAAAACGTCGTCCTTCGTGGCGACCACGCCCATCAGTTTGCGGCCGTTCCTAGGACCCTCCGCCGACCCGGAATTCAAACACTCGCTCCGCGTCCTGGTAACCGCCCACGAGCACGAACTCCCCGCCCCGCTCATCGACCACCTGCGCACCTCCAAGTCCCCAGACCAAGACATCTGGGGCATCGCCCAGCAGGTGAAGCAGGATCTCAACACACGGCTGGCCAGCTTGCCTAGAGACGACGTCGGCGGCCTGATGAAGTACAACTCCGACTGGCTCGGCTTCTTCCATAAGAAACACGGCCAGCCGCGCCCCGCCTCCTGGGAAGTCAGCAACATTGGTGTTTTCAAGACGGCCTCGGGGCCGGGCTTCACCGTGTCAAGGATGTACTTTACAAACGGGGCAATGGTGACGGGCTCGCCGCTGTCTCTGGGACTCGCCAGTGTAAGCGGGGGGCCGTTGACTGTTGCCCTTTCGTGGCAGGAAAGCGTAGTTGATCAGGCCTTGATGGATGGCTTGGCGGGAGACTTGGCACGCTCGGTGACGAGGTTTAACGACACGGGCGAGTTTGGGGCCATGGGGTAAGCCTAGCTTGACGGAGCAATGAATAACGTGACGGTGTGCCGTCGCGGGAGACGGGAGCTTCATGCGCCACGCTGGACGGCCCCCGTGTCGGACACGAACATGCTGCTCATGTCGCGGCGGGGTTGCTGGCCGGGGACCCAGACCTGCCTGTTAGGTGAGGTCGTGCGTGATATGAGCCGCAGCCAGAGCCGCAGGTCGCCTTCCTCTCGGATCGGTGCCTCGTTTGTGATAAGTTGACCTTTGTCCCTGCGTGACGGGGAGCCTCGAGTGACCCAGCCTTGCGACAATCTCGCCCAGTGCTAATCCTACCTACCTGCCTGCCTCTTGGCCAGCCGCGTCCATTCTTTCCCTGAATATACCTCACGGAACACTTTGCAAGCAGGAAATAATAATCGAGTACCTGTTTGCTCATTGTGCAAGTTTGCGTCCATGTCGTGTTCAACTTTCATTTCTATTCTCTTCTTTCCCCTCTGGCCCATCTTAGATCGACGTCCTTTGTGACCCCAATCGGCTGTTCATCACCGACACTCAACGAGGTCGGCTGGGTTCCGAGATTGCCAGCGACCCCCGCGGGGCTGCTCACATCTGCAAGAAACAGGTGACGGAGAGCGGGAGGAAGAGGAAGAGGCTCGTGAAGTACCGACACGCGCAGACCTTGTAAATATATGACACGCGGCCGTTGAGGTTTTCGAGCGAGTCACTCACGAACTACATTTTGCTTCCCCGTCAGTGGCCATCTAGCGACGGCGCAGCGCCATGATACACTCGTCTTGCTGGGATCTGACGTATCGCGATGCGTTGATGGCATAGTACGTGGTCTGTTGCGGTTGTCTCGCTCGGGTTGATGTTGGGGTGCTTGCACCATCATTATATTTATTCTTCATAGAAAAGACGCCAAAAGAATAGGTGTCAATGTTGACTTTTGTTATATTCTATTATTGTTTCCATACTTGGGTGTATCAGAGCGCTTGCCATGTAACCAACACCACATAAGCTCACCACAAGTAATATGCCACATAAGCTCCGTGACTGTATCATTAACGAGGCCGTTGCGGACCAGTCCACAGGGCCACCGTGAATACCAGCACGGTCGTACAGTGTAGCCCAACTCTCTGACCACTGCACGGCCGGGGCCAAGTAGGTGCGAACTGAACAAGCTGCGCATTTTTTGCTCAATTGATGCTACATAGGTCGCCTGGGCCGCGCTGCCGATCCATCGCAAGGGGGGGGCAAGGCCCAGGCCATGACAAGGCCGGGCGGATAGGGCAGAGGGAGTCACGTAAACCTTGGATTGGATGCGTCAACTGTGCGTGTACAACACTGCCCTGCCCAGGTTGGCCGAGACGGCGGTCGGCTCGTGGGCGGGCTCGAGGCTAAGATATTTGATCCAACTTGGCGGTGATGGGCAGAAAGGCCTGCTCGGAGGAAATGTCTGTTTCCACTCCAGACACGTAAAACACGGCCGCAGACCGTAGTCCCCTTCCCCGTGCCAACTGACGTTGGGATTCCCTATCGCTGCACTCCTCTGTTTTTGGAGGCACACTCCTCAATATCTGGAGGCATTGGAGCTCCCAAGAAGCCAAGCCGAGCTTGATGGGCCGCCGAGGCCGCTCATCATAGGGGAGGCAGGGCGTGAGGCGGAACGGATACTATCCATGTCATCGAACGACCCTGGCGTCCCTACTCGCATGATGTCGCTTCCCTTGCCGTATATTTCGCCTCCGCCGTGTTCGTCAGCGAATTCTGCTCGGTTCTTGTAGTACTGGAAGTCCATCTGCGCGTCCGAGACGTATTCAAAGCCAGGCACGGCGTTTGCCGCTTTACCCCGTTTGCCGCCCTTCATGCTATCCAACGCATACATGTCCGAGTAACCGCTGACAGTCGCCAAATCGGCGCAATCGCTGTCGCGGCCGTCTGTCAGTCGGCCGCGGTACACGGAGGGTAGGAGGTTCTGTGCTTTCTGATGCACCATTGGAGTAATGAGGGGCTTGTAGAGCGCAGGATGTCCGAAACGACTTGCTAATTTGTCGCCACGGCTTCGAGACTCGCCTTGCATTCCAGTTTCCGGGTGCCGCGACAAATATTGAGTGCTGTAGTATCGCATCTTGTCGTCAAATGTCCTGGAGCAGTAAACCTTGAACGCAATCAACATGAATGGTAGCGGGCACACGGCATAAAACTGCATCCGAGTGCCGTCCCCGCGGGCCCAGGTTGTGAGAAGCACCACGCCGTTAGCGAGGATGGCTCCGAGAATCATGCGATTGAAAATAACTCGCCAGAACAACCCGCCGGATTCTGTTTTGGTGACGAATCGGTACAGAATCAGATACTTCTTGAGGTAGCAGTCGATGGAAAAGTACATGGCGGTTGCGAGAAGACAAAGGGGCTGAATGGTACCGAAACAAAGCGTGACCGTCGAGTAGAAAAGAAAGTATGTGTAGTAGTTGGCATATTCGAACGGGGGCGGGGCTGTGAGCTCGATGAGTTCTCTGGGCGTTGGGCTCGAGAATTTCTTTTGGAAGAAGGCGACAATGAGTGGCCATATTTGGGCGAGGTCGACAGCCGCGCCCAGTTGTCGTTGGAGTAAGTAAGTAACCCAAAAGATGCTATTGTTGCAGAACGATATGAGGATGTTTTGCGCGAGATCCGCCTCGACGATGGCGGACCACGCATCCTTCTTTGAGCCGTTTTGACCCTCGGTGGCCTTGATTACCCCAGCAACAAAGGTCCACAAGACACCAAAAAAGGAAAAGACGACAAGATTGTTGAAAACGAAGAAAGCGTAAAGCTTGCCCAGCACGTGTCGTTCTCTGCCCGTCTTTGTTTGGTCACCGGCCTTGCTTGAAAGTCGACGGAAGATCATGGGCAAAACCAGGTAAACCAACGACGTCAAGGCAGGTGAGGCAATACCTTGCACAATACCCCAAACACCAATGTTCGTCTCGAGCGACGTCTGAAAAGCTTTCCACACCTTGCCCAGATTGCTCAAGTTGACTAGAAAGATGGCGATCATGGCGTTGGGCGCAACCCACAGAATAGTCAGGACGGCAATCCACAGGTTGTTGATCCACCTTCTTCGACTGCGTGTGGCACGAGAAAGAGGCATATTGCGCCAGATGATGTCGGTTGGTCGAGGAGCGAGCCTCACCGTCGCTTTGTAGGGCCTCTTTTTTCGACAGGCGTACGCAATGCTGTGCGCTTCGGCAATCTCCGAATAGCTGGCGAAGCCATACGGCTGGGTGCTGCGCCTGTCAACACTCATTCGGACTTCCTTGATCTCAACCTCAAGTTCCCGAATGCGTTGTGTGAGGTAGTCAATGGCATCCAGTCGTTGTCCGGACGGATACGTATCGAAGGACCTGTCCTTTTTGGAAGCCTTGCAGGTTGGCCGTGCTGCCGGTATGTTCTGCGGGTCCTTCAGATACTTGGCGAGGACCTTTTCCAACTTGCGGACGGTGTTTTCATGCTCTTCGATCAGTTCAGGCAGGTCCTTGACATTTCGTGCCACCACGGTTCTTGCAAACGACGAGTTGGGCACGACAGAGTCGATGATTCTCGCAATTCCTTCGTCGGAACGTCCCTGGGGAGGAATGTCAAAAAGCATGAGGGTACGAGCATGCAAGCTGTTTTGGTAGTCCTCCGACTCAAAATACTTCCTGCGCAGATCAAGAATTTTGCGGTAGTTCCACCACAGAAAAGACATGACAACAACGTTGAACAAGTAACCAACGACCACCAAGGCCCAATGAGGCGAGCCAAAAACGTTGCGAGGCGTGATCCTCAACATCCACTCGGTTGTATCGGGACGCGAAGCAGTCCCAAAATCTTTGAAGTTGGTCAAATTGACAGGGACAAGAATGCCCACACCAATGAGAGCCAACATCAAGAACATGTTTCTGCACATACGGGTAAAGCGCAAGAATATAGTCGCGTCCATGCCAATCTGATTCATGAGTGTCACCTCCTTCGTGTTCAAGAGAGGCGTGATCCAAGCCCACGGCTCCTTTCCTATCGGCGGCGGCGCATGTTTCTCGTCTGCGTGTTTTGACTTTGGGGCGTATATAGCTTGGTGATATGGACGAATAAAGGAGAAGCATATGGCAATGAACGCTGTTACGCCAAGGGATGTGGCCAAGGCAGAGTATACGGAGGTCGTGGCAAGCTACGGGATGAGATGATTAGCGACTAGAAACATGTCTTATCAACCACGCCCTCCGGTGAATTCTACCTTGTCAGCCACGAACGGGTTTTTCAGAAGGTCGATGAGCTCCTGGCCGGCATCTTTTTGGTTACTATCCCGAGGAAGCATGGCTCCGAAAGCCTCGGGGTGAAGCGGCATGGCACGCGAGGATTGTCGACGTTGGACCCGTCGCCGTATCAACGGGTTAAAAGTCCGAGACTCTGGTATTAGATGTCGATGGGAGAGCAAAGGTATTACTGAACAACACGCGAGTATTCCAAATACAGATTTTATCCGTCGCCAACAAGTCTGTTCTCGTGGTCGAGTTCGGGTCGGATGTTCGGGTAGGATCGCGCTGTGGTCGACCTTGGAAGCAAGGCTCGTGATAATTGATGACTCGTGCTCCAGAGCAATTGGAGAGGATCGGCGGGCTGACCAGATGAATTTCTCTTCGGGATCCAGAAAGGTGAAAATAACCTCAGCAGGCGGAAACAGAACAAGGAAAGAGGGGAAAATGATGACTAGCTCGCTGTAAAAATGCAATGTCGAAAAACATCAGCCTTGGTTGACGAAAGAAGCCGCCGAGGAATCGCAACGGCGCTCGGGATCTGCAAGGTGAGCAGTCGACAGGTCTACAATGTAGATGAACGAGCGGCTACTCCTGTTCACGGGGAAGACAAGGAAGAAAAACTGCGGTTTAGGTGACAGGAGAAAGGACGGAGTGTAGTAGGTTGGTTATTGGTTGAAAGAAAGAAAGAGGGAAATGCCAGGCGAGGGCAAGACGACAAGGAGAGCAGAGAGTGGACGAATGAAGAACAAAGAAGGTTGACAAGAGGAGACCGAAGGCAAAGACATGGGTGGACGACCAGGGTCTTCTTGTCTCGTCAACCTTGCATTCGACCACAGAAGCTGGCCGTGTTCTTCTCCGTCGAGAGAGGTTTGCGCTTTTGGATTGGAGAGTCGAAGAGAGAAAACAGACGAGGTAGACAGTACGTGCATCACGGCGTGCTTGCGGCTCAGGCACGGGTATCCGCTACTTGTTTTTAGCTTGGGCCCGCAGAAAACGCCACGTCAACTGTGCCTGTGCCATCAATCTCCATCCACATGCGCCGCAAGGCCCACGATCCATGCCATGATCGGGTCGCACATTCCGATGCCCTGCAGCCTGGACGTGCATGCACAGCAGCTGAGCTGAGGAGCACAGCAGCAGCCCAGCAGCGAACGTGAGCTTGGCAGAGCCTACTCGAGTACGGAGTAGGTTGGTAGGGTAGCACAGCACCGACACGGCCGCCAAGTGATCAGTTGACGACATCGGATTGATCATCGTACATACACTCGCAGCGTGCGGCGGGCAGGGGAGGCACAGTGCACACGGTGTGGGGAAATCCACCAGACCCGACAAAGCCCAAGTGCCCGTGTCATTGTCGACGCGTCGATGCTTCGAATTGGGCAGACGCCATGGCCCCTGGCTGCCAACAATGTCCAGAGACCCAGAGACAGAACAAACAATACAACTCAACGCTCGCCTCTATTGTACGCTCGCCTGTCTCCGCCCGCCTCGCCTTCAACGCCTCCCCCTTTTTCTCTGGACAGGACGGGGCTGAAACCCTCACGGCGGCATCAAGTGTCGAGCCAACCAGAATCATACAAGTCGTTACCAGCACTGAAACCTTTAGGCCAGCAGCCACGGTGGAACCTGGGAGCAGACATGGAGGACAATACGTACGGAGGATTCATGGCAAGGTCCCGAGGGCGTGTGGGTCAAACGTTCCACCGTGGATAAATACCTCGATGGTTACTCCGTACATCTGCTCGGTTGATCCTTCAAAGGCAGGGCCATTGACCGCACGCTGGCCTCATGGGAAAACTACCCGAGACCACAACCCGCTTGGCGCGTTTCTTGGGCCGTCACCACCTGTCATTCATTGTTGACGGACCCTGCGCCTCCTCTCGATGGGGCCCGGCCTCTCGACTTGGGGCCTCGTTGGTTCCCACCGTCACGCATAAGAGCGCAATCAATTGCTGGCAGTGCATGAAGAATACGAGTTCTTTCCTCGGGAGCCAAACACAATGAAATGCGGGTGAGTAATGCCCGAGGAGCCCGTGGCCAAACCTTTGTGTCCCCGTTCTCCATGCCGCTAAGAAACCAAACACGAAATGGCCAGTCGGATTGCGACTCCGTACTCTCTCGTTCTAGCCTTGAAGCCCACCGATTGACTACAGACCCATCATCCGAGACCATCGCCCGCCGTCCACGAACAAGTACGGAAGACTTGCACGGGATACTTGGTACAGCCCGGCGAAATGCAGCCCTACGTACCAAAAACACATGACGTTGTGGTTGCGAGTTCCAAGTAGTTTTCAAAAGAATACAGGAGTGTGCGAGCGACAAGAGATGTCATGCGACCGCTGACCGCTGGCCCATGCGGGCCTCTGCAAGCCACGGGAATGACGAAACAAAATCTTCTCGTGTCGCCACACATGATGGAATCTCACCAAGTCCCACCCCATCCCCATGCCGACTAAACAAACCGATCAAGAGAGCATCAAGTACCACGCGGCACGGAGTTTTCGAGAAGAAAACATCTCCAGACTGTCTGTGTGTATATTTTGTCTTTTATTGCAGCTGACGCCAAGGGCAAATGAAGGTTCCGAGCGCACATCAGATCCCAGCCCAGGGGTCCTAAGCCTTTAGCTTCCTTCTAGTCTGCAACATTGGCTCCCGACAAAGACGTGAATAGTGGGGATGAGAATGCCTCTGACTAGCTTTTTTCAGCTCATCTGCTATACTATGTCAAAGTGTCAGGCGATGAGGGAGTAGAAAAAACACCAACGCGCATACTGACTTGACGGCGTGGTGTCTTGTGTGTGTGTGTGTTTTTTTCCACAACGCCCTTGGTTGTATTTCGCTCGCGTGGCTATCCAGTTGAAGAAATTCGGATCTGGTGACAAGACGTCACACGGGATTTTCGCAAGTGAACAAGTCGAATACCTACCTGCTACCTAAGTAGGTACGTAATGACCCGAGCCACGGCAGAGCTAGTATCAACCTCGGCCCTTTGATACCACACTGCGAATAATCAATTTAGAATGTCTATCCCCGAGTCTTCAGGGCCTTCAAAACGCGCATGTCAATGAGAACACCTTGATCAGCACTCGGTGGCTGTCTCGATGCTTGGAAAAGACACCCGCTACAGGTAAACAAGTATGCTACTCTCACTATTTCGACATGGGCAAACTCAATCTGGCTAGGTAGTCGCATTATCCCCCCCGAGCGACTGTCCGCACGGGTCCGGGGCCGTGCTACCATCTACACTACGCACGTAGGTTCAGACCACGGATCTAGACTACAATACAAGTCTCTGCAGAAGCATAGGCGTAGAGCTTGTATCAAGCATAGCATAGTGCAGCCCTGGAGGAAACTTTGCAAATAGCGCGTCCTCGACTCTGGTCCGGGCATATAAGCAAAGTGTCCCCCTCGATTCTTCTCTTCCTGTGCAATCCAGCCCCCCGCGCCACCCTGCACACTCGAAAAGCAGCAAGGAAAGGAAGAGAAAAAAGCAAAGAGACGTAAACCGCCCGCAGCATCGTCAACATGAAGGTTGTCCTCGTTTCCATGGCCGCGTTTGCCGCTGCCGCGACGCTGTTCACGCCCAGGGATTACGCGCCAGATCCTGCGACGCCTCACCCGTTGGATCGATATCCCAAGTGTGCGGTGAGGAGATGTCCCGGCACCCAGTCACTCTGATGCATTCTAGAAGAAAAAGGCTGATCCGTTGTCGAATTCCAGCTCGGGTGCATGCACAAGGCCATGGACTATTCGGGATGCGTCTACACCGACACCAGGTGCAGCTGCGAGAGGAACAAAAATGTCAACAAGGTTTTGAAGCCGTGCATCACGGCGCACTGCACCTGGGAGGAGTGCACCAGGGTCAAGAAACAGTTCAAGGCGGCGTGCGAGGAGCTCCTGGCCGATTCTTAAAGGACGTGCATCGCCTCCTCCCCTTTGTCGCTGGGCCGTGGGCACTGCGTGTGCGGCGGCCAGGAGGGCCAGGAAGAGTAGGAAGGGTAGGAAGGGAAACTCGTCGGCGCTCGGTGACGGATACGACGACGTGTCCCTCGGCGCCGAGTTTGATTTGACGTTGTGGTCTTTGTCCACGCATATGCTTGAGCGTGCGTCCAAGTTGTTTGCAGGACGGCCGTGGTTCTGCGGTCGAGGTCGCACCCTGGTCTGGCGGCCACCTCTTTGGCGGACAGGACAGGCTGTGAAGGTTGCGTTGTCTCGTGAATACAACTCGGTCGTGCTTTTATCCAGGTGTCTCGCGTGAAGCTGCGAACAGAGGAACTACAACGTCGTTGCGCTGCTGCGGATCGCCCTCCCTCATCAATCATCATGGAGTCGCTCGACGTGAGCCGGACGAGCACTCACGGCGGCGGTCTTTGTGTCGGACACATTTCCTCGCTCTGTAAAGTCAGCATCAGCACGATGAGCCGAGGCCCTTCTGAAGATTCTTCAGTCGTAGACCGAGGCCGGGTTGCCCCAACCACCCTCCCTGCTTGCTACCACGTCCGAAAGGGAAGACGCCTCCCGAGTCCTAACGGGCACCCATGGGCATCGTCGTAAAAGGTTCCTGATGTGCGTGTCGTCCTGGAGCGAGGAACATCCTCCGACGACCGGCGCACGAGGTTCGCGTCCAACTTCTCAAGCACACGGTAGCAAAGTTGGCAGAAGACGCCGATTCTCCAAGCCGCGCCATGGCCTGTCATCGCCCTCCCCCCTAAGTTGAGAGATGGGAAACGGTTCTCAAGCAAGGAGCGCCCGCTGCGGTTACCAAGTCGACATGTATTGAACGACATCTGATGGATGAACTTGGACGACTAAGAGGAAAAAAAGAGAAAGAAAAAATTCACCCGTAACGCCGTATCTTCTGCAGCCGCACAAACCATCCAATCCAGCTCAATCAATCAATGTTAGCCTTCTTGTCCATGAGTCCGAAAACACCACGTTGCCTCCGTCCCTCCCTCGAACGTAGACGAAATTTCATTTCATCGTGTACAGCCTGACTGCGTGTGTCCGTCTCCGGTCCCCTGGTCAAGCGTCAGCTGGGCCCTGGCTTCTGGTCTTGCGCGCCGTTTTGCCGACCGGCGGGAGCTTCTTTTCCTTTTTGGGCCTGCCGTTCTTGGGAGACGTCTGCGGGTGCCGGTCTGCAGTATCCGCTGGTGCTGGGTCAGAGGCTGCATCGGCAGCGGAAGCAGCATCTGGTTCTGGGACCAGCGCGGCCGTTTGCGCCGCGTCCCCGTCTGAGCTGATGTTCTCGTCGAGCTTGGGCTTCTTACCCGGCGGGAAAGAGTCCGGGGCCGCTGAGTCTTCTGCGGGAGGCCTGGCCGTCGCGGATGAGCCGCCAACTGGCGGGACGGCATTGTCGAGCTTTCGTTTCTCGCCGACAGCGTTGTCGTTTGGCCCGCCGTGGAAAAGCGCAGGCTGCTGCTCGCCGCAGATGGGAGGCGGCGCTGCGACTGGTGCCGTGGCAGGCGCTGGGGCCGGCGCAGGAACGGGCTCTGATTCGGGTCCGGTGTGAGTCACTGGCACGGCCTGCTTCTCCTCGGGCTCGTCAATGTCCATGCCCTCGGTGGTGGTGGAACCGGCCGTGGCGGGCTCGGGGGCCTTGAAGCCGGATGCCTGTTGTTTCCCGGGCTCTTCGCGAGGCGCCGACGCAAGCTCAGACCCAGATGACGTGGGTTTAGGTGCTTCCGAAGAGAAAGCGGGCTTCTTGTCAGGTACGCGAGTCGCGGGAATCGACGTTGTCTCCTCAACGCCCGTCATCTCGACGGGCTCGATGGCCGGCTCACGGGGAGGCTCCGGGGCTGAAGGTGCTGGCTCCTCCGAGATTGGAAGCTCCGGTCGTGGAGTTCCTCCGGCGGGCGTCGACCCATTGACGGGAGTCTCTGGGACAGACATGACCTCGACGGGCCTTGGGGGCCCGCGGCTATGGCCCATGCCGCCGTTCATCTTGCTCTCCGCGACTGTTGGCGGCATCGATCTTTCAGCTGGCTTGCCGGCGTGTCCGGCCTCGGCTGATGCGACGGCGAGTAACGGCTGGCCCTCTGAGGGAGGCGCTCCAGCCGGCGGCTTGTTCCCGCCTGGACCAAGACCAGATGCTGCAGAGCCACGGGTTAGCTTGCGATGATGACGAGACCGCAGTCACTCAGCAGAACTTGTGTTGTCGGTACGCGTGTAAGTTGCCGTGGAGAAGAGCCGGCAACGACCCAATACGCGCAAAACGCATCAATTGATGTGATTGGTAGGCATATGGGGAATCGGCAATCTGAAGCGACCCAGTATTCCCAGAGAACAGCATTGCGCGATGGATATTTTTGCGATTCTCACCTTTGTCAACTGCCGGGACGTTGGTGTCGGCCATTGCGGTGGCAGACCCGGATGGTGAGCTTGGATGACGTAAGGCGGGTTTGGTTGCACCGCGAGCGGCTGCGGCGAGCGATGAAGCTTGCCTCCGAGGCTGAGGGAGGGAGCCTCGTCAGAAAAGCAGGCAAAGAGACGGATGAGTGACGGGAATCCAAGGATGACAGCTCTCATGCAGCAGGCACGTATTATGGAGGATGCTGCGCTCCTACGGGCAAGAGTCGAAAGCAAGGCAAAGTGCGTTTGAGAGGGAGAGATGAGGTCGAGGGAAGGCAGCGAAGGCAGTGAACCAGATGGAGTCTGGACTCTGGCTCCAGGCTTCTGCTTCTGGACTGGGACTGGCATCGAAACGGGGGAACAAAGGCAAAGGCAGGGCTAAGCAAGGCTGGCCTCGGAGCTGGGTACCGGCCAATGCATGCCTCCGTGAAGAGTAAGAAAGGGCGCGGCAGGTTCCACAAACGGGATATAGTTAGTCAATATTGTTATTCCGCAGCTTCGGAACAACGGGCGTCGAGCGTTCCTCACCCGCACACTCGGGGTGGTGAGATACCTTGGATGGGAGTTTGTGCTATATCCTTGGATACCTGCGGCACTGCTCGTACGCCGTGCACAGTCTACGCGCACGTCACTGACAGTGTCAACCAGGCTCAGATATCTACTAGTTACCACTTCAACTGCGTGCCACGCCCACCTCGTGGGTGGACCGGCCATCGAAAGCCACCACGGCCAGCGCGGGCTCCCTTGTACTTGCTGAGGCGGTTGCATGGGGGTGGCACGAGCAACCGAGAGCTTAAAAAAATTGTCCTCGTTTCTGGCACGGAGTCGTCGCACGCAAACGAGAATCCGCTGCAGTAGGTCGGTGCAGCAAGGGCCCGGGCAGGGGCCGTCAGGAAGCGATCGAAGATGATTGCGACTAACTCGGCCAGCCCACGGGATGCTCCAGGACGAGACGGACACTTGGGGTCGTCCATACCTCGTAGCGGATCCATTTGCGGGGAAGCGAAAAGTTAGGCCTGCTTCGTTCGGACTCAGTCTACAGCGCTTGATAGGCCACAAGGCAAACAGCAGAGAGACATGAGCCGCAAGGGCGAGGAGGAGGACGAGGAGAAGGAAGAAGATGGTGGTGGTGGTGGGCCGCAAACATCCGTCTCCATCGCGCAAGCCATTCATGTTCGATCTTCAGACATGGCTCAACTGCCAGCTACGTCCAATAGCGGTACTGAAAAGCAGATTCCTTCGCCGCAGTTGGCAGTGAGGGGAGAGGCCTCATGGGTCGATGAGCCGATGAGTGTGGGCCATCCATCTGCATTCGAGCGGGCACTGGTGCCCAGGCACCTTGGTCGTTTGATGATGCTCTAGACTGCTGTTGTTGATCAGTCGGTGCTCCCGGGTCGGCTCATGTTGCTCGAGGATTTGGCAAGTTGGTGGCTGATGAGTTGAGGCGTTTGTTCGGTTCTCGTACGCATTCCAAGGTCAGCTACGTCAGGTAGGTAGGTAGTCTTACCCCAGGCATGTTACCTGCATGTACGGAGTATATGTATGTATGCTCAGCATTGGAGGCTGGAGCGTCAAGCCGGGGAGAAGGGAATGGCGCTTGTGACCCCAGGGCTAGGCCTAGGCCAATCTCGATGCCGTCTTCCTGACGTGAGCGAGTATGGAGTCGGGTGGTCTTTTCTCTTGGCAGGGTGCAGTAGCCTACACCACGATAGCTATCCAGAAATCGAAATCGACCCCGCAAGGCAGAGGAGCGCAGACACAACCCCGTCATGAAATCACTTCGTCCATGATTTGTGTCCCAGATTCCGTGGAATTCGAGCTGTCAAAATGACCCCACCGCTGCTGAAGAGCGCCCGCGTCGTCGGCAGGGCCACACGCCCGCTTAGTCATCCGGAAAAATGTGGACCCAAACATCGTGACATGCCACCA
Source organism: Metarhizium album ARSEF 1941 (assembly GCF_000804445.1). Classification (NCBI taxonomy): domain Eukaryota; kingdom Fungi; phylum Ascomycota; class Sordariomycetes; order Hypocreales; family Clavicipitaceae; genus Metarhizium; species Metarhizium album. The sequence goes on from NW_024467591.1 coordinate 130,671, forward strand.
AGGGGATTGAACCTTGAAGCTTGTCCGTGGGTTTTCTTAACTATCCCGCGATACACCAGCCGCAGCTTGATCACGCTCCTTGTCAGGTTTGCCGACGCACCGTGTCGTCCGCCGCACGATTCGTCTCCCTTGTTTTCCTCCTCCCTCGGTCGCCCCTCCTCCCACAATGGCGCCCGCCAAAGCCTCCAAGAACAAGTACTCGGTGATTCTGCCCACGTACAATGAGCGTCGAAACCTGCCCATCATGACGTGGTTGCTGAACCGCACCTTTACCGAGAGGTAGCCCCCCCAACCCCCCTTCTCACAAGTCTCCCGCTTGCGCTGTCCGAGACTGACGCCAATTGACGACAGCAACCTCGACTGGGAGCTCATCATTGTCGACGACGGCTCGCCCGACGGCACCCAACAAGTCGCCAACCAGCTCGTCAAAGCCTACGCGCCGCACGTAGTCCTCAAGACCCGCGCCGGCAAGCTGGGTCTGGGGACGGCCTACGTCCACGGGCTGCAGTTCGTCACGGGCAACTTTGTCGTCATCATGGACGCCGACTTCTCGCACCACCCCAAGTTCATCCCGCGCATGGTCGCGCTACAGGAGTCGGGCAACTACGACATCGTCACGGGCACGCGGTACGCCGGCAACGGCGGCGTCTACGGCTGGGACCTGAAGCGCAAGTTTGTCAGCCGCGGCGCGAACCTGTTCGCCGACACGGTGCTGCGCCCCGGCGTGAGCGACCTGACGGGCAGTTTTCGGCTGTATAAGAAGAGCGTGCTGGAGAGGGTGATTGGCAGCACAGAGAGCAAGGGGTACAGCTTCCAGATGGAGATGATGGTCCGCGCCAAGGCCATGGGGTGCACGGTTGCCGAGGTGCCGATTTCGTTTGTCGACAGGCTGTACGGCGAGAGCAAGCTCGGCGGTTCGGAAATTGTCGAGTATGCCAGGGGCGTGTTTTCACTGTGGCTCAAGGTGTAGGTGGGGTTTGTAGGCGAATTGCATCATGTATCTGTGAGGGCAGAGACGTGAACGTGGGTGATTGATGATGAAGGAAGCTACGTTACGCTACTTGTCAATACACCGTTTACCAAGGACGGGAAAAGAGCGCGCGCGCGAGAGAGAGAGAGAGAGAGACCAAACTGCGGTACGCCGACAGCGGCACGGGACACGCATGCCAAACACACAGCAAACAGCGGGCTCCCAGGGCTTAGGGAACGGAACCGTCTACATGTTCCTCCCGCCCGTCACCATGATGGTCTGCCCCGAGACGTAGGAGAACAAGGGACTCGCAACGGCCAGGATGCTCCCGGCGGCCTCGGCGGGCGTGCCGGGCCTCCCAAGCGGGATGTCGGGATGGGCAGCCGCAGGCCCGTCGGCGGCGGCTGCGGCCTTGTTCTTCTGCGGGATGCCCAGGGCAATCCGCTGGCCGTCGGGCCCCGCGACAAAGGCGCCGTCCTCCTTGGCCGCCGTCAGCCGCGTGGCGATGTGGCCAAAGGCGACGGCGTTGGCGCGCACGCCGAAGCGCGGCCCCCACTCCTTGGCAATGGTCTTGGTGAAGCCCGTGATGCCGGCCTTTGCGAGGGCGTAGTTGATCTGGCCGGCGTTGCCGTGGACGCCGCTCGTGGACGAGACGTTGACGACGCACCGCGGCTCGCCGTCGCGCACGCGGAAGTAGGGCGCCGCCGCGCGCACCAGGTTGAAGGGCGCCGTGCAGTGCAGCGCTATCATGGTGTCCCACTGCTTGTCTGTCATTTTGTGTATCACCCCGTCCCACGTGTAGCCGGCGTTGTTGACGACGATGTGGATCTTGCCGTTGCCAAAGGAGGCCGCTTTGGAGACGAGCCTGTCCACGTACCCCGGGGACATGATGTCTCCTGGCACGGAGATGGCCTGGCCGCCCGACTTGGTGATGGATTCGGCGACGGCATCGCTTTTTGCTTTGGCGGCCTTGTCAGATGATGCCGGTTTTGGTTGGCTGTGGTGGTGGTGGTGGTGGACGAGGAGGAGGGAGGAGAACATACCGGCGTCAATGTCGGTGACGACGACTTTGGCGCCCTCGTTGGCAAAGAGCCGCGCTGTTTCGGCGCCGATGCCTTGTCCGCTGCCGGTGATGATGGCCACTTGGTTGGCGAGCAGACCGCGCGGGTAGTTGAGGTGGTGTGAGATTTGGGCGACGCGGTCCGTCATTTTTTTTTGCCCCAATTTCCCCCTGCTTGGCTCGGTTTGTCTTGGACTGTGAGAGTAAACTGGCGCGATCTGGGCTGGGGGGCCGGTGCGCTTTATGATGATGCGTGGCGAGTTGATGTTTGGTGAATGAGCTCAAGTGCCGAGGTCGAATGGTGCCGGCGGCCCCGCACCGGCTTTGGAAGCGTCGGTCGCGTCCCGACTCCCGATGCCGATGCCGTGGACCATCATAGCCCTTGGTCATGGGTCACGGCCACGCTGCAAACGGACCAGGGAGGCATTAAACATGTCCGGGGGGTGATTACCCTTGTCAGTTGGTCGACGGACCCAAGCACATCAGGCCGGCTTCCTTGGACCTTGAAGCCCCGGTTGGAGGTGCAAGTAGTCAAGAATTCTGGGAACGGCGAAGAAACAAAAAACGTCTGACGCTCTCGCGGATCGATTCCCTGCTTGAAGGGGCCGCTGTGAATAACCCCAGGGAAAGGGTTGCCAGAAGTGAATTTGGCTGTGTCCTACAGTCGCGGGGCTCTCCACTAGGCTTCGGCGAGACGTGACCGTCACGGAACGGAGAAAAATCGCAAGACTACATGTTTGATACTACGATAAATCTCAAGGTTAATAAACGGTGTCTATAGTAAGTAGCCTGTAGGGTTCGGCGCGGCACACATGGCGCAGTATCGTAGGGTTATAAGTGCAATCAGGGGCGCCGTCGTGGAAGGCAAGATGGCCGAGTGGTTAAGGCGAAAGCCTCGAAAGCTTTTGGGTTCGCCCGCGTGTGTTCGAATCACACTCTTGTCGAGATGAAATTTTTGCCAATTCTCCACACAAGCGATAGTTGAGTGTAGATGCGTCCATTTTATGTGCGTGGAGACGGCGTAACCTTTTTTTTCTTTTCCAAGACAAGCAATCATTTCGACGTGAGCCACCGGCGACTCTGGCTTCGCGTCATTGGCAGATAGCATACGGCCATGCACACGCGACCATTATACTTGCCGAACAAGAAGGTCGCCACGGCCATCGCGATCGAATCGTGGCCATAGAAAGGACGTCTAGCCCAGCAAGTCTGTCACTGCCACGGTCAGCGGGCTTGCTGATGACGTTGGGCCGCATGCCGGAGACGTACAGCACCCATGTTCGTCGACAAGTACCATCTTGGAGAGAGGAAATACCACCAGGGCGCTTATTGTGAATGCTTCTAATACAACCCAACCAGCTTGACCGCTGCGCAAGCTCCGGCCCTCCGGCCAAAGTGTCCGACCCTAAACTCCTGGCATCCCTCGCCGCCATCCCCTTCGGGGACCCTGTCGAGCTATACGCCCTCGAGACGGTCCTCTCCAAACAGCCGTTCGTCATTCTTCTGGGCTCCTTGAACGTCCGTGACGTAGGCGCCTATCCCCCGCCAGGGCTCGTCGGCCGCTCTGGCACCCTTGTCTTTATCCCGGAATCCTCGCTCCGCAGTCAGCTCGGCGTCTCCGCCATCTTCGACTTCAGGCGTAGACACAAAGTCAAAAGGCGGCTCTGCGACGTCGACGGCATACAAGTCGTTTCGTGTCCGTTCTAGGACGGCCAAGGAGACATCAACGTCGACCTGGCAGCCTTTGCACTCCAGGATGGGGAGGATGTCGGCAAAGGGGACAGGGACATGTACAGCGTTATTTTGGAAGGGCACACGACGGGCTACAGGAGGATATTTGGGCCCTTGAAGAGCGCCGACATGGACCACGCTGTTTTTTACCCACTGCAAGGGTGAGTTGTGCTCGGGGGCGTTTCAGGCCAGCCCCCCCCCCCAAACTGATGGCAATCCGTTGGAGGGCGGTGATGAAGCGTTCGAGACGCGAGGCGGGTTGAAGGTCCCCGGGGTGCAGGAGATATTGGGCAGCCGCGCTGAGGTCATGGTGGAATTCATGGAGGCGTTGAAGACGCGGTACGGTAGTGCGTAGGGGTATTTGAGGGAGAGGTTGGGGCTTGGCGAGGATGTCGTGCGGCAGATTAGAGGTAACTCGAGGCCGTAGCTTTCATGGTAATCATTCCGGCATGGCACGGTCTGAAGCTACATAAATCGCTATAGCTTGAAGTCGGTGTTCAACTTTTCCCATCCTGCTGGCGACTCGTCCATTCCTGCGACTCGCTCGGCGAGCTTCGTCTTGAGATTGCGGTGCTTTTCAGTGCATAGCTCATACATGGTGGACAAGTTGAACAAGAGAGTGTGCGAAGAGAAGCCCGACTCGACCAGGTTTTCGAGGATGTCGCGTCCCTGACACGGTTAGTAAGGAGGTTCGACCATGTGCACCGAGGTGTAGCTACGTGCCTCTTGCATTCGGCTCATGTATAACAGACACACTGCTGTGTTGACGCCCACCATCTCGTCGTCTGGCATGTCCTCCCTCAGGTGTTGCCACCTCGACAAGGCGGATTCGTAATCACCGTCAGCCAAGTCGCACAGGGCAAGGATGAGCTTCTCTGTGTCGACTGCCGTCTTGGAGCACTGTTCCGCACAGCCTCGCGCCTCGTCTGCGTCGCCGAGGTGCAGCCACAGAAGGGCTTTTGAGAGCGCAATCTTGCCGTCGCCCTTGTCTCTCAGACTCTTCAGGTGGTGGGCGGCGCCGGAGAGATCATCCATGTCAATAAGGGCACCTGCAACCTTGACCCCCAGTTCGTGGAGACGGGCTTTCCACAGCTCGCTTGCAGAGTTATCGTGCTTGGCTATCGCTCTGCCGATGTGTTCGCGCGCTTCTCTTGCCAGGTCGTAATAACTCATGATAGCCCGTCGTAGGTCTCCGAATCCAAGGGCCTGCAATCGCACGTTGAGCACCCGCAGCTCCCAGGGAATGAGGTGTTCACCTGTCTTGTCGTCGACATAGGTTCGCACATTGCTCAGGTCTTCCAGCGCTTTCACCTCTTGAGCTGCCAGCGGAGTGGCGTCTATAAGCGTCAGGCAAACAAGCCGGGTGTACAGGAGGGTGAAGATGCGCTGTGAGTCAGTCGGGTCCACGGCCCCGCGAGCCCCAGAGCCTGTTAGTTCCTGGACTGACGCGATGGCTGCGGCACGGAAGTGTCCCCTTGCGAGGAGCTGCTCTAGGGGCGTCGCGGGATCAGGCTGCTTTGGGGAGTTGCGGAACGCGACTGGGACGTTGAGCGGCGTAAGAGGGTGGTAGATCTCGGGGCGGAGAAGAAATGAGAAGTCCTTTGGGCGAGATTCGCCTACTTGGGGAATTGGCGAATCCGTTGAGTGACGGTGCTGGGACGCTGTGCGTTGGGGTAGCTGAGCTTGGAGTCGTTCGGGCTGTGGCCTAGATGGTGAGCTTAATGGAGAACTGCTTGGCGGGTTAGCTGATGATGGGTGATAGGCGATATAGAATGAGCTTGCTCGTCTGGATCTAGGGGTCCTTTGGTAGAGGAACGCGGTCGCGAAGCTGGGGTGCTGTTAGTTTGATGACGGATTGGCTCTGGGTTGATGGTAATGGTTGCGTGGTGTTGGTGACAACTTGGTGTTGAAGCGATCACGCAAACTGCTGGGTGACGATGCAGGTGGGACTCACGGCGCGAAACTGACGACTTGTTCTTTGAATGGCTCCTTTGAGGGCCCTTCTCAGGTTGGTTCATGATGCTTCGGTCAACTGTGTGCAGCGTCGGACGGCGACCTCGGAGGTGAAATTGTCGCCAAAGCCATGAGCGAGGTTTGGGCTCACGGGCGGAAAATCGCCGGCAAAACGGGGAGCACGGCAGACCACTCACACGACGGCGTGTGAAGGAAGCAATTCCCTTCTTTTCTTCTTCTTTTCTTCCAATATGTACTGCATCATTTGGAATATGAGCATATTGTGAGCACGTGAATTTTGTTCGATTGTTGGTCTGTATGTGTCGCCTCCTCATTGGGATTGTCTCTATACCTCCCTTGCTTATATAGAGCCGTTTACGCTTTCCCAGGATTTAAATACATAAAATCTACATACATGTCGAACATGAATTGTTGTGAAAAAGGTCAACGGCATTCCACCTGTGCAGCTGATATAATGTCGCTTTGGTTGGCTGTGCAGGCTCGGCACCTCTCGTCAGCTAGCGGGCATCACGAGTAGCCCTTGATAAATTTTAACTCCCGGCACAACTCCAGTTTGGTCTTCACGCCTTTCTTTCTTCTAGAAGTTGTCCACTCTCACAGTTTCGTTTCTCCTCCTCGGATACTTCGAAGAGAAATAGAGGACCCCATGTCGAGCAGAAAGCGTCAGAGGACGTGCACAGGCTCCAAAAACGAGGCCGACCAAAGACACCAGGAACTCAGATCCCAGTCGCAAAGAACACTTCTCCAGAAGCGGAAAGCGCGGTCTTGAAACCATTCAGAGCGCCCAAACGGAACGAGATGCGCCTTATCGTAGGATCCGAACGAACCACAATTGCACTGGACTACTGGGCTCTCGAGCAAATATCGCCCGTCTTGCGCAACTTGATTCACAGACGCTCAGGCGAGGAAGAAGCAGGAGAGAGTTCAGGGCAGGATGAGGAGGTATTGATGCTAGAGGAAGACCCGAAGATAGTCAGGATGTTACTCGGTTTGGTGTATGCGACTCGGCTTCCGCCGCCGGACAACATCGATACATCGCATCTTCTGGACTTGGCGGCTCTCGCTCTTCGGTGGTAGTGCGTGGATCGTCTCTTCTATAGCATTGAATACTATCTCTCGCTTCGTTCATTTTTTAAACTCCACCGGTCTCTGGCAAGCATACGCCGCTTCGTACATCTTAAAGGAGTCCACATACTTCCAGGCCGACAGTCATGAACTGATGTCCCGTACCATGGGCCATATTTGCCCTTTGCCAAGTTGACACCTGATCTTGCCTTGGGTGCAAAATTATGCCGTACGTTTCTTTTACGCCTGTAGATACTCTATGCCGACGCGGGTTTGACTGATCTGCAGCTACTGGCATTAGAAGAGGGACGATCCAGTCGTCAGAGCACAAACGGTGTCGGTGGTGTCTTGGAAGCGTTCCAAACACACCGCGTACAATAGCGCCGGGTCTGTCCAGCTTCAGAAACCTCTAGCGGTCTTGGGCTGGTGATTGGTAGTGGGAGCACCAGCAGCGCGCCTGGTCAGGCCCGAAAAAGGAAACATGGAACGCACTCCATCGTTTGAGGAGCTGGAGGAGTGAGTCTCTGGGGGCGGCATGGCACGTCTGGACTCGCTACGTTCCGTCAGGTCCTATAACATGTCTCTGTAGATCGGAAAGTGGTATTATACTTCTGAGACGGACATATTGGTCCGTTCAATCAGCTTCAACTCGCAGAATAGCACAATTCTCGTCCGAATAAGGCTGCTAGTATTTCAAGGGCCCCTGGAGGTGCGACCGGAAAAATGACTCACCGGCAAGTCTTACAGCACCGGCACCAGCACTTATTCATTCAAGCGCCATGCTCTAGGTGAGCTGATGGTACCAGGCGTGCAAAAGAAAAAAATTGAATACGAAACTACGAGCCGGCGAGACGTGAATGACGGCTGTGTGGATAGCGGTCAGCATCTAAACATGTCCACGACTCACATAAAAGACTCTGATACTCCCTCAAAGCCCTCAAGATTTCTTCAACAAAGTATCCCCAGCTCAGCCGTCTTTTGCATGCCGTCGCTGCACAATGCCCCTCACGCCAGAGCAAATCGTCGCGCGCGTCGAAGAGGATCCTGATGGCGTAGAGTGGATTGGCACGCGCAAGCTCGCAAATATCCTCGAAATCGTCGAGCCAGATCCATCCTGGCCACGGCAGTTCGAGCAGCTCAGGGCACGCATCAAGAATGCCCTCGGCGGCACTGCACTCGCCATTGCACACACCGGTTCCACCAGCGTTCCCGGGCTGCCTGCCAAGAACATCATTGATATTGACCTCACTGTGAAGGACGTCGGCGATGAAGATTCGTACGTGCCGCAGCTCGAGTCGGCAGGGTTTACATTCCTGCTCCGAGAGAAGCCATGGCACGGGCACAGACTATTCGGGATGGGATGGGATCCCACGCCGGTGAACCTGCATGTTTTTGGACCAGATTGTCCCGAAGTCGAGAGGCATAGGATTTTTAGGGAGTGGTTGGTCAAGAATGCCCGCGATAGAGAGCGGTATGCCGAGACTAAGAGGGAATCGGCTGCGGAGTCGAGGCGGAGGGGAGAGTCGATGATGGAGTATAATACGAGAAAGGAGAAGGTGTTGCGGGAGATTCTGGATAACGCGTTTAGGGCGTTGGGATATATAGAGTGATGGATTTGGGTGCATCTGTGTTTGTCTACCGGACGGGGAGGGTAGGGAATGTTGCTTGGGACGCATTTTTTGTTACAAGGCCGCCGCTCATTGAATGACGAAGACTCAAGACGTGGCGAAGGATATTGAGAAAGATGCACCTGATGAGCTTCGGGACGATGAAGATTATTTGCAGCTCATGCTGGTCGTTCATTTTCGCGTCAGTTGCGTGCTGTCATGATCCTCGTCGCCCGAGTAGCACGTCCAAGGTAGAAGGCGACAGTGACAATGAAGCGCACATTGTGTTGCATTGGGACAAGACTACGGTCTCCCTGCGCTCTTCCTCAAAAGATGTTGCTTGTAATGCGTTTGACATTGAGCCTCGTGAATCGTAGTGCCGAGTTTTGCGCATTCCTGCGTCAATGGGCCACCGGCTTCGTGCTTCCCCCCCGCGTCTTGCTGACCGTGTCGCACTGTCTCATACACTGTATGTCCACCACAACACGATGCCAGCCACAACTCGTTTTTCCTTCCGGCAACAGAGCGTCTTGGTGGCACCCTCTGCGTTTACTAGCATGGCCCTATTCCCCTTCTATGCGCTTTCATTGGAGGCTCGGAGATGGCACTGCCGCGGGAACCCACGAGTGGAGATTGGGGTACTCCTGCCAGGGGTCCAGAGCCTACATTCCGGTTCCCGCATTGGATCGACGAGAATGGCATTGTGTTGCGTGCGACGTAAACAATCGTCTGCCCACGAAGTATGGAGCACCAAGGTAGGCAGCGAACAAACAGGTATGCCCCCCTCTAGTTGTTTCTCTCCAGGCTGCTGGCTGACCATCGTCAGGTGCTGTTTGTTGATGCAGATGGAGAGTGAGTGCCTGGACCGGCTTGGTCATGCTGCAGAGTTCCCCTCACGAGGACGAGACGAGACGGTTCGGCCAAATGTAACACACCATCATCATCCCATCACGTCTAGACCGGATTGACTGTCAACTGGGGCAACTAAAAATCTCCGAAAACCTGAGGAAACCCCGAACACTCTACCGTGCAATTGTGACTCCAGCTCTATCGCAACCTCGCTTCTTAGTAGTATCATCTTTGCTTTGACCCTACACCGGCATTCTAGCTACTTATAACTTAGTGTCTTGACTCTCCGCGCTCATCTCCGCTCCCGTGCATTCCCCACGTTGCCTTTCCCTGATCTGGGCCTTAACTTCTCCTGGCCTTACTGTGTCGCAAGGTACAGGAGATCTATTGAGCACTGATAAGCAGACATACATATATCGTACTGCTCCGATTGCGCCTCCGCTGGCCTTTCTTTGCTGGCGATGCGCGTGGAGGAACCGGACCCAACAAGGCGAGGGACATGACTACTGAAGACATTTCGCATCCGGGTTTCCATCACCCGCTTCTCCCTTACCAACACTGTATACATTTGGCTGTCGCAGTCGGGGGACGTGTGTCGAGATGGTTTGTTTACGGCGCCTTACGATTGCTGCCGTGCTGTCATTGCCAGTAGCAGACACAGCAGCAGCAACAACAACAACAACTACTACTACTACAACGACTGGTATTTCGGAATTGGCAGACCGCCTATTCAACGGCCAGGGAAGCGCGTTTGAGTTTGTTCTCACCACCCGCCATGGGAACTGGTCGCGATGGAACCCGCCCGTCAATGATAGCTACACGGTGCAGAATGCCAATGGAAAGATCCGCGTCGAGGGAACGACCCTGAATGCACTGGCCAGAGGGTTAGTTTGTGAATCAGTCGCATTTGGTGTTTCCACGCCCAGTGTTTCCAATGACGCTGGTCCGATCGTCCGTGTTGGAGGAAGCCGGCAGGTCTCCGTGTTGAACTACTGCTAACAACCAGTTACAGCCTGCGGCACTACGCCAATCAAGTTTTACAAGTTGATGAGTTTTGGTTCGTTGATACTTATAAGAAAATTCCACAGGATCTGCCTGTCCCGGAGCAGCCTCTGTCTGGGGCCAGTGTGGTGCCATGGAGGTATAATCTCAACACAGGTACGGTTCTGAAAACTTGGCAGCCCCGGAAGAACCAAGGCCTAGGTTAGAAACATCAGCTGACCTGTTTGAAAAGTCACCTTCTCGTACAATTTTGCTTGGTATCAGTGGGAGGACTGGGAAAAACTACTCGACTGGGCTGCCCTGCGCGGCGTCAACCTCCAGCTCGCCTGGGTAGGCTACGAGAAGATCTTCCTCGACAGCTTCCGGGAGCTAGGTCTCTCCAACGAGGACATTCTACCATTCTTCAGCGGACCTGCGTTCCAGGCGTGGAATCGGTTCGGCAATATTCAGCGCTCCTGGGGCGGCAAGGGTGACGTACCGCTTTCCTTCATCGAGCAGCAGTTTGATCTGCAAAAGAAGATAGTCGCGCGCATGGTCGAGCTCGGCATCACACCAGTGCTGCCTGCATTCCCTGGCTTCGTGCCAGATAGCATCAAAAACGTTCGGCCCAACGCCAACCTCACCGTTTCGCCGAACTGGTTCGCGCCCGCGCCGGACAGGTACACAAGGGACCTGTTCCTCGACCCCCTGGACGACACGTATGCGGAACTGCAGAAGCTCTTCGTCTCGAAGCAAATCGAGGCCTTTGGCAACGTCACCAATATTTACACCCTCGATCAGTTCAACGAGCTGTCCCCCATGTCGGGAGAGTCGGCCTACCTTTCGGGCATCTCGCGCAACACCTACGCCGGGCTCACGGCTGCCAACCCTGCCGCCGTCTGGCTCCTCCAGGGATGGCTTTTCTACTCGAGCCGTAGCTTTTGGACCCAGCCGCGCATCGATGCCTACCTGGGCGGCGTCGAGGACGATCAGGGCATGCTGGTTCTCGACCTGTACTCGGAGGTGAATCCGCAGTGGCAGCGGACAAACAGCTATTCTGGAAAGCCGTGGATTTGGTGCCAGCTACATGACTTTGGGGGGAACATGGCTCTCGAGGGGCGTGTCCAAACGCTGACTTCGGCGCCCATTGACGCGCTTGCGCAGTCAGAGTCTCTCGCTGGGTTTGGCCTGACGCCCGAAGCATACGAAGGCAACGAAATCGTGTACGATATACTCCTCGACCAAGCCTGGTCGCCGACGCCGCTCGATACGCAAACGTACTTTGAATCGTGGGTCACGAAACGCTACGCCGGCGTCTCCAGCATCCCGTCAGAGCTGTATCAGGCGTGGGAGATCCTCCGCACTCACGTCTACAGCAACACGCGCGCCGATATCCCCCAGGTCGCCGTCGCGACATACCAGCTTCGCCCGGCGTTGTCTGGCATCGTCAACCGGACCGGCCACTTCCCCCACCCCACAGCCGTGCACTACGACCCGGTCATCCTCCAAACGGCGTGGGAGCTGCTCCTGGAAGCCGTGACGCGGCAGGGGTCGCTGTGGCTGGTGCCGGCGTTCCAGCTGGACTTTATCGACGTAACAAGGCAGATGCTGAGCAACCAGTTCGACTTTCTCTACGTCGATCTCGTCAAAGCCTACGAATGCAGCACCTCTGTTGGAAGCAAGAGACGGCACTCCAACGCGTCAGAATGCGACCTCGAGGCCGCCGGCTGCAAGCTCCTCTCCCTCCTGTCAACGCTCGACGACACGCTCCTCTCCAGCAGGCACTTTACCCTGCGGAGCTGGGTGGACGCCGCTCGCTCCTGGGGCAGGGACACTGGGAACCAGAATCTTTTTGCATTCAACGCCCGCAGTCAGGTCACGGTGTGGCAGGTGAACGCAACGAATCTCAACGACTACGCGGCCAAGGCGTGGGGGGGTCTCGTGGGATCATATTACAAGGGTCGGTGGTCCATCTTTGTAGATGCGCTCGTGGCGGCGAGCAAGTCGAGGCCCTTGGATCAGGATGCTTTGACGCGCAAGTTGCAGGACTTTGAGGCGGACTGGCAGGCTGGTGGTGATGATGATGCTGGTGAGGGGGCTCGGCCGCAGGACCTGAGAGGTGTGCTGCTGGGCTTGCAGGGTTGGCCGGAGCTGGTTGACCGGTTTCTCAAGGTGCAGTAGTTGTATAGTGATATGTGACTGATCCCACGAGGTTCGAGTGTGAGACGTCACATGTATGTAATGAGAATATATATACAGCAGCAATCGTTGATAAACAAGTCACAGCCTTTTCTAGTGTCCTTTTGGTCGGTATGGAGTACTTGTACGGAGTACCCGTACGGGATTGACTACTACCCGTGTCTTGTGACCCCCGACACTCAGGCGGTGAATATGGCGTCGTTCGTTGCATCTCTCGCCAACACGCAGTCGCATGGCACGACGCAGGTGTCGACATGAGCGTAACAGGGCAAGGGCCGACACGCACAGTCACGGCGATGGATCCTCAGCACGACAATCACAAAGACGATGTATTTGAATACGGAGAGACCTTGCTCGGCGAGGTGGGGAAGATGCCGCCGTCGAGACTTGCACCTGGCAAGTGCCAGCGTAGCAAACGAGCGCATAACGAGTCATCGCACGCCCTCCGCAGCCAACTGCTTCCTGGGAACGGCTTCGCTTGGCCGCGACGGAATACAGCGCGCTCGCCGTCGAGCCGTCTGTCTGCCTGCGCCGCTTGCGGCACCGAGGCCGCCCGCTGACTGTTCGTTGGGCAACCTCTCGAACTGGGGGCGCCCCCTTTTCGGCGCGATGATCCGTCTTGTTTTCTTGTCTCGGCTGTTTCTGGCACGGAATCTCATTTGTCATTAGAAAAGGTAGTACTTGGGGTCAATTACAGTCTGGAATCGTCAAAACGACGGTGGTGGTACAAAGGGCCGCGCCGGTCATTACATCGCCGCACCCCCGGCGCGACCGCCAAAGCCAAGTCGCTTCAGGAGATACAAGGGCAGCCCCCAGTTTGGGCGGAGGTAGAGGCCGACTCTGCACAGTGCAAGCAGAGACAGCGCGCAGCCGATGTTGAGCAGCCACGAGGCGGCCCGGGTCCGGGTGCGGAGGCGGGTCCGGGTCTGGGCCCGGGTCGGCGCCCGGGTCGGCGTCCACGGCCACGGCCACGGCCAGGACTTGGCGGCCAAGGACTCGCGGGCCCTGGCGATGTTCTTGTTGTGCCGCAGCCGGTTGTGCGGGTCGAACTTGGTCTTGAGGGCACAGATGCGCGCCCACTTGTCGGGCGAGCCGTACAGGTTGCGCAGCCACTCGGGGCCGCGGTCGACGGACAGGTTGACGTAGCCGTTGGACAGGGAGAAGGGCGTCAGGGCCGTCATGACGGCGTCGACCCAGCGCTCGAACTCGGCGTCCTTGTCGGGCGTGTCCCACATGGCCAGCACCTCCCACATCCAGTTGGCGCCCTGGCGCGAGTAGGCGGTTGAGTCCTCGGCAAAGTCGAAGATTGCGCCGCCGAGGCACGGAAAGGCAATGGCGACGCTGGGGCCGGGGCTCGTCGGGGCCGGGGCCTTCATGACGCGTCGCACGATCGCGGACGCCACCTCGGGAGTGATGGCCGACAGGTAGCCGCCGCGGGTGTGCTGCCGGCGGCCCGGCGGCGCGAGCACGTCTAGGATCGAGTTCGTCTCGAGCCAGCTCGAAGGCTTGACCATGTCGGCCAGCGGCTGGGCGGCAAGGGCGCGCACGCCCGCCATGGCCTCGTGGTACGCAGCCGGCGGGCCGGTGTAGACGATGATGAGCACCAGCACGGGCACGCCCAGCATTTGTTCGGGCAGCCCGGGGAGCGGCGGCGCGGGCAGCGTGACGGGATATATCGTCAGCTCGCGCGGCGCCCGGCGCATGATGGCGTCCAGCTGCGAGAGCACGCCCGCGGCCTCGTCGATGCGGTAGATGATGAGGCCGCTGATGACGTCGGGCCCCATCTTGTGCGCCTGGTAGGTAAAGGACGTGGCGATGGCGAGGTTGTGGCCGGCGCCGCAGAGCCCCCAGAACAGCTCGGCGTTTTGCTCCCTCGAAGCCACCAGCTCATCGCCCTTGACTGTCACCACCCGGACCGAGAGCAGGCTGTCGACCGTCATGCCGAAGCGTCGCGTCAGATATCCCATGCCGCCGCCCAGCGTCAGCCCTGCGGCTCCCGTCGCCGAGACGGTGCCCGACGGCACCACGTAGCCGTGTTTCTGGGTTGCCGCGTCCATCTCGCCCAGGAGCACGCCGGCGTCGACGGTGGTGATGCCTGTCGAAGGCTCTACCTCGATCTTCTTCATGAGCGTCGTGTCGATGACAAAGGCATCTTGCGGCATTGCGTGCCCGTCGATGGCGTGCCCGCCGCTACGTATGGCAATCGGCTCGCTGTGCGCGTCACAGTACTCGACTGCCGCCACGACATCATGGGCATCCAGACATTGTGCGATCAGAGCCGGCTCGTTGCCGTACCGTGCATTGGGTATCTGGCGTGCCTCTGTGTAGCCCGCATCCCCGGGACGCAGCGTCCGACCTTTGAATCCCTTGGGCGGGAAATCCGGAAACCTCTTGGAACGAGGGCCCTGGGCCATGTCCAGCCAGTTCTCTCAACGACAAAGCTACTGCCACCAGTGAGTGAAAACGGGTCTTCGAAGGTAGCCCAAGACGGGTCAGGTTCTTTTGTAACTGCCGTGGGCTCGTAAGCTCAGAGTCTGTCGATTTCCAGCTACTAGAACACGCCTGGGACAAGAGGCGTCCGGGGCCGGGTGTTGAATATACTAATAGGCACCTACGGATTTGGGCTTCAGGTTTGTCTGCATCTTTCTGGGGGGGTGAAGTTTGGATTTCTGGTCCGGCCGACCGAGTGAGCGCACACGACCGCCAGATCCCCCGTGTCCAAGTTGCCATTGACGCAGCTGCTTTTTCGTGGAACACATACTGATTGGAGGAGAGAAGACCAACGCAAGGCTTGAATGTTGACTATGTTCTGCCAGATGGAAAGCCAAGTTCCCTCTCTTCCACATTGGGCGTGAGATCCTCGTGGTGCCACGCAGCCGGTACTCAAGCACAAACCACGTCTGGGGACGTGCAATGGCGATGGCGTGGTGTCGCACTGATGAACAATAGGAGAAGCTGCACCCATTCTACATCGCGCGGACGTATCTGAATGCAAGACAATAAACAACTAGTGCGCCTATTCATCCCAACTTGTTGCAGCGTACTGGGAACCGAAAAGTGCAACGTCGCACGGCCACCCGAGCCGACCGAGAAGGGGGATTGGCCGTCCGACAAATCGCGGGCAAACTATGACGACAGTGGTGAAGCATGTTCTGCGTCGGTATGGAGATTGCCCGGACCAGACCGTGTTCGAGCACACAAGAGCAAGCCACGAGGCTGTCGCTGAGTGGCAGTGGCGTGCCTTTGTCGACATGCCAATACCCTGAGCGGCGGGGAGAAGAGAGACAAGGCATGAAGGCTTCCGATGGTCAGAGCCGCTTTTCGTGTTTCCGGGCTTTCCGGGCTGGCCGCTGTGAATGGCGGAGAACACATCGTCCGTGGTCGTCCGTGGTTTTGAAGATGGGTGAAGTGTGCAGCTTTCTTTTTCTTTTTATCTGATCATCTTATCCATCTGGGATCTATAAAATATGGATAGAAGTTGACAAGGTGGCGTATAATAAGATTCACCGAGTGTGTATGGCTCAGTTGTCCACCCCATGTCTCGGTGTCTCTAGGTCAACTTATAGCCCGGTTTTGCCCCTATGTTTGGTGTATGGTGGGAGGACTCGGCTGGGTTGACATTTCGTCCAGTCTGACAAACTTGAAATCCTAGTTGTTCGCCAATTATCCTTCTTGCCAACGCTGGGGTCAAGCTGATATCATGGCGGCATCCAAGATGATTACCTTGATGATGGCTGGAAAATGCCTGCTGTACGTGCAGTCCGTGATACCTAAGCGGTTTCTCTAACACGAAACAGATCGCATACGGCGTCGGAACCATGCACGTGTCCAAAATGCAGACGAGTCTTTGGTATCCCCGCTCTTGACAGCACACAACTCGTCATCGGCGCTCTGAACCTGGATTTCGCCACCTCGACACCGTTGAACGCAAGTAGCAGGACAGACTTGCACCTATTCACAAGAGCGCAGCTGACCGCAGTACAGGGTAGCAGAGGGACGCCAAAGTTGCTGCCGGCCCCGCGCCGTGACCTTGTCGGCACCAACGGGCTCATCATCCTTTGACGAACTCTCATTCAACAATTCTCTGGGCGAAATGGACCATCTTGAGTCACAGCCCACGCTGTGCAAAGAACGACAGTGAGCTGCAGAAAGAGTTGATGAGATGGAGACAGCCCAAAGAAGCTGTCACGTAAAGTCAATCGGCGTTTCCAACTTTACCAAGCTGCAGCTACAGCATTCCGGGAGTCGCGACCATTCGGCCAGCGGTGAATCAAGTCGAGTACCATGCGTGCGAGCAACATGAGGACGGAGAGTTGGCGGATACGTATGGCGTCGAGGACGGTGATGTCGCAGAGAATTGGTGCTTGAATCAGGGAATTTCTGTAGCCACTACCGGCAAGAATGTCGACCAGCTCGAGGGATTTTGTGCCAAAGAGGTTGAAGACATTGAGCAGTTGTGGCTGCAGAGGAAGTCTTTCGAATTTTACACGTCTGGCAAAGCGCGAAATGCCACTGGACCCCACCCAACGGCAGGGCAAGCGCAGCGCAGCTCCTGCCATGTGCGCAGCGCAGCTCAGCTCAGCTCAGCTCCACCACCAACCCACCAACCCAAAGCGGCAATCCTGCTCTTCTTGCCGCTTCACATTTTCAGGACAGCCTTGACTTGCTCCAGTCCGACTCATCATCGTCGATTCATCACTCACACCTCAGCGTTACTCGCCGCCAACCCCACCCTCACCACAATGCGCAATGAGAACCCGCAGATCCAATCGCACAAAGAGCTACGCCGTCCAGAAATACGACTTCGAAAGCTCCTCCTCGGAAACCGAGCAAAATGTCGCCCCCAACCCCCCAGCTAAGCCCTCTCGCCGGCGCCGCGCCACAGACGATGCTGATGAAAACTTTGACGCATCAGCGTTGAATGAGTCGCCCGCCGCCGTGGATGACGACATGCCCTCGGAGGGAGAAGAAGAAGCAGAAGAGGAAGATGCGGCCGGAAGTGAGGCTTCCGAATCAGGAATGCTGCCTCCCGTCGCCGCTGCGCCCCCCCGCCGGCGCGTGAAAAAGACCAAGAAGCACGTCTCTGGTGCAGGATACCTGGACCTCGAGTCCGTCACCACAGATACTCACCTCAAGGGTTACACGGGGCCATTTGACAGGAGCATGCGCGGACAGACCTTGGTGAGCACGTGGTACGGGCCGCGGACGGCAAGCATTCACCTTGCGCAGCGGCTGCTGGACCGCTGGATCTCGTGGACGGTGCTGCCGCCGCGGCATGTCGGAGCCGAGCATGGCATTTCGAACGTAGCCCCGTGGGCGGCGGAGGGGTACAGGGAGAAGGAGGCGCATTATGCCGAGCAGTGGAGCGCGCGACTTGCGAATGACGGCGGCGTTCAGACGACGCAGTACAGGGAGCTGGGTGGTGACGAGGCGGCGCTGTATGCGATGCCGACGAGGGAGTTGAGATTGATCATGGGGCCGTATGAGGTGCAGAGGGAAATCAGCATTGAGGCCGGCGATTCGTATGCGCTGTCGCAGGGCTGGATCCCGTATGATGCCGATGACAACGAGGGCAAGATCCCTACGGGCTGGGTGTTGGACGTTGGCGGCATCGTCACGGGCATGGATTGGGCGCCGCGACGGGAGGGCGAGCAGGTGCTGGCTTTGGCGGTCATACCGCACTCGGATCAGGAGGACTACGATTACGAGGCGGAGCATCAGCGGCCTGATTTTCAGAAATACGGCACCGTGCAGCTGTGGGGGTTTCGAGGCGACGACACAGATGGCGTGCGCAGGCCATCGGCGCATGTGCCGTCTCTGCGCAGAACAGTGTGTCTTGACTATGGGCGCGCGAGAAGAGTGCGATGGAGTCCTGCGTGCAATCACCTTGCGATATTATGTGGCGATGGAGGCGTCCATGTGATCGAGGTGGATGATAAAACCGGCTCGTTTGGTGCGTCCGTCTACGACACTCCAACGTTTCTATGCTAATGATGGTTACAGACAAGGTCGAACATCCTCTTGCATCATTCACACTGAAAGATGAATACTCCATCAAAGCTACAGCCTTCGCATGGGCGACCTTTAACAGACTTGTTGTTGGGTACTCGGACGGCTCCATCGCTCTGTGGTCCCTGTACCCAAGCTGTCTGCTCTCAAGGCACGCCGTGCATCACAGCCTAGTCGTCGACATTGCTACAGGGTCCCCTTCTCATCCGTTCCTCGTGGCATCTACGCCCGTAGGCGGCACGACGAAATTGGTCGATCTGACCTGTCCGACATACGAGACGACAGAAGTGCAGACCAATGCGGTAAGCTGGCAGCCCAACATGCTTGCCTATAGCAGCCACATCCAGGGTTTCTTCTCCGTGTACCCTTCCGCCAACGCGCTCAACACCATGGTCGGGTTCCTGCATCAGCGGTTCTTTCCTATTGTGCGGAGGGTATACATTGGCGAAGGCTACAACTCCTGTCTCGCTTCTGGCAAAACGCATCCTTTTCTGCTGATTGGCACGAGTGACGGATCACTGTGGTGCCTAAATCCGCAAGTCGAGCTATTCACTAGTCGGAGAGAGCTTACAAATCGGCTTCGCCTGTTTCAACACGAACACCGGCCCAAGGAACTATTCCCTGCCGACTCGGCCGCTCCTGCACGGGGTGCATGTCGCATCGTTCACGGATTCGCCATTGAAAAGGGGAGGAGTCCCAAGGGCGAGGTGAAGGCGCAGCAGGGCAAAAAGGCCAGGCGGCCGAAAAAGGCTGAACTGGATGCGGGCGAGGGGATCGAGGATGATGAGGCCGGCGGGTTGATGGATCCATCGAGAGGCATTGTGTATGAGCCTTTGTCGAGGCTTACGGTCGTGGAGTGGAATCCAAACGAAGGGTTTGGATGCTGGGCTGCTGCGGCCATGGCGTCGGGATTGGTCAGGGTATTGGATCTCGGGTTGGATAATGCCGGCTGAGACGAGGCGCTTTTTTCCTTGTCGGCATCGACGTCTAGTCCAAAACACAAGGTGGTCCATTGCGGTGGTGGGCATCAAACGCCTTGGCCATGCCGTAAAAGTGCGTAGCGGCAGCCAAGAGGACGAAGACGTGAAATATCTGATGCGAGCTACCCCAGATATCAAACGATCCAGGGAAGCTCCTCTCCGGCCAACGGACCTTTTGCCACCAGGTCAGAATGGCGCACATCATCATGATGCGGTGGAGAATTGACTCACAGCGTATAAAACGGCGCCGAAAATATACATGGCACCCTGAGCAACAATCCAGCTGATACTCATGCGCTCCTCCAGTTCTGCGTATCCGTATACCGACACCCCGTGGATAACAGGAATGACACCCGAAAGCCCCAGGCCGATAAACAGGGATGCTCGGTATGTTCGCCATTTGGGAGTGCGAAAACGCTCTACCCAGGATACTATTGCGCATGCGATGCCCAATATACAAATCTTGCCTCTGGTCAGTCTGCATCACGACAGATTGAATAGGAAGGGGGAAAAACTCACGAGATACAAATACGCCGACATCAGAGCGGGGTTACAAAAAAACCCGTAATACAAGGCCGGCACATAGCTCCCCACAATCAAGGCGACGATGCCCGTGTAATCCAGCTTATTCCCCCATTTGGCCACATCCTCACTGTGATCCAAAAGCGCGTGAAACGTGGCGCTCATGCCCAGACACAGGATGGCTCCGCCGAAGAAACACGAGAAGACAAGAACATCCGAGGAGGTTGCCTCTTCGTAGCGCGGATGGACGACGTAGTATACGTAGGCGGAGGCGGTGATGGCCGCCAACGCGCCGAGCAGATGAGTCCAGATGTTGACGGACTCATTGTGCAGGTAGAACAGGGACTGAAAGGAGCGGGCGTAGGAGGCGCAAGTCTGGCGGTAACCTGAGCGGATGAAGGCGTTGTCACGGCGCCAGGGGGGCAGATCATCCCACAGGAGGAGGAGTTTGGATCCAGCTTTCTTCTCGAGGGCCTGTAGGGCTGTGATGAGGGACTCTGTGGTTGAGGGCCGGCGTTGACGGAGGTTGGACATTGCAGCGTGTCACGGCCAGCTCTCCTGACGAGGCTTGCGCTGGAATGTATGAGACTGAGGCAACACGGGGGGGGATGAACGGGTTCCTGGCCCAAGGTGGTGCGTTGCGGTGATGGTGCCGAAATTGTTGAGACTAGCACGTGGAAGACGGCATCATGTTGAACCGTGCGGTTGGCCGGGGGGGCCTAGGCGCTCTTTCTCCACAGTCATGCTCGTGGTGCTGGTGTCGACGGTTGCTGCCGAGGCGAGAGTTGCGCGTTGATTGTCAAGGTGGAAACTACTTACCTTGTAAGTTGTGACGATGGCAGCACAGTCATCTGTGTTTGCGTCGGGGCGGTGTTTTCACTCGAGAGTTGGAAGTCGCTTCGGCATAAAGGCTCGTCGTGGCTGTTGAACCTTTTGCCCGCTAGCGTCTGTGTGGTAGTTGGTTACTTGTGCACCCGGGTATAGAAATGCCTGGGTCAATACTTTACTCCGTTCCTTGCCCAGGTATTCAGTTAACTGAAGTGTTGGTGAGCTAAGCCCAAAACAGAATCCCCCCCCTCCGGTGGAGAATCTCGACTCCGTGTCCCGCCTCGTCCTTTCGATCCCGCGACAGAGCCGCGATATTTTCTTCCATCCCATTTTCCTGCGCAACCATCATACAACCAGCAGCCGTACTGAGAGCGCAGTCACCACTGTGCAAGGATCGTAGCCTCTTTTTCCTTGCGAATACTCGAAACACTCATTCGCCATGGGTGGCCAGGGCAGAGAGGGTGCGTACTGCCGTCGCTCCAGTTTTTGTCCTCTGGCGCACATTTGTCGCTGCCATCACTACCCACTCCAACAAGGACTAACACGTCGGTTCTGACAGGTGGCAAGAAGAAGCCCGACAAGGCCCCGAAGAAGGCCCAAAAGGAACTAGACGAAGACGACATGGCTTTCCTCCAGAAACAGAAGCAAAGTTGGTGACGTACAGGGCGACGTTCTCGCCCCCGGGACATACCCGCCGACACGAATCAAGCTGTGCTAACGTCCCGAGTAGACCAGAAGGAGTTGGAAGCATTGAAGGCAAAGGCCGGTGGCAAAGGGCCTCTCAATACCGGAACCCAGGGCATCAAGAAGAGCGGCAAGAAATAAGCGGCTTCGTCGGCTTCGGGACCGGCATGGTTGTCCAGGATATCCCATTCTGAGCAGCCATTTTTCCACGGTCACGGGCTCGCCGCTCCTCCCGGTGTTTTGGCACACAAAAGTCCCCAAGGCGTTGCTGAACGGCTCAACAAGAAGGTGAAGGGAAAGGAAAGCGGTCGCTCGCAAGAACACACAGTTGTTGAATCTTATCAGAAGAAAGAATTCATGCCGCAGTGACCGCAGTGTTTCGCTTCCGAGCTACGTCTCGCAGTTTCAGCCTGCTCTTCTGATCGGTCGACGAGGTGTGATGGCTGTCTAACCCCTCGGCATCATGTGCAGTTTAATACGAGCTTTTCGAGAATAAATTTTTCCGCTTGCGCAATGAAAATGGGTCAAAGAATCAGCTTCGAGTTCGATGTAGAGGACATGAAACAACGTAGACAGAAACACTGACAGCAAGCTGGGAGGAATGCCTCGAGCAAGAAACAGGACGACGATCGGATGGACTTTTTCTCAACAAGGGCATGGGAGGTAGAAGATCGTGTACGAAGAAGGCCTTTCCATGTTGATTTCCGCCCTGCGAATTCGCTTGACATTAAGCACAGACATTTGCACCAGGTAGTCAGCAACGTAATCGCATAGGTTCCGGACTACCGCCAGCGGCTATTGGGCCGTGGTGATTCGTGAAAAGCCGGATACATCTCGGGTGGAAGACAAGTGGGACGTAGTCTTCTTCGTTCATGGTCACTGCTTTTCGAGTATGGCATTATGCGGATCAATGTTGTACAGGCCTCATACCAGCCACCAACGGCCACCTTGGAATGGCAGTGGAGCGTCCACCAACTAGAGGTTTGAGATACGTGTGTCAAGTCGACTGATTCAGGCGCTTTCAACCCCGCAGTGATGGTCGTAAAGGAAATATTGAATGGGCCATCAAGTATACATTCGCTGGGGTTTGCTCCGAGGCGCTCGCACACTCAGCATCCTTGGGTATGGGGACGAGGACATATTGACCGAGTGAAATAGTATATCTTGGCTGCAATTTGATATCTGTGAACACAGATGGTCGTAAGAGTACTTGGCAAGGGAATTTTTCATGGCTGTCATACAATAGCATCCTCAAAAGTTGAACTATAAGGCGAGTGACTGGTCTTGTATCCAAATGGGGGATTGACGATTATGTAAGCGCATCACGGTCTCTTCAAAATTCTCCACCCTCCCACAGCAACTACGTCAAGTTTCGATGGCAAATCAATCAGTCTATAAACTCGCCTTGCTACCACTCTGCATTGTCTCCGTTTATTCTCTCACCATCCGTTTCATCTCTTTGCAAAGTCCGAGACTACGTCTCGCGCCTCGTGAATGCTTCTCTTGTCCTGTTAGCCCCTCGCTCTCGTGGTCCAAAAAAACAACATCCAAATGACCTGAGCCTGGCACGAGTCAACGCTGATCTGGTTGGACTCTTTCTCCTGTCTACGCGTTGGCCATTCCTGATCGCATTTGCTGACACTGTTCATTTTGCTCATTATCAAGGTCCTTGCGAGGATCCAGCACGTATACATACAATGGCATCCAGCTCCGATGAGGGAGAAATCATTGAGGAGGGACATGGGGATTTGAAGGCAACTTCACTTGCACACCATTCAGGAAACGGTATTGACCGCCAAGACAGACCCCGAAGTGGACATTCGTGTCCGGATCGCGACTGTACTTCAAGATACAGCGGCTCCTGCCGCCGAAGCCGCTCGCCTCGCGGATACAAGCGCGTTCGCGACGATGGGAAGCAGTACACCCGAGGACGTGACCCAGACTCCAGGCGTGTCCGCGCTCGTTTCGATGATTCCATCAGAGGTGATTATCGCAGATCGCGCATCTCTTACGACGATCTAGATCGACCGAGTGCAACATCAAGCAACTACGACCGGCGCTATGATGGCGACATGGACCGCGACCGGCATCCTGATCGTGCCCGGTATCCCGACAGAGCGGGCCGGCCTCGAAGTCGATCGCCCCGTGCGCCACAACGATTTGGTAGGTCGGATAACAGAAGATTTGCACAAGAAGGCCAGAATTACGATCGTGACTCGACCAAGACTTTGCACTACGACGATGACCGACGTTGTCGAGTTGACAGAGAGCCGCCTCAACGTTCTGCGGTAACGGAATGCGCCCCTGCCCATGACGATGCCGTCCAACAGCCTGCGAAACCACCAAAGGGAATTCTCAAACCCAGCAGCACGTTCACAGAACCCGACGACTACGAAGAGCCCGAGCCGATAAACGAGGACGCTGAAATCGAGCGTCGCCGCCGGCGTCGAGAAGAGCTGCTGGCAAAGTCTAGCTCGGCCACGCCCCTTCTCCTTCATGCCGTCGGTGCTGCTGCAGAGAAGAACGCTCAAGGGGCCTCCCCTGCGTCCACACAGCAGGACACGCCGCAGATATCGTCGTTTGGGGGTGAAACTCCTCGCACTCCCCGATCCGGTACGTGCCCAACCAGAATGGAATAGAATGCCTTTCTCTCGCTGACAATGACTAACTTGGCCAGACTTTGCATCCCCTCGTTCGCCCGAACCGTCACCCGGCGGCATCAACCTGCTCAACGACAAGGAACTCATGAACACTCACAGCAATGCCGGAGCCGATGACCAGGATGGACCTTCGGCTGCTGATTATGACCCGACGGCTGACATGAAGGAAGATGAACGGCGAGACGAGCTCAGACATGGTCATGCAGTCATACACGGTGAGAGCGTAGCCGAAGCCATTGAAACGAACGATGACAACACCAAAAATGACGCCGCCAGCGCAGCAGAAGTAGCCGACGACGGGGAGTTTGACATGTTTGCTGACGATGTTGACGTTGACAACTATGCCAGCAAGAATACCAAAGCTGCCGCCGCCACGGGTGGTGCGGACGGTCCGGCCCAAGCACCGCAGCAAGCCGACGACAAGGGGGGCATTCTGGAGGGCGACGACAAAGACGGCTATTACAAGATCAGAATCGGTGAAATCCTCGACGGTCGATACCAAGTGCAGGCAACGCTCGGCAGAGGCATGTTTTCCGGGGTCGCTCGCGCGGTCGACGTGACGACCAAGCAGGTAGTGGCCATCAAGATGATGAGAAACAATGACGCGCTGCGAAAGGGCGGATACACCGAGATTGCCATTCTGCAGAAACTCAACGACGCAGACCCGGAGAAGCGCAAGCACATTGTCAAGTTCGAGCGACACTTTGACTACCGCGGCCACTTGTGCATGGCGTTTGAGAATCTAAGCATGAATCTACGCGAGGTCCTACGCAAGTTTGGCAACAACGTCGGCATCAACCTGGGGGCGACGAGGACTTACGCCCATCAGATATTTGTTGCGCTGGCGCATATGCGAAAGTGCAGCATCATCCATGCCGACCTCAAGCCGGACAACATTCTGGTCAACGAACAGCGCAACGTCCTCAAGATTTGCGACCTGGGCACGGCGATTGATCGGTCGGATGCCGCGACGGCGCACAACCAACTCACGCCGTACCTGGTCAGTCGATTTTATCGGGCGCCAGAGATCATCCTGGGCATGCCGTACGATTACGGAGTCGACATGTGGTCTATCGGGTGTACCCTGTATGAGCTGTATACCGGCAAGATTCTCTTCACTGGCGACAGCAACAACCAGATGCTCAAGGCAATCATGGAGATACGCGGCCGCTTCACGCCGAAGTTGTTTCGTCGGGGACAGCTTTCGGCGGCACACTTTGACGAACAGGGTCAGTTTGTGAGTGTCGAGCGTGACAAGGTCTTGGGAAAGGTGCGTCTTGAATTTTTAATTTTTTTTTCTTTCTCTTGTCGTGTGGCAACTCGGTTTTTTTTCCCGTCGTGTAGTTGGGGGGGTTGGGCAACAGATTCACTTGCACGTTTACAATATCATGGTCCTTTGATTCTTGTCCCCCTTACTTTTTTTAATTTTTTAATTTTTTCGGGTGCGTCCCTCCATCTTGTGGAGACTGCGTGGTTGGCAACAAAGTCGCCTTGTCTAAGCGCCGTGATGCTGTCTCGATGCACTGCGCCGCGGGCATGCTCAAAGGGTGTCTGGCGATGCTAGATTTTGCATTCATCTGCGCCAAGGGGGGGCATAAGGTGACGGCCAGCTAGCTAGCCGGGCGGGTAAAGAAAGCGCCAGCCTCACGGTCGCATATTGGGCTGCAGGCCCAGGCCCCCAGGCCCGGCACAAGACGGTTGGCCACGGCGGAGATGTACCGCGCGACCCTTGAGCCTCGGGGGGAGGAGAGGAGAGGAGGAGGGAGGAGATCTCCTTTGTTGGGCCAGATGGGACCGGGACCGACTTGCTTTGTCTTGCAAATATTGCTGACGGCAGTGCTGACATGTGCGTTTCGCAGACGGCCGTCAGGACATTGGCAGTGGTGAAGCCGACGCGCGATTTGCGCACACGGCTCAACGCTGCATCGACAGGGATGAGCGACACGGAGGCCAGGCATCTCAATCATTTCATCGACCTGTTGGAGCAGTGCCTCGCGCTGAACCCGGACAAGAGGATCACGCCGAGCGAGGCGCTGAAGCATCCCTTTTTCGGTTTCAAGACGGCGGCAAGCAACGGAAGGCGGTAGGGTTCTTGACTTGTCACCCCGGCGGAGGAGGGGGGAAGGTTCAACATGGCATGGCAGGCGTTTCGGTGTGGTGATGCAGGGATGTAAATTAAAGAGTGGCTTCGCAGTCACAGGAGGCGCATACCGACCGGGGGTGGGCGGGTGAGTGAGTGAGTGAGTGAGTGAGGAAGCGCCAGCTTGCCTGCCTGCTCGCTCGCCCGGGAGCAGCCAGAGAGCATGGACGTTGCACTGTACGCTGTCGGCGACGGCGGGCGACGGCGAGGAGGTGAGGGAGGTGAGAGGACTCTGTTGACCGTCACGACGTGCTGCGTACGGAGTAGGAGTAGGAGTACATGGCCAAGTTCGAAGGCGCAAGACGCAAGACGCAAGACGCAGCCACGGCCGGAACAGGCGAACAGGTGGTTGCACGCCGGACGAGATGAAGACTCGTGTCGCACGGCATGGGCAGGCGGCCACCTGGGCGAGGGCCCTCCCCGGCCGCGCCCCCAAGCTTCAATGGGAGGAGCCGGGATGAGGTTCTGCCCGCGGGCGCGAGTGCACGGGAGCTGGCAGATTGCGGAGTAGCGGCATTTTGGTGATTTTTTTTTTCCAACGAGAAATTAATAGTACACATGTAAAGCCGATGATGAGGTCATTTTATCATTTTACCATTTTATTATTATTATTTCTTTTTCTGGGTGGCACGGCACTGCCTGCACGCATGCAGATGATCTCGCTGGTGTGAGGCCGTGTCACGCGCAGGGTCCAGGGATATGCCGCTACCCTGTATGCGTATGCGTATGCGTACGTGGCCCGGAGTGAGGGCCAGGGCCAGGGCACCGTACGGCCTACTCTTCTCTCGTCGCGAGAATCCCGAGACGGTCCCGAGACGGAGACCGGGGGGGGGGAGGTGGGCTGTTCCTGTTCGTCTCCCCTGGAAGCTGTTTCAAGACTCGCAGTGACCTCGCGATGACGAGGCCGGGGGATGCGGGCACTCGAGGGGCAGGCGCTCTACCCTATACGCGTACGTGTGCCGCTCACCGGATGTCGAGTGCGTTTTGCGTCTGTCTCTGCACGAGTCAATGCTGACTGCTGACGGTTACAGAGTGAGCACACCCCGAGATCAGAGATGCGGCGATCCTTGCCTGCGGCCGCCAGGGCAAGGGTTGTCGGTCACGCGGAGGCCGAGATCGCGTTCTTTAGGGCGGGCATGAATCTGAGTCTGGGCGGATGCAAGGGGTGCCGCACGGTGGGCGACGATGAGCGAGTGTGCGTGTGTGTGTCTGGGGGCTGGGCGAGGCTGAGCGAGTGCTTTCAGCGGGCGGCGCGGGCGGGAATGGGGGCCTGCTTTTCTGGCGCCGTGTTGGTTGGTTGGCTGGTTGGCTGGTTGGTTGATTGATTGATGGGTGATGGCTGTGGTGGTTTGGCGCGCAGGACTGACGGGCGATGGCGATGAGGTCGGGGAGACGGAGGCGGACGGCAGACGCTGGCATGTCGCAGGGTCGCGTGGCCGGGCGCTCGGGTCGACACGAAACGACGCATGTGTTGTACAGATATGACACACGGTGTTGTTGATCGCCACGGCGAGGCGAGGGAGCCAAGGCAGAAACAAAAAGGTCCAGGGAAAAGTTCCGCCGGCGGACCAGAGGACGGCGACGACGCCTGAGCAGAACGGCATCGGCATCGGCATCGGCATCGGCGTCGGCAGCGGCAGCAGCAGCCTCAGCCCAGGTCTGCGTGGCGCACAAGGGGCCGTCGAGCTTGAGGCGGCGGTCCGGGACCGACGGGGTTGCATCTTGTAGTGTGTCCCCTCTTAGACCCTTTCCCCGATCGAATCGCCTTCGGTTCGATGCACGAGGGATCGAGCGGCGACATGGATGCAGCAGCGTTGGTTCGTCGCGTCTTGTCTTGTCTTGCGACTTGTCGCTGCTGCCGTGGCCAAGAATGGCCAACGTGACCAGAACTGTTTGTCGCAAAGGCAAGGGAATGAGAAGAAGACGTTGGAAAAAAAAAATAATAAAAAACAACGCACAGCCTGCCCCTGCCCTGCCCTGCCCTGCCTGGATGCCGCGTTGATGTCATGGCTCCCGTCGATCGCATCACCTTGGCCGAGTGACAGGCCCAGCCAAGACCACAAGACCTTCTGCGACGAGGCCCGGACATTGGTGGTCCGTATTTGGGGGCTGGTCTCAATGCGCATGGAAGTACGTGCCGAGTAGGGAGTGGGAAGTAGGACGCGCTTGATCAGGATTCAAGGTCCATCCTTTAAACTTGACAAGACGTATTCCGTACGCGGGTTTCGGTTGAGTTGAGCTCCCGCCAGCCCGCCTGTTAGACCTGTTTCCCCCTCCCCCCCCCCTCAACAAGGAAAGGAATCACATCTGACAGCCGAGTGGTGTCGTGGGCCATAAGCTCTACCCCTCGAATGGTTCGTTGGCACATCGCACGGAGCGTCAAGTGGCTCGAGTTTGATGTTCGTGGGCCCGACAGCCAATGTAAGTTGCCGGCTATCGCCTGCCTTGCCGCTCCGCGCTCCGTAGAGAAAGAAGAAATACAGAGTACATAACTACGTGGTGAGTCGTGACGGAGCAGTGAGATTGAGATTGGAAAAGACCATGCAACACCACAAGGCCCCTGTGTTCGGAGTGAGCCCTTCACCATTCACCGGCAACGACGACGGGTCGCCGACTTGGCCGCATGACGACGGCAAGTTTGTTGGTGTCCATGTCGCCATGTATGCGGTACTACTCCGTACTCCGTACTCCCGTACGTGCTCACTTCTGCTCTGTCCAATACTTAATGCTACTCCGTAAGTTGCTCCCTTATTTGGCAATCTGCCTATCCGGGCATCCTGGCACATCACGAAACGTCTGGAGCCCTGGAGCAGTTGGTTGGCATCTTGTCGAGTGGCGCAGCGTCGTCTCCCCCCTTTTCTTTCCATTCCCATACAAATCAAGCGGCGGAAGACACTGTCTTGGCTATTCTTGGTAGTTACCGGGAGGCTTGTCCAAGACAGACGGTGTTTTTGCTGTGCCCTTTGCCGCCCTGGATGACGTTTGTATCGTGTACGGAGAATACCGGACCAAGGCCTTGTGCTCGATGCAATCTTCGCGTACGGAGGACGCCGATTCTGCGCTGGACTCTTTCCTCTGCAGGGTTGGCTGGCATGCCTGTCGTCCCTCTGATCCCGTGTGCGCCAATGGCAGCCTCTGTTTATCAAATGTACCGAGTTCCTTGGACCTTGGTAGGCAGGCATGTGAGGGCTTTCTGGGTGCGTGCGTGCTCTCAACGCGTCCCCGTTCGTCATACGGAGTAATTATGATGTACTCGCCAAGCAGCGTGAACGAGACGGACAACATCGACTCCAACGGCCGGACGTGACCCCATACCGAGGGTGCCGCTCAGGCGTTTCTCGCGGCGCTTCCACCTCTGCTCACAGGGCGCTTCGAGCAATACCGTCGACCGGCAACTTGACCGTCTGGCCTGTCCCCTCCCTGCCTGTCCTGCGACCGGGCATGGCGTTTCCAACTGGTGGACCGATGCAAGGGATGCGTGCGTCGGCACACAATGTTGGAGTAAACGAACCACGGATCCCGACACGTGTGAAGAGAAACAGTCCTGGTGTGTATTATCTTTTTTAAAATAAAAGAATAAAAAAAATCCGCGGCGTATGGGCGATGGGCAAGTTGCTCACTCCCGTCCACTCCTGACTCTCTGTAATAATAACATGCGTACGGAGTACATTATTCTCCGCACGCACGAGATTGAGACTCCAGACAGGCAGCGGCGCTTCATGCAAGGGGCGTTGGAGTGCCAATCTTTGCAGAGGGCATGCGGCTCGGTCCTGGTCGTAATACGGAGTACGTAGTAGTCATGGCATGCCGTACATATGGACGTCCCAACACCATCGTTACACTTTGACCTGACCCCGTAGTTGTTGGGTATGTAGTAGTAAGGGTGAGGTGCTGGTGCTGTTGTGGGCCTGTCCGCGGCATGGTGGTGAAAATGAGGCGCTCGGAATCTCTTACCCAGTCACTCACTAGTGTGTCTGGGGGACAGTGACGCTGTTTCGATATTAGTACTCCGTGGTCATGCCCGAGCTCCGTTGCTTGATTTTGATCCTGCCCATCCCACTGTGTACGACGTGCAGAAGGGGGTCACAAGTTGTCCACATGTCCGTGTCCGGCGTCAAGTTCATGAGGCCCCCCCGAATGCTCCAGCGCATGGAGAAATGATACGAGCCAGCTTGCCAACAAGGTCAACCATGGTTGCCCGTGAGAGTGTTGAAACCATGATTATATGATCAACCAGAAATATGGTGCAGCAAGCCACTGCCGCGTTGACGTGCGGTCTGTCCACGCCAAAAGCAGTTGCTGCTGCTGCGCCACGGCCCACGAACCCGTCTCAACTGCCGGGCGTCCTCGAAATTTGAGTTGGACTGCGCATTGACGATTTTGCTCTCCACCAAATGCCAAACGTTGACCGGCCTGAGCCCCGACCGCCAGGCCTCGGTCAATATTCAAGGTCCCCGAGTCCCAAGTCCACCAACGGACGCCGAATGATATTCTGTGCAGGCTCATCATCCGGTGGACAGGGCGGAGGAAGGCGGATGAAAAAAGGGATAAAAAGAAAACAAAGAAAGCTGAGGGTTATCAGATTGCACGCCCCACCCCCTTTCCCCCCCCCCCTTATGAGACATCCATCGGACCGTCTTGGGGTCAACCTTTTTCCTTGGTCACGCGGCAACTACGGAATGCGCCGTGGCAGTGATGTAGGGTGCTGCAGGGAGGTCTGACGGGACAGCGACGAGAATTGATGACGGCCCTTTATGACGCCGTCGTCTTGTCAGCAGCGCGCTCGCATTGTGACAATCTTGGGAATGTCTAGAGATGATCAGACCTCCAAGCGGATTCTTGTGGGTACTATCTTGATGCAACTGCCGGAAAAGAGAGACAAAACACACGAAACTTGCATAACTCGCCGTCGTTTTGATTGATCGTCGCTTGTCTTTCTTTCATGTCTTTTCCTCGCAGATGGCTGTCGTGGACGAAGCGAGACCCGGTGAACAGGTGTAACCGCCCTGTGTGCCACATGTGCACGTTGCAAGGGCGCTTTGAGAGCTGCCTCTGAGGTCGACGGCTTAGCTACTACGTAGTACGGAGTACTGTACTCCGTTCTGGCATAGAAGCAGAGCGTGGCCGCGATTGTCTCAGACCCTGAAGTTATCTTAGCTTGGGGGTTTGTCTTCGCCCTCGGTGGCCGAGTACCAGCCAGCCGACAGGGTCGCGGCAACTTGCTTGCCCGAGTGTTTCCTTGCGTCGTCAGTCCGACTGCAAGTCTGCAACCCCATGTGCTTCGTCTGTTCTACGTAAAATGTTGCACGAGGCGGCACCTGAACCTTGGGCGGAGTATTTCGGTTCCCGGAATCCGCGCCTTGCCCTTCCAAGGTTGGGCGGTAACAGAAAACAAAGGACTCTGTCTAGGCAGTCAAGTACTCCGTAGCCTAGATGCTATGTAAGTGTGTGAGTTGTGTTTTATCTGCGACACGCGCGCCTCCCTTGCGGAACGCTTGCTGAGGGTGCTTGGAACGGAATTGGCTCAGGCTTCCGCGTGGGCATGCGTCATCTTGTGATAGTTGACTCCCGTTGGTTCTAGTATTATCACTATCGAGACGGACCGAAGGTGGCTGAATGACGCCTCGACAATCTCCGTCCTGCCTAGGTGACGTCTGTTGTTTTCCAACCCATCGAGGTCAATGCGAATCTCGTGGCACGGCCGGCTCCCTCTCTTTCAGTATTTCTGCTCTACCTGTGTATGAGGACAAGAGGGCAGTTTCTGATTGACTCGTTTCAAGACTGTGTGTAGGTTAGCAGTTTTGCCATGGTCAGGAATCCACAACACGGCTTGCTGCCCGAGTACTCCGTAGTCAATGTTTCATTACTCACTACCCATGTATTTGCGAGCGGGCCCCCTTTCAGTGCTGTGGCATCACCATTGCCACTACATCTCGAAAGCCCATGGCTGCCTTACGTAGGTGTGAGAACCAGATGGACTCGAAGCCACAGCTCCGACGGACCTGGCCCCGGTCCCGATGTGGGTCATGGCATTGGGCCACTGGTCCGCCGCCGACCGGCCGATGTCCCGGATAGTTGCAAGACTTCAAAGATGACCGATGAGGCCTACGCAATCAACTGCGCCCCTTCACAGAGGGAAACCAAAGCGCCACAGCGTGACCAGACCTGCCGGTGCCTACCCGGCTGCTCGGTGCACCTGCCGGGGACGTGGTCCCCACGCTCTGGATCACGGTGTCCAGGTTGGAAGTGGCTGAGAATAGAATACCCGGAGCCTTGGCCATTCCAAGTACTGGCTTCTTTTTTACGGCGCCGTCTTGCGAGCTCTTGGATGGTCCGACACAATGACACACAGGTCCTTTGACGGTTCATGACATGGGCCTTGATGGGTTGATCCAGTCCTGCGGTTGACCAAGCCAGAAGGCGTCAGCAATCACGCGGTAGGCGAGCTCCGCGGGTGGATGCCACACAGCCCGAGAATAATAACAGGCAATAGAGCCAGCCCAGCGTTTGGTGACTCCTGCCGTAGAAAAGCTGGCGACCAACCCAGTCTAGATTTTCCAAGAACGAGGAACTGGTGTGTGGCTGATCGAGTTTGTGGGTACGGGAACTAAGTCAGCCAGATCTATTTCTTGGGAACAAGGAACAAGTTGTTTGACATTTTAACCCCCAACAGACGACTCGGGGACTGGTCTGGTAGGCTGACTGGCAAAGCTGCACTATGCACGCTTCGTCCAAGCCACGTTGCCGTGCGCGTGGTGACCACCAACATGGTGGTTGGTTTGGCCGGCTGCCTGGTGGTGGACATGGCGTCCCCCCCGGAAGGTGTTGTGCAATTTATTATGTACAATATGCACATGGCAGTGCTTTGGGGGTGGGGGGCGAAGCCAAATCTCAAATATTGACTGATCTTGAACTAACCACCGTATTGGAACCAGCCACCCCTCCGGCAAATATCGCGTCTCTGGCCCGCCCTCGACGGAAGACGAGACGGTGCGACATGTGCTCCGCGCAGAAAGCCAGTCGTTTTGTCGACTCCCAGGACGATGAACGTGTATGCGTCATAGAGTTGACGCTTTAAAATATTCCTGACTCAGCTCAACGCCCGTTTTGCTGCCGTGTGCCCTAGGGCATGTTTTTTTTCTCGACTTAGTACTCCGTACGCTGTGTGTACTCCGTACTCGTTGGTCGGTGGCCGGTGGCCAAACGTGCGACCCGGCGGTCTGGTCGACTAACCAACGGCATGGCTCGCAAATCGCAACGTCTTGTCCGACGACAATAGCAGAGGTGCCGCCCAGCCGGGAACATGACAGAAAGCCACGATTCCCCGAGCGTGTCATGTCCAAAATACTACTGCGCCAAAGCCACGCCGTCAATGATGTGATATGAAACAAGTTTGCGCAGCAGCCAGTGTTCCAAACCAACTGCCTACTCTCATACGCCACAAGGGACCCTCGACACGCAATCCTCGCTGCGGAGTAGGAGCCTTCAATTTTGATTTGTAGCTGCGAATCAAACACCTCGGCACAATTCTGCGAAGGCAGGTCGAGCTGTATGCTGTGCGCGTGGCGGCCAAGCCATGGCAGCAGACTACTACCGAGTATTTTGTACGTCTCGCTAGTGGATGACTTCAACCCCCCTCGCAACAACATGGCGCAGCCAATCGTGTGCGATACCAATATTTGCACAAGCATGGATTCGTAGATCAGGAACACCTCTTCTTGTTTCGTTATCCGCGTGGCGGTGTCTGTGTGTTCTGAACCGAGAAACAATAGCATCGCCCAAAGACAATGGCGTTCTGGAAAATCTCTGCCCATAATCTGCACCCACGAAGATACAGTAGCATCAAGAACAGCAGTCAGCTGAGCCAGAGTGGAAATTGGTCGATCCCATCCCAGAGCTCCGTCGGCGGATCTCAGTGAGGCTTGGTGTGCGGCAGCGGCAGCGCGCTGTGCGTGTGCGTGTACGAGTCGAAACTGGAGCTGGGGCCTTTTTGCTGATTAGTACTCCGTACTCCTTCGTGCTGGTACTGCCGTCGCTTGCCACGAACCAGCCAAGGGCCGTATGTACGGTTCGTACGGCAAGGATGATGGCCAGCGGTGGTAGTACTAGCAGTTGGTGGTACTAGCAGTTGGTGACTGTGCTTTAAACGGTCACTGTCTAATGTCCAATTAGACCGTCGAACTCGAGAGGGGATCTCACGGTCGAACAAGTCATTGGCTAATGGCTCCCGTTTGGCTGATGATGGATTCAATGGAGAAAATGATGGCCGTTGTCCGTGCTGGCAGAAGCAGGCGACCTGGCGCCATGAACATGAACCGAGTAGTTACTACTCCGTACAGTCTTGGACTAGTGCAGAGTCCCGTGATTTAGCGCTCGCTGCAGGCTGCAGTGGTCCGGGCCCACCTGCCACCAGTTGACCTTTGCGGCAGGTGGGCGGTGGATGGCGGGAGCCATTGGGAAGGCACGACAGCCGTAAACCCAGACCGCTTCTCCCAATCTCGACATCCCGTGCGCTCTCCGTCCTGTCAAACGAGTCTTGTGTCAAATCCTCATTTCTATCCAGTCTCAGCCCGTTTCCACCAGGGAAGGGGCCGCTGGCCAACTTGAAGCACACTCGACGCCGCTCTGTACATACTGTGCGTACCGAGAACAGACCTCGACGATTGATTCGTGAAGCGAGAGGACGCTCGAGTACAGAATACATCGTACGTGCATACCTGCGGCACCCTACAACATTCGCACCACATGGTGCGCCCAACACGCACGACTCATTGCAGCCAATAATACGTGTGTCGGATAACAGATTAGAGAGAAATACGGAGTACATGCTGGCAGTGTCAGGCAAGCAAGCAAGGTGTCCTCTGCCCGCTGCTGGGGCTCGGTACGTCGACCCAGTTGCCATTTCCACATCGCCTGCCGAATACTCCGCATGTGGCTGGAAGCGAGGGGACACGAGTGCAATCCCAAAGCTGCTTATTGCAGTGTGTGAGATGCAGGGTTTTGGTACTTTACCGCGCTCATCGAGCGAGGCTTCTTCCGCCGTACCAACGACTGAACTGTTACTCTGACAGTTCCATCATGAAACACGTCTCCCCGGGTCGACGGCCAGCAGCCCCTAAGATTAAGTGTACAATGTCGGTGCCGGCCTTCCCGTATTCCTTACAGTACTGAGCAAGGCACAGACATGTTGTCCTCGGCACGATCAAAGGTAAAGCAGAAAAAAATGACCAGTATTACCAGCCATTTATGCCGGAGGGGAATGGAAGAAAGCAGGCACGAGCTCCTGGCATTTGGTTTCCATTGCCATCCACGCCAGGGCCATCTTGATGGATGACGGGTTAACATCGCCGTGCTCTTTGATGTAGCAGACGACAGGACTGCGAGGTGACCACGATGTGGCATCCGTACCTGTATGGCGGCCCCCTTCAGCTGGACGACAGAAAAAATGCAATTTTCTCGACGGGTGACTTTGTGGCACATAATTATTGGTGGGGCCGGGGGGCAGACGCCTCTGTCACAGATGATAATGCACTCCGTCCGACCTTTGCAGCCCCATGCTGCTCAGTGAATGATCAACGCAACCGCCTCACTGTCCGGCAGCGACGGGGAAAAGAGTCCCCACCATTATGAATTCTGCCTTATTCGACCTCGTTCTACTGGCTGGTGGCGGCGGCAACTTGAGCGAGGCTGCTTGCAGCCATCGAGCCACTAGTGACGAAGAGGGTTGTGTCGAGCTTCCCGGGATCCGGTTCCAGTCTCCCAATCAAACCATGTATCATGATGCAAGTCTCTCTTTTGAGCCCGTGTCCGTGCATCGCACATGCCGGGGCCCTACTGTTGGAGAGCGCAGGTGATACTCCGTACTCCGTACGTATGCGCAAATTTGAAGCTCTCGACGGGAGTATATTATTACTCCGCAACTGCGCACCCTGTACTCCGTAATGACAGAAACCCAGGAAGCCACCAAGCCCTGTGGTCGGCATCTGAGGCTGGAGATGGTGATGGGCAAGATCTTGATGTTGATCGATACGCTAGTACTGGACATGTTCTAATCAGTTACAGGCCCGCGGCTGATCGTCTGTACGTCCATGGTGGCGAGCCTGGCATTCAACGTACAATAAACTAGAAGCTCATCTCTGCGCATTGCGTTGCACACACGCTGTATGCGTTCTTACGATTCTTGCATTGTGGGACCAGCCACTTGGATGCATCAAACGTGGCGATCTCTCCAGTGCTGTCAGTACTCCGTACAGAGTACTAGTCACAATGTGCACACAGACAGGCATGCATAAGCTATCGAGGCATCATCCATTCGCCATGGTTCTGTCGGCCGAAACAAGGCAGCAAACTGTCAAGGCAAACGAGGCATGTCTACGGAGTATACTGGAGTGAATGCGGCATTGTACAAAGTACGACGACACAACAGTCCCTTCTCTATCAGTCCTTTGAGCATCCATCTGGACAGCAGGGCCGTGTCCAGGATTGCGATGCTCAAGAGTTGACGTAGACGGAGCGGCTTCACGGAGCAAAGCCGAGTGGTGTCTCCAGTCGCCGGTCTAAAAGGCAAAGATGATCAAGTAGGATGTTCTCCGTACATAGGTGAGGAGCACGGAGTACTGCCAAAAGATGCTCTGATCCCCTGCATTCCGGCGCACCCCAACACTAGGCTCAGTACGGAGTACATGGATGGTTCACCAGGAAAGGACAACTCCACAGGGCTGTCGAGTGAGAATTTTCATTATCATCTGGCCAAGCTGGCCCTGTTTGACCCGGCAAGGTTTTCTCTTCATACCAGACATTATGGATGCGGACCCAGTTGCCCGTGCTGGCCACCACAGCATGTATTACTGAGTGATGCAAAATCTTGTTTGTTGTATCGGAGAATCCTGCTGTGTCTCAATCAGAAGTGTCCACACGTATCATTGGACTTCCTGCTCTGCCTTCTACTGCCATGACAGAATGCGCCTGCGGAGTAAGGAACAAGTACGGAGTACTACTCCGTACAAGAACAACAACTAGTACTACGTACCGCTGCTCCGTCTACCAACTACTACTAGTTTGACCCAGGTAGCGCTGGCAGCCTAACTTGCGCAAATGGGTCTAGATCAAGCACACATGGATCAAGAACATTTCTCGAAGCAGTATGGGCCGTCACGGGGCCTCGTCGATGGCTCTCAAAGGGGACGTGCTTGGTCCACCAAGTGAGAGGGCTCCCGTGCAAGGTTGAAGAACAGTCAGTCACACACAACGGGAATGGGGACATTGAACGACATGGCCAGAAGAAGGCACGGGGGCAAGCGTCCGGGGTGGTGTAGGATGCTGGAGGGCCGAGGCGGTGCCTCTCAGCGGCTCAGTCTCCCTCCTGCCATTACGTTTCGCCCGATGGTCCTGGTCCTTGGACCTTGGATCATGGCGCCGGGTGATGAAGCAGGCAGGGGTGCTGGAATTGCCTCCCGCCAGGACTGGCTGGGCTCTGGCACTCTGGACACCTTGCAATCCGACTCTGGTCTGTTTCTGAACATCCTTTGGCCTTTTGACTACCTACCTGGTGGCGTGGGTCCATGTCTGGCATTGCCATTGCTACTGTACGGAGCACACACGGAGTAGTCCAGAAGGCAAAATGGGTTGGGCGGTGACCCATGACACAACCACAACCACGACGGAACCACTTTATTTTGGTGTGTCAGACTATTCTCGCCTCTCGTATATTGCTCAGCGTCACCACACGATACAGGATCCCTGCTCTCTTGCCTTTCGCTAGCCTCGGACCCTCACACCCCCTTTGGCCGAACCTTACGGCGCGGTTAAGAATAGCTGCTGCAGTAGCGCTCTGCTGATGGTCTCCCCACCCCTGCCGGCTAAGACAAGATAAACGGAGCACCATGTCATTAATCTTCCCACCCAGGCCAGGTTGCTCTGTGATGAGGCTTGTGGGCCCACCGTGGCCTGGCGCCGTGGATGTTGTGGATGCTCCACGCAATCGCTACGTATCCTTGTCCGCCCCAGGGTTGTTGAAAGAGCGTGAGCGCCGTGGAGCCCTGGATGGGATGGCGAGCTTGCCAGGTGTGGTAATGAGTGGTCCGCCTTCCATCGTTATCTACCTGTTGATGCCCGCCCTAGCCTCGTGCATACACCACTTACAAGATCAACAACCTACTTCACGACTCTCCTTCAACCTCCTCATACCAGCCGTCTTGCTACTGGATTGTTCGTTCCCCAAGGCCACCTCCCACGTCGATGCTCTCCTTTAGTCAGGGAGACCAATTCTACCATCTTCTCGGGTCATCCGCGTTTCCCGTCGCCTGAATTGAACAACATCTTGACCCGTTGATTCGGTTGTCGAGTTGACTTGTTACCGAGGCCCGGGGCATTTTTTTTCTATGCACGAAACCACGCCGAGACAAAGCCGGACATTCTCTACGACCACGCTGTAAATACCCTCGTCTGGGCATAGGAATTTTCTATTCTCCATTTGATCCATCAGGTTGGGCTGGCTGGATTTTATTTTTTCTTTGCGGTTTTCAAACTGGACAACTTTTTGATATCAAAGGCGCGTCCTAGCTTCTTTGACCACATAACATGCAGCACCATGCGCCATACGGATATCCCACACCTCCAGCGTCCCCGGCCTACGATGATATCAAGTGTGGCAACAGCCACCAGACCTTCTCGCCGACAAGTCTCCCGTCGAGATGCATCCCGCTTGCTCCAGAGCAGAGACTAGGCAGATTCCTCGAGGGGAAGCTGCAACTGACCGAGGTTCTTGGAACCGGAGCCTACGGTGTAGTGTACTCTGCCACCGACATCAAGACGGGCATCCGTTACGCAGTCAAGTGTCTGAGCAAGTATAATGCCGACGGTAGTCCTTTGGAACGTCGACAGGTTGCCTACCAGCAACGAGAAATCAGGCTCCATTACCTAGCTTCAGCACATCCAAACATCGTGTCGATGCTCAAGATTGTGGATGATCCCGATTGCATCTACGTCATTTTGGAATACTGCCCTGAGGGTGATTTGTTCCTCAACATCACCGAGCTTGGCCAGTATGTGGGCAAGGACCAGCTCTCCAAGAAGGTTTTCCTCCAAATCGTGGATGCCGTTGAGCACTGTCATGAGTTGGGTATCTTCCACAGAGACCTCAAGCCCGAGAACATTCTGGTTACAGACAATGGCAACACTGTCAAATTGGCCGACTTTGGCCTTGCCACTGCGGATGATTGCTCCGAGGACTATGGATGTGGATCGACGTTTTACATGAGCCCTGGTATGTTTGCCGCACCCCGCAACACTCGTCAGCGCGACCGCCCAAGGACTTTGCTGACCGTTCTCTTAGAATGCCTCAATCCATCAAGTCGAAAGCGTTACTACTTGTGCGCTCCCAACGACGTCTGGTCGTTGGGGGTCATCCTGGTAAATTTGACTTGTGGGCGCAACCCATGGAAACAGGCTTCCTGCCAGGACTCCACATATCGGGCCTACACGCGATCCAAGGATTTTCTCAAGACAATTCTTCCCCTGACTGACGACTTGAACGACATCCTGGGTAGAATTTTCAACCCCACCCCGGAGCTGAGAATCACTTTGGCTGAGCTGCGATCCCGCATCATGGCCTGCCCGCAGTTCACTGTGCCAGCTGCCCAACCTACACCTGTTCAGCAGCAACCAGTCTCGCCGCCCATTCCCGAATACGTTGCCGACGAGGATGCCGTTGTCGATGACTATGAATACGACTCTCCTCTGTCGCCTGCCAGCACCACATCTGACGAGGGATCCCTCACCTCCAGCGGATCCACCATTGATGACTTGGATGACGAGGACTTCGCCCAGGACCAACAGGACGTCCCTGTCGCCTTTACTCCAGCGACCTTTGAGCCAGAGGATAGCGGAGACCTAGGGATGTACCAAGGACAAGGCATCCCACCGGCGTTTCACGACCAAGTGGCAGTGCCTATTCCTATACCGCTTCCCCCTCAACCGGTGGCTTGCCAGCCAACACCACTGCCTGTTCCGGCCCCGGTACCTGTGCAAGCCCCTTGTCAGGCAAAATCCTTCTTCCCGTTGTGGGAAGTGGTCAGATACGTTCAACAGGTTCCCATGATGCAACATCACCCAGTTGCGTTCCAGCAGGTCCCTTTTATCCCATCCTTCCAAGGGTGCTATTAAGCATCAACCACGTTCATCTGATACCCGAACCAGCTCTTCCTACACACGGAGTTGTACACGCATAATCCACATGAGATGACGGAAGGCAACCAATCCAAAAAAGTTTTCAACGACTATTTATTTTTCTTTCAACAGGAATCATCAGATTAGCAAAACCGTTGGCGTCACACCGTTTGCCACTGGATCTTCTGTATCTACCTGGGTTTCAACCTCGCGATTTTTCTGCCTCTTGGTCTTTTTTTTTATTTAACCAGCGTGGAGTTTAAACTGATGCCAAGGACGGCGAGGTATCTGCAATTTGAAATTTCTCTACATCTCAACTCTTGATTGATGCAAAATAACCTTGCGGGGTTGTTTTTTTTTGTTTAAAAAAGCTCGCCCCTTTTTTGTTCTGTTGTAGCATGTTGACAAAGCGATTTTTTTTTCACACATTCGAATGAGAAAAGAGACGTCGGCGGGAATTTTTACGACGGGAACATATTTTAATGACAGCCGGTTGACTGCGGAGAGGTCTACGGCATGGCGGAAACATTCACTTTTTGACAAGGGGATCCGAGAAGGCCCTGTCTATATTTTTACTTTTGGTCATTATTCTGGGTTGGCTACTCGATATGACGGGGGAACTGGCACTGGACTTTTTGGACAAGTTTTATAAAAACGGGAGGAGTTACTTTGTGGCGGAAATTATAGAGACGGGGATGGGCTCCGAAGCCCGCTGCACGCGTGGCGCCTCAGATGAAAGGCGGTAGCAGCATAGCCATTGCCAGGGAGAGCCGATGGGTGCTTTTCTCTCGATGGAAGAAACTAGCGCGTCCAGGAGACGAAAGAATAAAGAACACATGCTCTGCTTCAACTGCAACTTTGGGCGGTACGTAAATGGCGTGAATGTTTGGGAGATGGGACCGTCCGCCCGAGGTTTGCGACTATAGTATAGTGTAGATGGAGCGAGGAAAGCACGTTTCTCTGCGAGCAAGCCGCCGTCCTAGTGCCAAGTGCCAAGTGCGCCAAACTAACTACTAGTAGTTTCTGCTGGCCAATGCAACGGGGGAGGGAGACCTCAGCAAGCCCGCACAGGGAGACGGGGTCTGACGAGGCTTCCCGCGTGTTCCGGCACATGTTGACGAGGGACAGATTACCAAAAGGGGCATGGCTGGTGGGTGACGGGGCGGGAAGCTACTCCGTCGCCCTCGGCATAAATGGAAGGCGGCCGGAAGAGTCGGAGCTCCACCGGATGGCATGGCAGGGCTCTTGGCGGCCCCCCAACTACATTTTTATTTTTATTTTTCCTTCTTTGGGTTCGCACCAGCATGTTAGTATGAGCCGGGGGCGCAGCGCAGAGCCGTCCGATGCCGAGGGGACCGAGCGAGGCACGGAGCAGCACTCCGTCGCCATACCGGCACCAAGGGGCATACATGCCTGGCAGCTGGCAGTCAAACTCCGGCTGCCAACATGGGACCGGATCGACGGACGACGACTGCGACTACGACTACGACTAACCGGGAGCAGAAGTTGGCGTGGAGGCTTGAAAAAAAAAAGAAAAAAAAAAAAAAGAGGCTCAGCAGCCAAACTGCTGCTGCTAAAACGAAGCAGTTCGACGGACGACAGACACTTGGCTCCTTCTACGTAGCTACTGCCGCAGACCGTGGGCGAGGGCAGGAGCCAACGGGCTCCATGGTTCCTTCCAAAGTTGTTAAAGTTGTTGCTCGTGCTCTCCTGAGTCCTGAGGCTGCCTCTGCGCAATGTGGCGACGCCGCCCTGGGTTCGGGGCGCAAGTCTTTTTTGGAAAAAAAGAGCCTTTTTTTTTTTTGCCTCTCAAGCGTGTAGTAGTAGTGTGTGGTACTCCGTATGTGCTACGAATAACGTGACGCCATGGAGGAACATGAACCTTGTGTCGTTGCACCACAGGGTTGGATGGAGGGGAGCACTGATGAAGCCACAGGGTCGGACTGGGACTGGGGATGGCGGAATCCCACTTGCGACGCTGCCGACGAGGGCTCTGAGGTTGAGGCCAGGCAAAGATGTGCTGCGTGGGTGCTGCGTGGGCGGGCGGTGGCTGATTGATGCCGAGACTTGAGGGCGTCTGGTTGTCGTGGGGGTCCGGGATTTGACAGGTCGGCACCATTGCCATGGGCCGGTTGGTTGGGTGCCACGCTGCCGCAGATGAAGACGGCAGCGGCGCAGGACTGCCAGTGCTTGAGAGAGACGGAGAGATGAGTGGTGAGAGGTGACTCGTGAGTGATGGGGACGGGCTGTTGTTGGCCGGTCAGGGCTGCAGCACGCAGCACGGCGCACCGGGACCAGAGGTGGTCTGTTTTGTTTGTTTTTGAGTTGACGACGGGGCGCACACTGACATGCTGCCGCAGCAGGGAGTGGAAGGTGTCCCGACACGGGCAAGCCGCGGTTGAAAGAGGTCATCGGTGCGTTTGGCGATGTCCGCTCTGTGGCACGGAGGAGCAGCAGGGGCCGGGTTCGGATGGTGTGAGAGTGCGAGAGGTGACGGTCGAAAACGACACCGCACCACCACTAATACTCCTACGTACATGCAAAGCACACAATACCAAGGGCGGCGGCACACGCTGCGTGTCGTCTCGTGGTGTCGAGTTGACGCGAGCTGTCTTGTCTGCCACGGCTGCAGCTCGCGTTGCAATATCAGTGCTCCCTTGCCGGGGGACCAACGTGTGGCAGGCCAAGACGCGTCATACATGTCCTCGAGGTCAGATGTCTTGGCCATGTCATTGACGGGCTCAGCCCACGATCGGACGCCCGCGCACGTTATGCTCCCATTTTTCTCTCCGACGAGGCAGTAAGCAAGCAAATCAAGTGACGACGACAGGTTGGCATCCGCACGGTGCTTGACCGCCAGTGTCAACCGGCTGGGTAGCTCCGCCAGCTGCATGCACTGACGCCATGTAGGCTTACGGCGTACTGCCTGCTGCTGCTGCTGCTACTGCTGCTGCGGCCGCCGCCGCCATGCCCTGCTGGCCTGCTGGTGGTGGTGCGGCAGCATTCCCTTCCTCGCCTTGCCGTTTCTGCATCTTCCATCTTCCATCTCCCATCTCCCATCTCCCATCTCCCATCCCGCGAGGCCGCCGCCGCAATCTGATCAGCAATCTGCCGAGGGCGCCGGACTAGTTGGTACTACTAGTGCGTAGTAGCGGGTTCAAGCGCGCCATTTGCATCATGCCGGCCTGCTCATACTACGGAGCACCAGCACTCCGTAACTCGTCAACCAAAACCATCCACGCTCATACAACGACCCGGTCTCTACGGTTACTCCTGCCAGACGCAGAGAACCCCCGGCCCAAAAACGGCTTCCTTTTTGACGAGGGGCAGTTTGGGGAGCCGAGCCTGGCTGCGCTGGCTGCCTACAACGGTCTAGGGTGGCAATGATGCACCATGTCTGTCCAGGTTCTCGCTGATCTCTGTCGGCAACCATCAGGCACCCTCCTCGACTCCGTCGTTTGTCTGCCTCTGCCTTGATGCCGTTGACGTTTTGATGATGGCCTTCCGACGATCTGATGCAGCTCAGCTTGCTTTTGAGCTCATGCACCGCCAAAACCCGTACGCGATGCATCCTCGACGGGCGGGGGAAGTCTCAGAGTCCGGCGCCGTCTCTGACGAATCCTGCTGCGTCGACGGTTTTTGGTGGAATGGACTCAGTACCCGGAGCAAGTCCGACCCAGTCCTTGTCTGACTGAATGTTGGCCGGCGACAGATACCCATCATGTGCCTGTGAGGCCTTTCTCACAGCAGCAACGGGCCTATCGCTGTCTTTTGCCCCCTCTAGTGCTCCGTACGAGCGACGACGCGGGAATAAGTTGCCTTGTGGTGCGCGAGAACAGCATCTCCAGACACACATCCAGTCGTGCATGGTGGGTGCGGTGCTTGCATTCCTGCCGTCTTCCACAACGTGCAAAGAAGCAGCGGCGCCTTCGTTTCTGATCCGTCACACCATGCGGCAGGCAGGCTGTTGTGCGCCGTGACTCTTGGACGGTGGCGCTGCGCCCGCCTTGCGCATCTTGCAACCTTGATACATCTCGGATCGTTTGATGTATGGGGCAGCAAGTCGTGTGTGTGACTTTTGCCGCCCCCTCGCAAAGGACCATGCTTGTCTGCTACCCACTGGGCCGCAATACGTACGTGATGACGGACCTTGTCGGAACCTGGGCATGCGTTTTGCTAGTCTCCCGCAATCATCTGTCGAGGCAGATGGAACACGGTCCAGAGAGAGGCAGAAGCATGCACAGACACGGAGTACGGTACTCGTACGTAGTGTGCCATGCATGCACGCCCTTCCCGAGGCGGCAACTGGGTGAGAGC
The DNA here is from genome assembly GCF_000804445.1 of Metarhizium album ARSEF 1941. Lineage (NCBI taxonomy): Eukaryota > Fungi > Ascomycota > Sordariomycetes > Hypocreales > Clavicipitaceae > Metarhizium > Metarhizium album. The sequence continues at coordinate 175,413 of NW_024467591.1, forward strand.
CGAGCTTGCTGCTTCTTCGCCTTGGTGTGCTCATCGCGCGAGGCGTGACTTGCATCCGTGGTACCGCGTCCTTGCGCAGCACCACATAACCACGGCGCCAGGAGTCGGACGGCCAGCCCATTCGTTGCTTTGTACTCCGTATGTGTCGTCGGGCGTGTTGCTGGGACGAGATCCCGTTCCGGCTTGGCTTCCGTCCTCACATGATGATGCTTGCACCTATGAGTATGTAGGCCGGGCCAGATGACCACACCTACACGTACATACGGAGTACAACCCAACATATACATGCTGACTAGTAGTACGGAGTACCTGTGACACAACTCAAGTCGAGTGCTCGGAAGCGGAAAGAAACGTGGCTACCTTCTCCGTACAAGGGAACAACAAAACAAGGCGTCAAACGCACAAGGGGCACCTCCTACAGTGTCCAAAGCAACAACGAACGACGGTTATGAATGTATACACCAGGCATCGGGCGGCGTGTGTACATGATGTACAAAGAAGAGGGAAAAAAAGCCATCAAGGCCCGCTATGAATTCACCAACGCCTGCCGGAGCTGATTCTGCCGTGGGTTGCGTCCTGAGGACGGACGGACGTCCACGAATCGAGGAGCTTGGTGCTGCTCGTCCACGGTTGTGTATGTACAAGGACTCCGGCGGATGACGGAAGCCACGGACGGCCCATGAGAGGGGGGCCTCGATCTTGTTTGGGGTCCGTCACGGGGCTGTGACGCTGACAACCGGGGGGGTTACGTCGTCCCAAGTCGTGCCGCGCCATGAGGCTATTTATCATACAGACGTGGTGCATGATATGATATGGTTCCTGCCGACCCGTCAACTTTGAAATCTTGACAGAGCCAACCAACCAACCAACTGACCAGCGCCTTTCCGCCTTGGGGCAGAAACGCCGTCGAGAGGGGGGCCTCAAGGATCTTGCCAAGCCGCTTGCCTGGGCGTTGAACGTGCCAAAGGGGCGTGGATCGGCGCGTGCTATGGGGAAATATCCGATGTCTAGTTGCAAACTTTGATGGGACAAGGCCCGTTCTACTACTGCTTATTTGGGAAAGGGGTCCAACCCGGATCTTGCTGCCCAGTGTCTACGGTGTACAGTGATTGGGCTGCGAGCGGACGAGGAGGGCCTTCCTTGGCTTGGCTTGGGGCTTGGGGCTCGGGATCCGGTTCATGTTTTCTCGAGCCTCGTAAACGGCTCAATGAGAGCCATGGCGGGATGGGCGCCCGGGCGACAGTTCCGCGTGTCCTGTCGAGGTGGAACTCGGTAGGATTCTACCCAGCAACCAAGGCGAAGAAGTTGCCAGATGGATTCACTGAGTGATGAGGAGGCTCGGTTCTGACCTGGCCAGCGGCATTGGGGCTTTTCCCTGGGGCGCCGGTCAGTTCAGACGTGTTCAGGTGTGACGATGGCGCAAGTGTTTCCTTAGTTCGAGGGACTCACGGTCCCGGAGATTGTTCCAACAGAGTTTGGCCCGGGCCCGGCTACCCTTCTCCTGAAGGAGTGTGCTCCGAATCCCATCATGAGCCATTGTATGCATAGGGGAAGAGAACGCGCCACACCGAGTATAGAAAAATCGAATCGAATCGAATCGAGGTGATTTGAGGAAAATCAACCGTGCCGTCATGGGCAAAAGCCTTTTTGGTTCAAACTAAGTTTGGTGGTTCCCGAGTTGCATTCCAACCGTGGGAAAGAAAACACCAAGCAACTCTCTCCCACGGGTACGTGCACACACCACGTATGCGGACGAGGCATTCCACAAAAAAAGCCAAAGTATCGGCACTAAGCTTGGTCTTCTCTTTTCTTCCGGCACCAGAAATGTTTTAGCAGGACGTGGCGACGGCACCCTGCTACACCAACAAAGGACCGCTGTAGCGCCACCAGATAGATGCCCGTCCATCGGGGGCTCTGGATGGAAGGCAGCGATGCCCAAGACGGGCCTGGTCTCGTCGCAATTAGAGTTGCCCCAACGAGTTGACCCGTCAAAGGACATTTCTTGGCCATTTTCTGCTCTTCTGTCGATCGTCTGTTTTGTCATGCGACGGCCCCGCACAATCTCGGAGGGTAGATGCCGGTGCCGATATACCCCAGGATACGATCCATGCTCTCGACAGTGATGAGAATGGCCTTGGAATTGAAAAGAACCAACTACAGGGTACGGAGTACCGTGTACATGTGCTCCGATGAGTCGGGCGCGCGAATGCCATCGGGGCCACGGGCCGGTGCAACTATTCCGGCTGAGCAGGCCAAGTCGACCAGAACGCGCGTCTTCCTTCTTCTCCCACAATGGGCCTCTGTTGGCCGCGGAAAAGTCTAATCGAGTGCCGACACACTCGATTGCCACGGTGAGAAAGGAAAAAAAGTTTCCGCTCTCACGGACGCTCGGGACCAGTACATACGTTGCCCCGGAGGCAACGTTCTATCGACTCATTACGGAGTATTAACCTTACCATTGACGCCGTATGACGTGCCCACTCTTGTGCTTTGCGTCCAACTACTCCGTAGGGTTGTACGCATGGACGACGAGGCGTGTGACGACTTACGACTTTTGTACAATGTGTCAATGGTTGCACGACTCTCAGCATTGGGCAGCGAGCAGGGGGAGCTGAGCTTGCAGGTACTGACTGTGAAGAGCGGGCGTCAACGTTGCAGCATGATTCACTTTGTTGAAACTCACTGCGACTGCGACTGCGGCTGCGTGAAAGTGAGGGAGTTGCTCCGGTCACTGATGAGTGGCTCGACATGGAGAGAGTCCTGCAAGTCTTGTTCGCTGTCGACCGTCGTGGCACTACGCGCACCCACCCCGGCGTTGAGGATATAGTTGTGATGTACATGCCAAAAAGAATGACAGCATGTCTTGACTTGGGCTGTATATCCGTATAACCAACCCTACCCTACACCTATTGCTGCGCGCCGTGGTTCTTTGGCGTGCAGGGTGTGGTGGCTTCAACTTCACATCGTCGCTTCATTTTCTTGACATGACTACTAAACGCGTTCCTGGACTTTTTGACCACGGTTATTCACACAGCTAGGGATTCACATAAATGCAAATCGTTCGCAAGACGAGGTGACACCCAACTGCCATGCTCAACGAGAAGCGTACCCGTCTCCAACAGAAGCCCGGACACAAGCATCCTCTGCACACCGGCATTGATGTAGGCGCACACGCAGAAAGGCATTGTTCACAGGTACCGTGTCTTTAGCACACCGACGTAGTTGAGAGGGGTGTGAATGAGGGAACGGCTCGTATTCACACATGTATATGAAGCTAAAGATGGCGAGAGTGTCATCTCGTCTCCCCTGTTGAATCATATCAAGAGAGACATGCGTCGTGAGACATGTCAAGGAACGCAGGAGACTCCGGCAGTGAGTGGATGGCCGTTGGACCACATCTTGGCCGGACAGTATCGGGGACTCGTAGCACCTCGTATTGAAGCCGAGTGCGGATTTCATTCATCAACCGGGACCACGTCCACGGCTGGCTGCACGATCCTTTGTCATGGATGGAGGCAGACGCTGACCGTGTCGAGAGATTGGGTCCTATGATGCAGTCAGTGACGGTAGGTGTTGAACTTGGCGAATATACTACTGTATCGGTGTACATGTCTCATATTGTGCCGTTTCAGTAATGGCAACGCGACGAGTAGTAGTGTCCAGTGAAAATGAAATCATTTCCTACAGTCGTGAAGAGCTCCTGCAAGACACAGCTGTGAAATACACAGGCACAAGTATGCAGCGACGATTCCGTATTCCGACTTCTGAACCGTGCGGATGGGTCCGTTCCGACTTGTCACGCGGTTGCAGATACATGGCCGCGGGCAAACCGTGGTTGCAGAGAGCCGGGGCATTCAGGCGAATCTCGGATTTCCTTTGTGATTTCGGCTCGGTTTCTGCGCATGAGTTTCGGCCTGGAGAGGTGTGTGGTGTGTTTCCAGAAAGCTTGGGACGGCGAACCTTTGGCCTAGCTGATGGGGCTTTGTTCGTCGTCGCCCGAGTGGGAAGGCAGCTGGCTGTCTTTGCGTTGAGAAGCGGCCCTGCTTTTTGATCATGTTTGACGCACCACGTGCCATCCGACTGTGTGGCATGCTTTGTTTTACAGTCTGCAGCAAAAGGGTATCCGTGCGGAACCAGTCCCACGTCAGGGGCAGGGGAATAAATCCGCACAATGTAGAGAAGACTACAGCTGAGCGGCAGAGAATCGCACTCTGTAGATTGGCTCACTTGCGTCTTGCTGGGAATCAACATGAGGAGGCTTAATAGCTCTGCGTAGCTGCTGTAGCTCCAGATAAATAAGACGTTTCGCCCCCCAGTTTCGCTATTCACTCAGGGGCGTCAAGCCATCTCATGCGCCTGCAACGGCAGAGAGAAATGCCTTCGTCGCCAACGGGCGACTCTCTGGGCTGGCATCGTGGCTGCCCTGGATGACAACTCGGAGCGGACATGGACCATGTGAAAGTGCTTCGGCACAAGATCAGCCACTGTCTTTGTTGTTGCCAGAACCCGTCATTACTAGTTCTCGCCTCTCGGTTGCCGTTTCTTCTTGCGCATCAAAGAGCACTCTCTGAACTTGCTCTCGCGCATGCCTTCCAACTCGCCTGCGTCCACTGTGCGCTCCGAGTCTCATGTCGAGTCGTACCGTTCTTGCCTGACATGGTATCACGAGGCCGTTGAGAAGCCTCACCAGAATTCCCCGCGTCCACTGTGCGCTCCGAGTCTCATGTCGAGTCGTACCGTTCTTGCCTGACATGGCATCACGAGGCCGTTGAGAAGCCTCACCAGAATTCCCCGGGCCTATCCGGCTGCACCCTGAAAGGCGAGCAACTTCTCCGTGGGCCGGCTACCGCTTCTTTAAACTCCTGTTTCCTGGATGTCCTCATCCTGGGCGCGCCTTCGCTTTTTGTTCTTCGTATCGGGACTGGCCTCGGTGCAACTCGGCCTCGACCAGAGGGACTTGCTCCAGGACCCGTTGCGTGAGTGCAGTGTGACGGGTTGCATCCTTTTCAGCGTTCACGTAGTCGAATGTCGCCCGGATGAAATCCGTGACCATGCTGACCCGGCGCCTGGTAAACTCGTACCGCTCTTGCGCCGCCACCAACTTCTTCCTGGCAGCTTCAAGCATCCGCATACGCGTCTCTTCCGGAATGGTGAGGCGACGGGCATCTTCTTGGGTCAAGAAATAGTCCCGCTTCGCCTCTGCTTCGGCCGCCTGTCTAGCCTCCCAGGCTTGCTCCCGTTCTCTCCCACGCTCCATCGAAGACGGGGTGGTCCGCACGAAATCCTTGAATTCATGAGGCTTCGGTATCTTCTTGTCCACCAACTCTTGCCAGCGTCTGTCGTGGTCGGGCGCCAGGCGCTCGATGGAGTCGGTGGACCGGTCAAGCCACCAGTATTCAAAGCAAAGGTACTCGATCCAAGTTGCCAGTCTGTCTGTCCTGCAGCTTGGGGTTCTCTTTCAGCTCGAACTGTCGTGCGAATCCGTGGCGCGCCGGGGCGCTTCACTGCATCGACGTAGTCGGAGAAACCGTTGCAGCCACGTTCCCGTTGCCACCGGCGCTGCCATCTGCGTGTCCTTCGCTTGTCCAACCATACTGACTTGAGCCACGATGGATCGGTTCCGAGCTGAGCTACCCCCTTGTCGTACTTATCGTTTCTATACATGCTCTCCATCATCTCGACAAAGGCAGGAAAGCCAGCGTCTTCATCTTCAAGGCCTCTGTTGTCCATCTGCCAGTTGCGCAACTCCCGCCACCTCTTCAGCTGTCTCCGGAATACCGACGTAGACGCGCGTCGAGTTGGTCAAGATCGAGCGGGAAGGAATGAGGCGCAGCGTTCTCGGACAAGATTCGTTCTTGTGCTCTGCAAACGTCAAGTCAACAGGCCGCCACGCGCAAGACGAGAGCGGCTCACTTCAATCTTTCCGCGAGCTGGCTTCGGGCATGCAAAGACAGCTTGTCCCAGCCGTCGACGGGAAGGTCAAAATCGCCATTGTGACTGCGATGCTTCTCCATCAACTGGGCGAGCTGCTCCTCGCTCAAGGCGGCGGGTTCGCCCACGGAGAGCGTCGCAGTCGTCGCTTCCGAGTCTGGCATTCTGCTACGAAGTCATGCAAATGAAACAGTCGCCTCGCAAATGCGACTGCAACCTGTCGTCAATCGCTGAGGGGACGCTTGGTCTGATGAAATGTCGGGTAGAAATTCGGTGGCGGCGGGAAGGAGAAGACGGCGTGGCCCTGGTCCAATAATACGTCGTGTTGCAGCCACGGATGCATACTCCGTACCCACTCCCCTCCTCCCACTGCTTGAACTGCTTGTCAAAGCCCATCAGCTTCCAAAATGCTCTCTTTTCTCTTCAGCTTCATCTCCTTGGAGAGAAACACTGTGAAATGGAGAACACGGACATTATTGCGCGGTTGTATGCCGTCCCCCGAGCCGCCGGGCGAGAGCAATGTCCCAGCGCACCTTAAACATGTTCCGCCTCGAAATCAAGCTCAACAACATACCACGAACCAGTCATGGCATCGTCTTCGGATGCGACCCGGACGGCGATGTTGTGCTGCACCAGCAAGCATCACTTCAGCCTGACATTTGACGATGCAAATCGGCTCATCGTCAGGGACTGGGGCTCCTTACTGGGAACCGAGGTCATGGACGATGACTAAGGGCAGGGCAGGCGAAGCCATTTCCGATGGATCGTCGGCGGGGATCCCAACCCTGAAGAGAAGACGACTATCCTTGTCAAGATACATGCCGCCGTCCGAGTTCCAGATTGTCCCTGCCCGTCACAGCAGTATAATGTCAGCAGAGTGCCCTGGTTGGCGGAAGGGCTCTTCCGCGACCTCGACTCTCCTCAGCTGCGGGACACGGAACTGCCTGCCGCAGCTCACACACCCACCCGGTAGGGGAGAGATTCATTCACCTGCGGAAGAAGATCGGCGAAGGTTCCTTTGGCGTTGTGACGCGTTTCTGGAACGTCAGCGATGGGAGCGAGTACGCTCCAAAGGAACCTACTGCACGGGCTATTCGGAAGCGCGCAGTCAATTATGATTTATGGTTTATGGGATAAGCTCGCATCATGGGCCAGATATCGCATGTGCGTACTCCGTACTTGTCCCGCCTTGTTCTGACTACCAAGTACCCAGCAGCCCCACATCGTACGGCTGATCGAGGCAAATTCTACGCCACTCCCGCAACAATGGCATCCTCATCTGAACATGTCAAGTATACCACGGAGCCCCCGGGAGACGTGTCATCTAGAGGATGGAGAAGCTGTCAGCGAAATGCGCGATGGTGTGCAAACAAACGAAAGGCACATGGAAGCGCTGCTGCAGCAGGCAATGAGTCGAGACTTCGGGCAATGATTAATGCAGGGGCTGGAGGTGTTTGCTTCCAAGACTCGCATTATTTCGTGGTCGTGTATGAACCGAGGGTGCTCTGCTAAAACTGAATAGCCAACTCTGGCAGGGAAGACCATAAGCTGATGAGATTAGTTTAACCTAGGCTTGTCCAATGCATTATGAATGCATTATATTAGTTTTCCTCGGTAGCTGTCATGGTCTAGGCTGAAGTCCGACCTAGCAAGCGGGATACAGCCTACCTACTCATCGACCACCTACTTAGGTATGTAGGGTCAATTGAGCGAGCCAAAGGACAGCTTGTTAATCGCGTTCCCTTTTGACCTAACGGTTGACCCAAGTCCATCACAGTAGCTAAATCCATTACTTGCAGGAATTAAGGAGCAGCTCAACGCTTGCTTGAACGTAATATATATCAATGTTACTGTCAGGCCATGGAATTTTCAATCACGTATTTGTACGGAGGCAAAATTTCGCATGCGTCATCCTCCATATACCTATTCGCAAGTTAATAATAAGGTAGTTTCTAGGTATGAAAGAGGCAGCAGTCCGTGAGAAGAAAAGAGAGCAGCTAACGTCACCAACGCTTTCGTACTGCCTCTCTAGTAAGTAACCTACTTAAGTGGGTACAATACTCTTCTATCCCCATTTCACACTGTGCTTCTCAAAGGCGTCGCGTCCGGCCAACAAATCTGGTACGTCGCCTACAGCTGTGATATGTTATAATCCTTCCATTGCTAGACTTTGGATTTTGTTCTTACAAGGTTGTCTAGGGGAAAAACCAGCAAATTACCCGCGAGATTCCCACTTGATAAACGGGGACTCGAATGTGAAGACATGCACGACGGCATGCCATATAGGACACCCTGCCAGCTGGGTGGAGAATTCCGGCCGTATCATTGCAATTAAGGGCGCTGACTATGGCGTAAATGAAGACTGCTACAGACTGCCAACTGACGATGACAGCACTAGAGTAGCAGCAGGTTCGAGTGCCCTAGCTAGATAGGTTCTCGGCTGGAGCCGTCATCTTTAAAGCAGAGATGGCTGCGAAAGGGCAGGTGGATGTACTGGCCGCGCGGAAAAAGCCTAGTTTTATCTCGAGCCTCTGCGGGTAAAGTGAACAGAGGAGAACAGGGTGTTGGAGGAAAATGAGCAACATGCAGACTTGCAAGAAGACAATACTAGCTATCAACTGGCTAGGTAGGTTTCGTTGTGCCAATTCATCCTGCACTCTAAGAGGAAGGCTTTTAACTATTAAAAGTTTGCTGTGAGAAGAGACGAAGAAAATCTAGAAAGAATACAAGAAAATAACACTAACTAGCGAGGTTATTCTACATTCTCTTCTATCCGCTAAACTCATCTGCTGAAAAAATGCTTCCCATGTCTCGCGGGAACCTGAAGTCCGGGTCGCGACGAGTCGACAACTCTCAGTAGCAGCAGCAACGCCGACGCCGACGCCGACGCCGCCTTCCTGTTCACGGGTTTCTGCCGCTCCTGCCTTTTTCGCTTAGCCCCAGCCGGGGCCCCTGACGGCATCTCCATCTTGTCCAGGCCGGTTTGGGCGACTTCCCCCGGATTCGACTTGGCGCCACCGGGGTGCCCCGACGCCACCTTCAGCCAGTGCAGTGACGGATGACGGATGGGCAAACGGTTAGCGACTCAGCCACTACTCCGTAGCCGGGCAGCGTTCGACGACTCTGTCCTGGACCTGTATGGTGCATCTTCGGAACGTCAACACTGAAGTCTCGGGGGTGGCCGGGGTTGCAATCGATGTTGCCAGACGTACGTCGTTGGCCACATGTCCAGTTGGGACGATGAAGACTAAACGGTTCGCATCTGCTGTGCGCACGGCCATGACGATGACGAGCCACGGCAACGCCGCTTCTAGCTGTGACAAAAGAGCTCACGTCCCCATGTCGATACGCAGGGTTGGTACTCCGTACTTCAGTCAACTTTGTGCCACGTCTCACCGTCGAAGCCCCGTGTGTGTGGTGCTCACTGCTGATCGTCATATTGCAATTGCCTGTGGTTGGGTGAGCCCTCTCTATTGGCCCATTCTTGTATGGGTTGTCTGTGCGTCGGTGCTCAGATTCGATTTTCTCTTCCTTGCTTCGTGCATCTCGCCGTTCACCGCGTTCACCGCGTTCATTGCAAGATCCGCCATGTCGAACCTCAACAAGGAGGAGACTGACGACGGCAGAGGCCAAGAGAACGGCCAGCAGCCTGCTGCCTTTGGGACGGCCCTTGAGCAGAAATCCTTCTTCCAGGCTGCCCTGCCTGTTTTTGCTTGCGGCGCAGGCTTGTTCTCCGACGGCTACATCAACAACGTGAGTCCCTTGCCGGGCGGAAAGCCAAACCAACTTGCCAACACGTGTAATTCTCTAGGTCATTGGTTCAGTCAACACGGTGCTCAAGCTCCAGTACAAGACCGTCTACACCTCGTCCAACGCTGCCAAATATGTCGCCGATATCGCCTTTGCTGGCACCGTCGTCGGCCAGCTGATTTTCGGCTTCACCTCTGACCACTGGTCCCGAACCAATTCGCTTGTTGTTTCCACCTTGATCCTCATCGTATTTACCGCCTTGGCCACCGGTTCGTACTACAAGGGCGATGCCGTCGGCATGTTCAACATGTTGGCTGCATGGAGGTTCTTTGTCGGAATCGGCATTGGAGGTATGCGACACCACAGGCATAGCGCCGCCGTGGCAAACCACTCACTCCATGGACTGAAGACTGACATGCACATGTGCGCAGGCGAGTACCCAGCTGGGAGCGTTGGCTGTGCCGAGTCTAGCGGTGAACTCAAAAGCGGCACCCGGAATCGATGGTTCATCCTGTTTACAAACTCCATGATTGACTGGGGCTTTGTGTTTGGTGCCTTTGTCCCTTGTAAGTCGTCCGGAACGCGGGACGCCCCCGTTTGCGGAGCATGTATTTGCTATAGGATGGCATCTGGCGCTGACCGTGTTGTAGACGTTGTCGCCGCTGCCTGCCACAACCAAAACCTGTCCACCATCTGGCGTACCAGCTTGGGCATCGGTGTGGTCTTCCCCCTGGTTCTCTTTCTCCTGCGATTGCGACTCAAGGAGCCCGAAGAGTTTGCAAAAGAGTCGATGCGAAAGCAGACACCGTACCTCCTCGTCTTCAGATTTTACTGGTTCCGTCTGCTGTGCGTGAGCATCATCTGGTTCCTGTATGATTTCTCCACCTACGCATTCGGCATCTACTCGTCCGATATCCTGGCCGGCATTTATGACGGCGACGCGCCCCTGACCACAGTCTTTGGCTGGAATACTGTCATCAACTTGTTCTACCTGCCTGGTACTTTGCTTGGTGCCTTCGTCTCCGACTGGGCTGGCCCCAAGTATACCCTCATTGGCGGCGTTCTCGTGCAGGCCGTTGTCGGATATATCATGGCTGGCGTCTACGGCAGCATTGTCAACCACATCGCTGGGTTTGCTGTCTTGTACGGCATCTTCCTGACTCTCGGCGAGCTGGGCCCCGGCAACAACATCGGTCTGTTGGCCGCCAAGACGTGCGCCACGGGTGTCCGCGGCCGATACTATGGCATTGCCGCCGCCGTTGGTAAGATTGGTGCCTTTGTCGGGACCTGGGTCTTTCCTTATATCCAGGCCGCCGGGGGCGATGACAAGGTCAAGTCGGCCCAGTACCCCTTCTGGGTGGCTTCCAGCCTGTCCGTTTTGTCAGCCGCCATCGCCTTCGCCTTCGTCCCCAACATTGGCCAGGACACCATTACTCACGAAGATGCGCGTTTCCGTGAATTCCTCGAGAGCCGTGGCTGGGACACTGCTCAGCTCGGCCTGGGGAAAGTTGATTCCGAATGCGTCAACGCCTCTCAAGACGAGCGTGTGCCCGAGAAGCTGGCAGTCCGCTAGATCGTCTGGTGATTTTGGATGACCTTGTCCTAATGTCTATTTATCTCGTCATAGCCCTGCAAAGAATAGATCCCCCCACAAATGCGAGCATCTCATGCGGTCTCGACTTCTCGAGTGTCGTTGAAGCCGTCACCAGATTCCTCCGGCCTGCTCTGCGCTTTTCATTTGACGGCAGCGGCCTTGGCGTCGTGGGCGGGAAAACAGGCGGCCCAAATCGTCTGAATGACTGTCGAGACTCAACACCAGGGACACAACCCGCCACCTCGCAACATTGTCGGCCGACCACCCCGCACACGCGCTCATCTCAATCCGGGGGTCGGGACTCGGGAGTGTGGGGTGTGGAGTGTGGGGGCCGGGGCGAGTTTGCGCAGGGTCCTCGTGCCCAATCCGGGGTTGAAAGTGAAATGCTCCGTGTCTACTCCGTAAGATGGTTGAGTTTTGCCCGATTTTGCGTGCGCACTTGTTTCAATTTACTAATTTTCGTCGAGCGGCGGAATGAAGTGACCGGCAGGGGCGGCTACCCTGGAACCAACAGACGACAATTGGGCGAATGCTTCTTCTGGCCTTGATGCAAATCGCAGCACACGACGAGACACTGTGGCAAGGCTATTTGGAAAAGAGACACAAGCCTTCGTAGTGGACGAGGCCGGCTTACAAAACACGAGGTCATGCCCTTGGGCTCAGCAGTGTACAGTCTGACTGCCCTCTACCCGGTCCGGACTCCCTGGAGGATGCTCCCACCTGACCAAATCATATCCAGTCACGGATAGCAATGGCATCGTTTTCTTTCGAGCAGACTGCTTACGGCGTCGTGTGAGGCGGCCATGATTCTGTGCATTGATCAGTCCTTGTCACCACCATCGTGGCCATGACTGTGATTCACTTCCTTTTTGAGTCCTGGGAGCAATGGCTTGCGTATTGTAGGGTTACATCCGCAGCAAGCTGTCAGCATACGGCCACCATGGTCAGCAGGCGGGTTCCAAGAAGGATAGAGAGCAAGGGGATACACAGACATGCTGCGACGCGAGGACAAAGACAGTGGTGCGAGGCATTGCGAAGGTCATGACAGGTCGGATTATCGGATTATTCCTGTGGCGCTAAAACGGCCGCATCTCAACCAGGTGCAGGTGACATCCTCCACAAGGGAACGGTATTGGGCGCGTCCATCACCGGGTAGTTTACGCGGTCATCAATATTTACCCGAAAGGGCGGCCTTGGAACTTGTGAGACGCGCATTGGGGTTCGTTTGACTCGTCGACATCGCGCCTCTACCGCCAGTTGCTGGATGATTTGCAGTTCCTGTGCGTCGCAACTGCACCAGGTAGTCACGCATTTCGTGTCATGCTTCCGCACGAGGAGGGCAGGTTGATTTAGAACCTTGGAAAGTCAAATGCTGACACTGCATGAAGTGTGAAGAGGGTGTTGCGAGAGCCGTGTGGATGATAGCCTGCCCATACATAGCTATCTAGGCTCAATGCAGTGGGAAAACAACCTCCTGCTTGCCTACTCGTCTCCCCGTGGTCTGCAAATTGGAGACTTTTCCTGGCAACAAAGCCACGGTGACCGACAAGTTACAACCACGCCGCATTTACTGACAGAGTCCTCGGTACGTGGGACATTGGTGCGGCGGACAGCCAAGCCAATGCTCTTCGACGCCTCTCCGATTGCCCGTGTAACCCACCGTGTTTCCCCTTTCCCCGACGCAGTCTCATGTCAGCAAAACATCTGTATGGGATGTGGGAGACACCGGCCTGCCGAATGGCATTCCAGGTCCGGCAGACGGCAGAAACCACAATCTCAGCCCAGCCGGCGTCAAAGTCGAGCACGCAGTTCTTGTTGACTGGCAAGACGACAACCCCTCGTCGCTCGACAAGCTGACCCGGCGTGGCTAGCTGAAACGAGACGAGCGAGTCCTGGTAAACGCCCAAGCACGCGCGCGTGCGTCGCTCGTCGGAACACCACGACGTGTCGCTGCCTGTATTCGCTGCTCTCAGCTCGCCCATTCCTCGGCCCGGCTGCCATCTGGAGCCTGCCAATGTCTCGGAGAGCAGAGATATTCACAGTTGCACGCTGCGAAATCTAGCCAGCCATGACGCACAGTAAGCCCGTCGGTTGTCCAGGTCTCGGCTTGCGAGCGCCCAGCTGCCACCTCGCAAGATGCCATCTCGACTTTCAATGTGAATAGCTCGGTGCATGGCCAGTGCTTGCCCAGGGGCTGTAGATCAACCATTCAACATGCCATGGTCTACTCTACAGCGGGCCGGCCATCACGACGGCCAACGGTGCCTGGACGCCTCGCGCCGCGCAGGCCCGACGAGCAGATAGATATAAAGGCCCGCTTGGCCTTGCCGTTTTTCGCTCCCGCCCAAGATTTAGTCTGGTAGCAGCAGCTCCCCTTTGTTGTACTTGGACTCTGACTCGTGTCGCCATGAGGTATCTCCGGCTTGGTCTGGCTTTTGCCGGTCTTCAGTGCCTGCTTGCTCGGGGCGTCCAGGTGGTTCAGGTCGGCTCCGACGCGGACGTGGGCCAGGACAAAATCAAACATACGAGACCTGGCTCGGACTTTGAGGAGAGCTTTGGTTGCGCGGGCGGGAGCGGCAAGGAGCTTGCTTTTAGCCGCGACGGGCGGTTCGCTGCTTGCTGTGCTCCTGGACAGCATCTGGCGGGTAGTATGTCCACCGAGTTCCTTTGCTGTGGCGAACGGCATGATGTTTCTGGTTCCAGTGGCCGGGGCTATCACTGCTGCCCGACTGGGATGAGCTTTGATGGCCGTATATGCCACGAGGATCCTGGCCAAGGAGGGCCTGACGTTCAGGTTCATGACAGCCAGACGATATTAGCTGGAGGCGGCGGCGGCGGCGGTGGAGGAGGAGGAGGGGGAGGCGGGGATAAGAGCAGCGAGGGTGGTGAAAAGAGTAGCGGCGGCGGTGGAGGCGGAGGGGGCGGTGGAGGAGGAGGAGGAGGAGGAGGTGGAGGAGGTAGTGATGATCATCATGGCAGCGGCGGAGGGGGAAGAGGAGGAGGAGGTGGTGATGATAGTGGCGGCCGTGGGAAAGGAGGAGGAAACGGCGGGAACCAAGGAAACGGGGATGGGCAAGGAAAACCGCCAGCAAGCGGAGGCAATCCCCCTGATCAGGGAAATTCAAGTTGGTGCCAAAGCCCAGAAACCTGCAACTCTGGAATCGATACAGGTACGGCGCGGCCGCGAAACTCGTCCCCCTTCCAACGTCACTATCAGGGTGGCATTCACTTGGGATCCTCTCCACTAACGCGGTTTCAGGAAAATGCTATCTGTTCAAGATGGACAACGGAGAGTATCTCGGGTTTGACAGCAAGCCCGGCACGAATGTCTACACGGCCGGAAAAGACAGCGCCACCCACCACATGGGCAAGTTCCGTTTTTGCAAAGATCAGAACTGCACGGCGGGATGCAGCGTAAACCCGGGAGAGGGCTTTGCGATTCTCGACCTTCACGGAGCTGCCAATGGCGGCGCTGGCGCCAACTCCTTTCTCGACTCCAGACGCAACGGCGACCACATTGGCAAGACGCCAAACTACAACGAGGCTGGACGATTCACCATCACGAAATGGACGTGTGGGAAGTACTGTCTGGGGGGCTATAAATGGGGAGTCGGGCCAACATGCCCGAGCCTTGAGCCGGCACTCACGTTCAACACGCTCGACGCCCAGTCCTGTCTGCCCATGGAACTCGTCGAAGTCCCATGCGATGTTCGTGATGGAAAGAATAACTGTCGATGGGACAAGACCCCTGGGAGCTGCGGTCCCGGAGACAGCCGTCACTGCCATTGCTACAAACCCTAGACTCCGCAACCAAGGGAGTTCTGATGTCGACAGTTTTGCCTCGTCGTCTGGCCACCTCGTCCTTTAGCTTCTTCAATATCTCAGCCATCTTTGTCACGCAATACTTTTTATTGGTCTTTTGAGAAGGGACGTAACCGTGTGCCTTGATAGGCGAGCAACTCGCTTGTTAGTCCAGATTGCTCCTCACCACACCAGGCAGTACTAGGTTGACAAGTGCAAAATCTCCCAACAACTCACAGGTGCCCTCAACAAAGAATTAAAAGTCCCTACGGCTCTCATCGTAATATTCGTGTCCAAGTCTACATAGTTTGCGTAATGGTCATGCGTACAATCTGCTGCTCGCCAATTCAAGCTCGCCTGGAAACTCTGTGGTCATTCGGTTGGTTTCTTTTCCGGTTTCCAGTGGCGTCATGCATCACGTCAGACATATCAATTCTTCCATTGTCGACCAAGCCGGCAGAGACTTCCAGCGGGACGCGTATATGGACGGGTCTGACCTGGTTCTGCTTTTGCTTGCCATGACACGTTGATTTATTTGAACGGCCACCGTTATCTTGTTGAACAACCGTAGCCTTCTTCCGCTGGCTCTGGTGACCATTCCAATCCTGAGGCAAAGCATATCGGTGGGCCTCAGGACTGTGAGAGGTGGTATGGTATAGCCGTCTGCGGCTCCTGGGAACAAGTTCGGTGTCGGTATTTTACATGTTTGACGGTGTTGGAGACTCCCTGAATGGTGAAATGGATGACAAGCACGCGAGACGTCGTTGTGAACCACCTAGATCCAGCTCACGTTGACAGCCATCACGCAGCACGAGCCGCCAGCTGTCTGCCAGCTTTCAGAGGTTTTGCCGGCTGGCGACTTGGCAAACAGCTGAAGTGGTGCCGAGAATAAATAACGGGCGATGCACCGGGATGAAATTGTGCCTCTCACTTCCTGTCGGCGCAAGAAAGCCAAAAGCCCGGCAACCACTTGCGAATAATTTGAATCCTGCTGTCTTCCTCTTGAGGAGCCGCCGACAAGAACGTTGCTGGTGCCTTTACCCAGTTTTGCCATGATGGAGGAAGACGGGGCTATGGTGTGTTGCCCAGGCGAGGCAGGAGAGCCAGGTTCTCCAGACTCTCCTCCCAGTTTAAGCGACGGCGACGAGATGCAGGAGTCAGACTTAATGATCAAGCTGGGATTCGAGACCGGGTGCCAGACCGAGCTTGACCATGACGAGCAAGCAGAATCTCCATGCTCAGTCTGCCACGCAGACGAAGCGTGTGACGAAAGCGCGAACCGAATTCAACGGAGCAACGCCGCCACCTCGAGCATTCCCACTTCAGGAAGACTTTGCATCGATACAGGGTTTGAGTTGGATGAAGATGACTACGAAGCGCTGCGGTTCCCAGCGGGAACTTTGGGAAGGCTTAGGCGACTGGCTGCGTCTGTGAGCCGAGCTCAATCCCAAAAGCTCATTTCGAGCCCTGCCACGCCCGGAACACAGATTATAGGGGAGTCTCAAGCTGCTGTCAGACAGCTGGCATCTCCTATTCAGTTCCAACCTCGAGGTATACCGAGAAGCTGCCGTACGTCGCCAGTTCAAGCACACAATGTGCTCAGGAAACCACCCAGACGGCCACGGAGGCGTGCGTACCAGCTGCTCGAGAGGGAGACTGCTGAAATTTTGAACGGCCGCAACCTAGACCAGGAAAATCTTAACTCGGACAGGAATGGCGTGTCAACTAGAAGAAAGAAGCTAGGGTTGGCGAGCAAGTCTTCCTCGAACTCGAAGCAGAAGAGCACTTCATCCAAAACCCAAGTCATCTCATCCGCCACGACCTGGACAGTGGCACCAAAAGCTCGACTGGAAGTGGTGCTACAGACCAGACACAAGAGTTGGCTGGCTGCATATCAGGATGTTGATGTCAGCGGCAAGAATGTCACTGCACGCCCAACAAGAGGTGGTCACCGTGGCAGAGGCCGACGCAGGGCCTTACGAACTGCGCCGAAGCGTACCGTCGACCGCGCCGAGAGGAGAGCTGAAGTTGTTTCCAAGAATACTTCGAGAGGGAGACCTAGGAATACCTCGCGCAGAGTCATCGGTGGCAAGGCTGGCGCCATCGGGACACGACGAAGCCGCAGAATGAATGCTGGCAAGCTCGATTCGACCAACAAAAAAGCCGCTTCTGGCGGTTCCAAGCCAGTTGCAAAGGCTGTGGCTAAATCTGCAACGCACAGAGGTAGATCATCAGGTGTAGCCAAGCGAAGAGGCCGACCACCAACACGTGGTAGGGTGTCAAACAGACGGAACTAACGTTAATGCATTCCGGAAGTGGGTTAGAAAATTCACAAAGCATAAAAAAGAATGCGGCTAGGAGGCCGAGGCGGCTGGCTTCTTGAAGTTGGGGTTTCTGTGTTCATTTTCACCGTCAGCGGTGGGATCACCTTGAGTAGTCTTGGTATCAGGTCACTAAGATACAATCACTTCACATGAAAACACTGAGAGGATATTCGGTCTGAAGGAAAACGGCCGAGGAGCTTCTGGAGAGCGTCTTGGCGTATATGGGCCGTAAACGGCTAGAAAGTCCCTTAGTACTGGCTGGGACAAGGAACAGGCCAACTAGCAAAATACAGTATACGTTGGTAAATTTTTTTCCAGTCAACAGAATGGTCAGGGTAATACCAAGTTTGGAGAAGTTTGGCTCTCCAACTGGTCGGCTTTTCTTTCCAATGAGCTACTTGTTCACGGCTTTCCAATTCTTGCCTCTGTACCTGGTCTGCAATGTATAGTCCATAGTAGAGAAAAAGGCGAGGAGGGTACTTCGCTTGATGTGGGATTGCGAAGCCATAGGGTAGGCTTGGAAGAAGGTTTGGAGGAAGAAAAGAAAAGGGGGATGTAACATGTTCATCGTGATTCTATTCTGGATTTACGCTGGTCTCCAAGAATACTTTCTAAATGACAGTATTCCGACGAATGGTCTTCTCCAAAAGCTGCCGACCTGTGTACCGGGGAAAATCAACACAAACCGTACAGGTGTTCCAGGACTCAATGTCGATATGCGACCCGCTGGGTGGTGGTGGTTCGGCGGCGGCGGTGATGTCGGCGCAATCTTCGGAATAGAAACGGTCAATTTTGAGTGGCCAAAGTTGAGAAGTCAGTCGGCCAAACGGCGTATACATCCGTACTTCAAAGGCGCGTGCACACCGCTTTCGTGCACGAGCCAAATTAGTCATGAGCCGGCACGACTCCTCAAACGACTTCGCAATGTAGCGCTTCACCCTTGATTCCGCCGAACCTCGTCCTCCTGCATTGCCCGATTTTGTCCCGTAAGCATGCTTATTTGAGCGTCACCTCTCTGCAAGTTCTCAAATACACTTCATGTCAGTCAAAGAGGAAATCGCAGTCACGAAGAGTAGGCGTTTTCGTCCTCTCGGAGCTACTTATTCGGTAGCCCCCGCCCGACGACGGCACTCGCTGGGACACCTCGGAATCCAGAGCCTGAATTGTGTTCTTAGCCAGAGGCTAGTCAGTAGCGAACACGGCCTTGTATGCCGTGAAGCTAGTTGGCCACTTCTGCAGCAAGTCTATTTCCCGAAAACACGCCCTCAGAGACGTCTATCCGGGTGGGCAGGCGAGCGTCCAAAAATGGCTGCCAGTTTGCAGCAACAGACGTCACGACGAGATGAAAAGCTGTGCAGGGATTTCTGGGCAAATCTGGATTACAATCGACCTAGTGAAGAAGCTTGCACAAATCTCGCATAGTCGGGTGCTTGAAAACATCCTTGACAGCAATCGGCAAGCCCGTCTTTCGTGCCAAAGCGACCAGCTTCATTGCACCGATGGAATCGCCGCCAATGCGGAAGAAACTGTCGTCGATGCTGATATTGTCGGGTTCCATACTCAGGACCTCGGCCCAAAGGCCTTGCATCAACCTTTCCGAATCATTTGTCGGCCCCCTACGCTCACCCTCAGCGCGACCCAACGCGGCGATGTCTTCCAGATCAAGAGAAGACCCGTAGTTGCGTAGGTGACGACGGTCAGTCTTCCCGGTTGCCGTCATGGGAATGTTTCGGATTGGAATGAAAACGCTCGGGATCATGAATGACGGTACCTGTTCGCCCAGTCTCTCCGCGACATCGCACGTTGCGCTCCGAACCGCCTTTCCGTAGTCTTGGTCGCTCATCATCTCTTGTGAGCCAAGACAAACAAATGCAACCAACATAATCCCGTGACTACCCACTGGCTTGATCGTCTCGGCGACGACTGTCATGGTTGTGCCATGAGAAGTAGTAGAAATCGCATCCTGTACATAATGTTCTACTTCTTCGAGCTCTACTCGCTGTCCGCGGATCTTGACCTGCGTGTCCTTTCGGCCCTTGAAGATGAGACTGCCATCTTCCCGGTACTGCACTAGATCTACTGTGCGGTATACTCGGCCGCGACGACCGGGTCGCTTGCCGGGAACGCCCCGAAGAAGCCACTCGGGGTCCTGGATGTAAGCTGCTTTTGTTTTTTCTGCATCGTTGACGTAACCTGCTCCGATGAGCGGTCCCTCCAGCCAAAGCTCACCTACCGTGCCAATAGGTGCCAACCTGTCAGGGTTCTCTGCATCAACAATCCAGGCACACGAGCCGCATGCAAAACCGAGGCCGCCGTCGCCTTCAGGAGTCAGATCCAAGATGATGCTGGTTGGCGTACACTCCGCCAGACCATATGCGCTGACGACGCGTGCCCCTGGACTGACGTACTGTGCGTCGCTTGGTAGGACGACCTCGCCGCCCAATAACATGGTGGACAGCCGCGTCAATGCCGCCTTTGGCTCGATATTGCGCAAGACAGATGGTGTGAAATCTGCCACCGTGATTTGGTACTTGTCCAAGCACCCTGCAATACCGTCTTGGCGCTCTTCAGGCGATGGTATGCACAAACATCCACCCGCTGTCAGGGTGTTGAGCATGTTAGACCACGCGACATCGAACGCATAGGATGAAAAGTCAAGCACGCGTGAATCGCTCCCAAAGCCGAGCAAGTCTCTCTGGTGAACAATGGCGCTGCAGAAATTTCCGTGAGTGACCATGGCACCTTTGGGCACGCCCGTGCTGCCGGATGTAAAGACGATGTACAGGACGTCGAAAGCAGTGACCTCTGGAAGGCGGACTTCGTGGTCCAAAGACAGCGCGAACTCGAATAGCCGCTCAACGTCCACCGACACGACGTGGTCAGCGCCAAGTTTGTTGGCAATGTCGGCATATGCCGCAGACGCCAGAACTGTCTTTGCCCGAACCTGTGTTACCATGGCTCGCAGACGCTCCTCTGGCTGGTTGGATGGATCTGTACCAACACACGCAGCGCCAGTCTTCATGACTGCCAAAGCAGAAACCGGCATCCACATGGATTTGTCAAAGAAAAGAGGGATAACATCACCCCTCCCAACCCCCGTCTTCCTTAGCTGATAAGCTAAAGTGGTGGATAAGTCGTCTAGCTGTTGATATGTGAGGGAACCATCCCACGCATGTATAGCTGTAGCCAACGGTTGTCGATGGACGGTTTCACGGACCATGCGAGGCACGTTGTCCAACACGCTTTCGGGGACCTTTTCGTTCCATGCCCAGACATCTTCGAGGTCTCTGCAGCTGAGCGTTGACACATGGTGCAGCTTGGATTGTCTCGCTACGGGGTTGAGAAGCTGCTGATGCACATGCTCGAACTGGTAAAACAAGCGCGTGACTTCCTTCTCGGACAGCGTGTTGGAGTCAAATATGATGCTAACGTGTGATCCAAACTGCGACTTGTTGTACTTGAACAGTATGGCAAAATCGCCCAACTGCTCCGGCTGAGCATCATCGTGGTTGATAGAAAGTATGCTCTGGAAGTCACATGCAAGAGCAGCCTCAGCGTTGATGCGACGAATGCGTTGCAGCCCGGTCCGTTTGAAAACGTCCAAATCCTGTCCTTGCTTCTGAATGAAATGAAGCAGACTGTTCACATTGTCGTCCCACATGATGGGTACGCGAACCGGTAGCAAGGCGTTGTCATCAGATACCATGCCAAATATTGCCTCTGATGAATCCAACATTGTTGCTACAAGGATGGCCCAAGCAGCTTTGATACAAGTGGCAGGTTCAATTTCGCCGTCGAGCGGGCCGCAGCCCTTTTGAAACAGAGCGACTTCTTTGTAGGCTCGTGACCGGCCGACTGCCGGTGGCGAAGGGAAATGACAACCCGTGATTCCTCGGAACTGGTCTTTCCAAAAGGCGGTGGTTGTGGCTTCATCAGTTCCAACCGTCTGTTTGTAGAAACCGTCAAAGACTGAGATGGGTGAGAGCCAACTTATCGAGTCACCATTGCTTTTTGGTAACTGGGTTTCGTAATTGGCCTGCAGCAAGTAGGTGATGGCTTTGAACAAAACGTCACACGCCTGGGCAGCCACGGCTTTCTGGATATAAGGTTCGCGATACTCCACCACAAGATCAATGTTGTCGCCGTCAATGCTTGCGCTGAGACTAATGTCAAACTAGAGAGCGTGTTAGTGACTCGAGACGCCAGGCACTTCGAATACGTGGTCAGAACAACTCACTTCGTGGGGATCTTCCCCGCCACTGGACTCGAATGAGAGGCTTCTGTTTTCAGAACTCTTCAGCTTGTCCGACGCTCTGATGGAGAAGGATGTGTTGAACAATTTCTTTCCCGACAGTCCTAGTTCGTGCTGGATCTCGGCCAGCGACGCATATTGCATTGCCAAGTGCTGTATCGACCTGCTAGACACCGACTGCAAGACCTGGCGGGGCGAATCTCGCAAATCGATGCGGCTGATGAGCAAATTTGCAAGGGGGCCGACAATAGCCTCAATGCCGTCTATGGGGACATCTCGGCCCGAAGCCAGGTAACCAAAGCACACCTCGTCCATGCCGGTAAAGGTTGCCAGGACCATGGCCCAGGCCACTTGGAAGAAAACGGCACGGGTGATGCCGAGATTCTTGCACAATTCAGTCACCTCGGCCAACTCCAACGGCGGCACGGGGATGTCACAATGGCGCTCTTCATTCGCAGACGAGTCGTGAACTGACAAGGGGAACTCGCATGGACTCACGCCAGTGAGCATGGAAACCCACGGAGCAACTCGCTTGCCATGGGGAATGCTGCAAATATGGCGCATCACGTCTCCGAACGGCGGCACGGCGGCAGGCGTGATGCCGTCGTAAAAGGAGATCAGATCTTGCAGCATGACCGACATGGAAGCAGCGTCTATGAGGGCGTGGCTGATGTCCAATCTGCAAGCTACTTCTCCACTGTCTGATTGGCAAATAAAGAACAAGTGCTGAGGCTCGTGGGCTTTGAACGTTGGTTTTGGAAGGCTGTCGAGCATGGCTTCTGGACTTGTTGAACCAGAACCAACAAACTTGACCTCAGAATTGGTGTTTTTCAAGACAATCTGCATGAAGTCGTCTCCTTCCGGGTGCAAAGCGAACACGGTAGACAAGATGGAATGCCTCTGTGCCAACTTGGTCCACGCGTTTCCGAGCCTTTGGGGCTCAATCCGCGTCGCCAGTCCCGGGGTGGCCAGGCAGCGCCACGTCGAACTGGTGGCGTATGATGCGATTCCCTTCTCTGAGCTCAATAGAATACCCTGTTGAAGTGGTGAGCAGGGCAGAATCTCCTCCACCGTGCCGGCCGGTATCCCCAAACTGGGAAGTTGACGGCAAAGTAAGGTGTCGAGAGCGCTGTACGACATTGGCAGCAATGGAAGGTCACTGAGAGTGAAGCTAACGGCCGAATTGCACAGTCTATCAACGGCGCGCTGCATGCATCTTCCAAACTCCTGTGCCCACTGTTGCAGGCGTTGTTGGTGTTTCATGTCCTTGTGAACCTGGAACGTCACCACGAGCCAGCCATCCTCCACATCGGCAGTGATCTCAATCATGGTCAGACGGTGAGCAGTCTGTGATACGTCGACCAAGTCGTCATCACTGTCGCCCATATGGTCAGGGCGCTTGAAGAGCCCCTCTTCCGCTTCGAGCTGTTGGAATCTCCCGGTGAAATTGAAGGTCACCTCGGGGATCTCCTGTCCCCGGGCAGCCTCACGGCCAGCTTCACTGTAGAACCGGCAAGCGAAGTAGGGCTGGCCCTTACCGGGGACCTTTCTTCTGATGTCCTTGGCAAATCTGATGGTTTCGATGAGGGAGTCATCTTCACCGGGCTTGACGGAGATGGGAATGGGGTGGAGAGTGGTGAACCATCCCACGGTTCCGGAAACATCGACAGGGAGATCCTCCGAGTGCTCCCGCCCGTGCCCCTCGAGCCAAATGACAGGCACGGATCTTTCCGGGAACACGTGGTGAAATGAGTGTGCCATTGTGCCGAGGAGTATGTCCATGGGCTCCGTCCGCAGGCATTCGTTGGCATCTCCAAACATCGCATCGGTGAGAGATGGCTCAAATGCCTCAGAGATTACGGTACAGTTCCCAAATGTGCTGTCAGATAAAGGCAGTCCCCAGAAATCCAAGTCTGGAAGTGGAACGCTGTATGGAAGCACTGAAATGGGAGAGGCGCGGCGGTTGGCTCTAACTTGACGCCTTAGCCATGATTTCCACGACGTCGATGGTGCCGATATCAAGCTGCCGTGCTGGATGTGGTCTTCAATGTCGCCCCAGATGATCCTCCAAGAGACAAGGTCAACTACAAGGTGGTGTGCCGAGAGAGTGACAAGTTGAACGTCACCAGCAATATTGAAGAAGTCACAAGCGAAGACTGGACCATGCTCAATGTCGAGATTTTCCTGTCGCCATTGCGACAGAACCATTGCTTCGTCCCGGCTAGAAACATTGTGCTCCGCAAAGGCGAAAGATGACGGCCCCTTGGGAGCTATGCTCTGCCTCCAAGACGCGCCCTCGGCCGGGCGATGAAAACGATTCCGCAAAATGGCATGGCGATCAACGAGATCCTGGATTGCTGCCAAAAACCTTGCGCCGGGAACATACAGCCCCAACTCTAGCACGAATTTTTGATTAAAGTGATTCAGCCCGGATGGGTAAGCATCAAAGAATAGTTGCTGGATGGGTGAGAGGTCAAAAGGTTCAGTTGCCTCTTCGTCGACTCCATCGTCGTCATCTGGCACCGTATGGCGAGACATGGACTTGCACTGTGACGCCAGCTTTCTGATGGTTCCCGATTGCAGGATATCCGCGACGGTAACAGAGATACTGTGCTGTCTACATTGAGCGACGATTTGCATTGCCGAGATGGAGTCGCCCCCTATTCTCGTGAAGGTCTTGGTGACGGAGATCTCCTCAGCCGACAAGTTGAGGACCGACATCCAAATCCGCTGGAGCCGCTCCTCGACTTCGCTTAGTATCTCGGGGGAGTCTGTCTTGTCGGGCAAGTTCCTATACTGTTTCCAAGCCGACTCGGCGATTTCTCGAAGCAGTCGTCTGTTCGCCTTGCCACTCGGCGTCATGGGAATCTTGCGTATCGGGATATATGAAGTTGGTACCATGTATACGGGGATTCGTTCTTGTAGGCGCTCATTGCTAGCAAGAACCAAACTTTGCACAGCTTCTTCATGCTTTTCATCTGTCAGCTCAGCTCCAGAGCTTTCTAGGGCAACAAATGCTACCAAGACGGCGCTCGAGGCTTCCTTTGGACGGATCGTCTCTGCAACTACGGTCACGGCCTTGATGTCGCCGTTTTTGACCGCGTTCATGCTATCCACAATATGGTGCTCGATATCTTCCAACTCGACGCGCTGCCCTCGTATCTTGACCTGTGTGTCTTTGCGGCCCACAAAGATGAGTTCACCGGCGTTCGTGTACCGCACGAGGTCACCAGTTCGATATAGACGGCCAGCTCGTCCGGGGTGGCCAGGGGCTCCTCGAGTAAGCCAAACTGGGTCTTGAACAAATGCTGCCGCCGTCTTTTCTGGATTTGAGAGATAGCCCTGACCAACAAGCGGGCCTTCAACCCAAAGCTCTCCAGTTTCACCGAGGGGGGCCAAGAGTTCTGGGTTGTTGACGTCAACCACCCAAGTGCAAGCGCCGGCGCCGCGGCCTATGGTGACTTTCTTGGAACAAATTTCAGACATTGTCACCGTAGGCGTGCACTCAGCTGGCCCATATACGTTGATTATGGTCGTGTCGTCTCCAGCCAGGAGAACATCGGTCGGGACGACGGCTTCGCCGCCCAGAATGAGTGTCGTCAGATCGCAGAGCACCTTGGGGCCCAACATGCGCGCAACCGAGGGCGTCAAGTCCACCGACGTCACATTGTACTTTTTGAAGCATTCGGCCAACTGATTTTCTCTCTCAAAAGCCGATGGTATGCAAAGACAGCCGCCGCTCGTCAACGCATGGATCAGGTTGCACCACGAGGCGTCAAAGGCATACGATGAGAAATCAAACACTCTCGAGCTGCGAGAAAACATCAGCGGCTTCTGCTGATACGTGATGGCTGAGCAGAAGTTTCGGTGTGACACCATCGCGCCCTTAGGAGTGCCAGTGCTGCCCGACGTGAAGACGGCGTACAGCATGTCAGATGGTTGTACGATGGGCAGCTCTGCGGCCGGATGCAGAGATTCGAGACATTGTTGTCCAGGCCCAACGGTCAACACGCCAGCGTTTTCGGACAACCTCCTCACCAAGTCATACTTTTCAACAGAAGATAGGGCTACCGGGGACTCGAGCTGCGAGACCAAGGAACGAATTCTGTCGTCCGGAAGCTTCATATCCACGGCGACGACACCGGCACCAGCCTTCATGACGGCTACCGCGGCCACGGGCATCCACATGGACTTTTCAAAGTATAACGGGATAAGACAGCCGCGGATTCCGAAGCCAACCAGCCTTTGTGCCAAGTTGTCAGACATTTCGGACAACTGGCCGTAGGTCAAGCCACCGTCCCACGCACAAATGGCAGGGGCAGAAGGGTCCTCCAGGACTCTCTGTGAAATCAACTCGTGGACACACAGTTCGGTGGGCTCCGGGACGTCTTTGTTCCAGGCCCAGATCTGATCTATTCCAAACGGAGCAAGGTGCTCAGTAATGATGCTGCGTAAAGTCTGCTTCCTCAGACGCTGATCGGACAAATGGCGAATCACTGTCTCCAAGTTGGCGGCAATGTGTGCCATTTTTGGCTCCGACACGATTTCCGAGTCGAATCCAAAACGAATGCCGACGCCCTGTGCTTCTAATTGGCATTCAATCACCAGAGCATAAGTACTGAAGTCTTGCCACTTGTTCCCGTTTTCTTCGCCTTGGACCTCTGTCAGGAATTCCTCCTCTGGCTCGAGACCGCCGCCATCACTCGGGGGCTGTACCACGAGGAGAGTCTGGAAGTTGCAGGCCAGACATGGCTCCTCACCCAGGCGACGGATATGCTGCAAACCCGTTTGCTCAAATGGGATCATGTCGACAGACTGACGCTGTATGCGATGCAATATTGACTCGGCGTCGTCGTCCCAGTCAAGCGTCGCGCGCAGAGGAACGGTGGCAATGGTAGGGCCCGTCATTCTTTCAATTTCCGGAACCGGAGCTTGCCTGCCTGTCACGGTGACGCCAAAGAGTGCTTCGTTGGAGTTGGTGTTGTGGGCAGACACGATACACCACGCCGCGCGAAGAATGGTTGACGAAGTAAAGTCACTGTTGGACCAGTCCATGTTGGACACGGACATTTCAAGCTGCTGATCAGGCCTCGGGTTGTCCGTGCCCTTGACTGTTGGGAAATGACAGCCCTGGATGCCAGCAAACTGCGTCCTCCAGTACTCGTTCCGAGTGTTCTCGTTGATGGTAGCCATGTATTCGAGAAACGCATCCATCGGCTCCAGGTCTTGGACTTCATTTCCGTAATACACGTCCTGCACGTCCTGGAGCAGCAAGCCCATGGACCACCCGTCGTATAAAGCGTGGTGGACCTCCCACAGCAGGAAAACTTCGCCTTTGGCGTTTTGCGGCAGAATGGAGAACCTGGTGAGAGGTGTTCCCAGGCCCATTGGCGGACTGTGATTGTCTCCCGCCTCAAAATCGGTCCAGTGTGTTTCTTCAGCGAGAACTGCCTGCACAATGCCAATTTCAGGAAGGCTGACTATGCGTGTGCGCAGAATCGAGTTCATCATCACAACGTGATCCCATGCTTTCCTTAGCTTGAGGACGTCCACGTTTCTGCTGATGCTGAAAAGGTTCCTCGCAACGTAATCTCCGGGGTGTTTAACGGTCAATGCCAACAGCCCTTCTTGCAATGCTGTGCAGGGGAGAACATCTATCACTCTTGAGTCTTCGATACCGCAGAGTCGAGAAACCTGGGAACGGACTCCTTCGCCCGTGAGCGGAGATGGTACTCCCAGTCTTCTGTCACGGTCAGTGTCTGAGCTATGTCGGCTGCAAATCTCCGACATATCCTTCAGAAGCGGGTTTTTGTAGACGTCTCTTGTGGTGATCCAGATGCTGGACGATCTAGCGGCTTTGCAGAGCAAGATGGCGTGAACCATGTTGCCTCCCATGCGGAAAAAGTGGCTGTCTCTGCTGATGATGGCCGGATCAACGTGCAACACCGCGCCCCAGGTTCTTTGCATCATAGATTGGACCTCGTTTTGGGGGTCATCATCATGCCGGAATCCGAGCCTGGGGTCTGAAGGATCCGAATCACACGGTCTCTCGTCTAATTCGGAATCGTCCAAGCTGGCACGGACGACGCCGGCTTGGACGTCTTGGCCGTGGCCCAAAACCTGGATTGTTCCATCCGGCCTGTATTTGGCCAGGGCACCGGTCCTCAGTAATAGTCCCGTGCGACCTGGGTGGTTCTGACTGCCCTTCAGCAGCCATGCAGGGTTTTCCACAAAACAAGGCTCCTCATCAACGCCGCCTTGACCTCCTAATATAGGTCCTTCAAACCAGAGCTCACCGACTGTCCCGATGGGCGCAAGCGAGTCTGGATCGTTGGTATCAACGATCCACAGACACAGCCCGTATGCTGGCTCGGAGAATGAGATGTCATCCTTACTGGGCTCATACGCGGCCAATGACTTGATGGAAGATTTGAATGCGTTGGACCCCCACTCTCCATCAAAGACACCGGAGTCACTAGAGAAAGTCTGGTCCTCCAAGGTGTAGGGGATGATGGTCTTGGTGATGGGAATGACCGAAGCCAGCTTGGCACATCCATATGCACTCAAGACTGTCCGCTCGCTCTCTCTCGGACTCACATCCGGAAAGCTAGCCTCGCCACCGAAACAGCCGACTTGAACCAGCGTCGATACGTCTTCGCAACTCGGATCATGAGCCCGATCCGGCGTCACAAAGGCGCAGTTGGCATTGCCGGGTGCTGAGCTGGGCACAGAGTCACGATGAGGTGAAGGCATACAGAGACAGCCCCCAGAACATAACGTGTGAAGCAGGTAGCACCAGGCCACGGGGGACGCGTATGAGATGTGATCAAGGGTGCGAGTGTCTTTGCAGAATCCCAGCGCCCTTTTCTGATATACAGCAGCACTGCTGAACTGGCTGTGGGTAACGATAGCTGCCTTCTGAGACGCGGCCGATGCTGGATCAAGAGTTGCAAACAGACCATCTGAAGGGGTCACTTTCGGCAACCGGGACGACGTGGACTTTGCCGAAAGCCCCAGTAGGAACTGGCGGTCCAGAGTAAGGATGTCTTGCATCCCGGCGTCCGCCAATGCCGGAGCATGTGCCGCGGACGCGAGACAGAGGGAGAATCGGGTGCAGGATGCCCAGCTCGCGAGTTGACAATGCGAGCCGTCGACGGCAACGGATACTCCGCCGGCCTTCATGACGGCCATGACGGCAACGGGCGCAAGCTGTGACTTTTCAAACGACAAGAGCACATGGTTTCCGACTCGGAGGCCAATGTCGACGAGGTGAAGGGCCAGCTTGCTAGAGACAGCGTCCAGCTCCTTGTACGTCAAGTCTCCGTCCCAAGAGCAGACGGCTTGGCGGCCGGGAAACTGCCAAACGGTGCGCTTGACGAGAGCGTGGACGCACGCCTCGACGGTCTCGGGGACTGCCGCATTCTGAGACCAGATGTCTTCAACAGACGCTGTCCTCGGCCTCTGCTGGGATTCTGTGAACATGACGGCCTCCTGAGCGGCAAGAATGGGCAAGCAATCGGTTGGGTTCCAGGCTCAGACCTACGATATCAAGTAGGTACCAGCCACCGTGCAGAATCACACAAAACACCAGGGCAAAGGGAGATTTTACTAATCTCGAGAACGAGGCAGGATTTGATATGCCAAGAACCGCAAATGTGACTGTCAGCCTGGCGGGGGAATTTCAATCCACGATGAAATCTGGTGCGCGCCCCCTTGAGGATATTAAAACCAGTCCAAGTCCACGACGGCACGCAAATGCCAGTACGTAATCCAGCCCAGACGTCGCATGGCGTAGGCAGCAAGGAAGAACCTGGTCTAGATCTACGGCATACATACGACGCACCGAGAATTTGCAAAAAAAAGAAACCACATTATTATGCGGCACGTAGTCGAAGCTGCAAGCATGTACGGCAAAGGAAATAGCCGCAGACGAGCATGACCAGACTTGCGGATTCCACACGCCGAAATCACGTCATGAGGTTTTCTGATTGCTCTCTGATGAAACGGACCCCACGGCGCAATTGGTAAATTAACCTGGTTTCTCGGGTTTTACACGATGCGTGGTAATATATGTCCCCAGGGTCCAAGTCGCAGGGCAGAAGGGCTGTCGACCTGGCTTTCGGGTGGCACTGACATGGCGTTTTAATCCAGAGTCAGGGCCAATGACGCTGGAAGCTGGCTCGTAAAAGGTCACTGGATCGATTTTGCCTGTAGCAAAGTTTCGTCTTTGGCGCGTCTTGTTGGGAAAAGGGGGCGGCGAGCTGAGATGATGAGCCCGCCTTTTCAGCCTTTCCCGGGTCATCATTGCCCCAA
Organism: Metarhizium album ARSEF 1941; assembly: GCF_000804445.1. Classification (NCBI taxonomy): domain Eukaryota; kingdom Fungi; phylum Ascomycota; class Sordariomycetes; order Hypocreales; family Clavicipitaceae; genus Metarhizium; species Metarhizium album. The sequence continues at coordinate 205,378 of NW_024467591.1, forward strand.
GATTCGCTCGCCGTCTAGACCCTAGTCCCATCTCGTCCCTCGCCAAGGCACCGGGGGGGAGAGAAGAGGAAATTTTAGACGGCCGAGCGGAGGCGAAAACCGACGCCCGCGCGCTTTGCCAGTCACCCGACTGCTGAACATTGTGGCTTGAAACAACAAGACAACTACAGGTGCAGACAACTCATGGTGTTGAAAAGTCCGAGACGGTATTTTTAGACTGGACAGCCGTGTTGCGAATCTACTGGCTGGCTGGGAAATCAAGGCCGCCGGCCTGAGGTGCTGTGTAAGCCACAGGCCGGGGCCGCGACAGCTTGGATCTCGCGTTCCCGTCGTGAGCTTGGATCGTCCAACGCACTTTATACCAGCTCCTCCGATGGGCATGTAACGCTGAGACGGGGGCGGCATGTCTGTAGCCGTTGACAGCGTTACATGTGCCACATTCCAGAACCGTGGACGGCAACGCACGACGAGTCCCAAAGTAAGCGTCACATGGCATGCCGCGAGACACGGCGAGTGGAGACGAGCCCGTTGTGGGATAAACGATTTAAACTGCATATCCGAGGTGAGATCGCTCCTGGCTGGGCCGTTAACCGCGGCCTCGGAACCTCGAGGCCCCGTCGAGCCGTCACATCCGCAGACCAGACGAGACGAGACGAGACGAGACGAGACCTTGGATTCGGATCTGAACTGGATGCCAGGTGGACTCGGGGCGGGCTATCTGAGATTTGCCGTCATGTCGGTTCCAAACCTCGTCCCAGACTCCCAGCGTTGGGGCCATGGCGTTTCTCACCTGCCGAGCAATGACAGTTGTTAGTCCGAGACTCCAAGTAGCCAGGGGACTGCTCGGGGCCAGAAAAGCTTGTGTTGGATATGGGCCGGCACGAATGGCGCCATGCAGCCAATTTCTGTGCAACGGCCCAACCAACCTTGTCCATTGCCCGACTTGGCTGACGCCACGGCCAGGCATCGAGGCGGATTGTTCCAGCCCGGCACTGAGACAAATGTTCCCTGCAGGCAATAGAATGTGGGGAAGACCTTGTTGGCAGATGTTCTCTACAATGCGTTCGCGGTCAACGCCCGCTCCAAGTTTCGTGTTTATGCAAACCTCGCCGGACATAAGCACGAGTCAGCGAGGGACATGTTGCATTCGAACCGGGGTTTTGCGTCCCCCGCGTCAAACGTCGTCCCAAACCGTCCATGTTGCGGGCGAAGAGCTTACGTCAACGCTCAGAAACCAAGTCATGGTCATGGGAAACAGGCGTGATTCCCGTGTGAGTGGGTGGGAAGCGTGAGGGAACCGCCGCGGCTAGATGCACCACGTAGCATCCGCCAAAGGGAGCGTTCATGTTATAACTAGATCCAATGTAAGGTAAGCTGACAGCCCCAGCTGAGGACAAGACGGATCGGACAAGAGACGTGTCTTTTCCGACGGGGGATAAATGTTTCCGTCGCGGGAGACTGGCAAACGAGATGGTGTGCGGATTCATCCGCTCGGCACCGCGGCAGCACACGCGTGTCTATTCCGCCGAAGCTATCAAATGGTGGCGCTGCTTACCACACCGGCATGGTAGATGGCGAATGACGTTTCTTTGTTCATATAGGGAAAGCTTTGCTTGGCTCTCCTCGGGGCACGGCGTTTGCGGGCAACCTCCTGAGCGAGTGAGTGGCAGATAGGAAACCCTTTCCTTCGTCCTCGGTCCCCCAGCTCTTGTGGTCTTGCTCATCTTGTCACCACACGAGTCTCACGAATAGGAAATCAGTTGGCGTACACCAAGCATGAATTGCTCCGCCCTTGTCAATGACCGCTTTGGCCCAGCCGTTGGTGACGACTGTCCTGGCCGGTTCGACTTCACCCTGTTGTTTGAGGAATTGATATTATCGACAGTTCCTTTGGGCATAGCATGTATGTTTCTCGGGGGGGTTTGACTTTGATTCGAGTTTGATATTGATATAGCTTATCCCTAGGTTCCTGGGCGGCGATCCGTCTGCATCGGCTGTGGGACGAGGCTGCCAAAGTCGACAAGTCAGCAGTGTTGCTATTCAAGTTGGTATGACGTCGTGGTACCCTTCGCTTCTGCGACTCGTGTGTCTTGACGCTATGCATATAGGCGCTCTATGTTCTGATCACGTCGTTGCAAGTCGTGCTCTTGGTGCTGTGGCAAACCGGCCGTGTGGACAGGAGCCGATTTACTCTTCCATGTCTGATCCTCGCGCTGCCCGGCCATGTCCTACTGTCGGTTCTATCATGCCTGGAGCACGTGCGATCAGTTCGCCCGTCGACTTTGTTATGTTTGTACCTTGGCGTGACCTGTCTCCTGGACATGGCTCGCGTTCGCACCGCGTTTCTGTTCCTGAACAGCCCGGCCGTGTCTTGGGTTCTGCTTTTCTGCTTGGTTGTAACACTGTCCCTGCTTCTCCTCGAGGTGACCGAGAAGCGGCACTTGTTGAAACCAGCGTGGAAAAGCGCCGGCCCTGAAGAGGTGGCGGGAATCGTCAACCGCGCCTTTTTCATATGGCTCAACGGCATTTTCATCAAGGGGTTTCGCACGCTGCTCACCGTTGACATGCTATCGCCGCTTGACTCTGAGATGCTGGAAGCTTCAAGCCCCACGAAGCTTGTATCATCTTGGAAAAGAGGTAGCAAAGCCCTCGAGGCACAACAACCCTCTTGTCAGGCAACAGGACAGGCGCTAACTTTGCTCGGCAGCAAATCAGGAAAAGGAGCATTCTCTGTTCCTCACCTTCCTATGGCACTACAGGTGGGCTCTTCTGTCGGGGACCTTGCCGAGACTGGCCTACACCGGCTTCAGCTACTCGCAGCCGTTTCTTGTTGAAAGAGTACTGGATTTCGTGAGCGAAGACCGGGAGCCCGACAGCAACAAGATCGCGTACGGACTTATTGGAGCATATGCGATTGTCTACGTGGGCTTATCTGTAGGCCATTTCTCGCATCCCCTCGTCTCGCGGCATGTCTAACTCGCCAAACTAGCTGGCATTTGCGGTCTACCAGCACAAGACATACCGACTGTTGACGTTGTACCGCGGCAGTCTTACGGCCATGATATTCAGCAAGACGCTCAAGATGAGCGCATCGTCCACCTCGGAGGCGGAAGCTATCACGCTCATGAGCGCAGACATTGACCGCATCGGGTCGAGCATGTCCCTCATACACGAACTCTACGCCAGTGTCATCGAGCTCGCGCTTGCCCTGTGGCTCCTGTACAGGTTGCTGGGAATGGCGATCCTCGCCCCCATCGTCTGGGTCATTCGTACGTCAGAGACCACGTGTGCTGCCGCGTATTCCGTGATTCCAGTAGCTCACGCCGACTAGTCTGCCTCGTAGCCGCCATGCCCCTTGCCAGGGCGGCGGCCAATGCCCAGATCCCGTGGCTCGAGGCCATTGAGACGAGGCTGACGGGAACTGCCAAGGCGCTTGGCAACATGAAGGCCATCAAGATGACGGGGCTCACGGACATTATATGCTCACGCATTGCTGGTCTTAGAAACGACGAGATCAGGGCGTCTCTGCGTCACCGAGTCTTGAACATTCTGGTTTTCATTTCTTGTATGCCGCAACTTGGGTGAGGAGCCTGGCTCTACGTGTACTGGCGCTGACTGCAACGGCAGACTTTGCCTCGACCGCATTGGCACCGGTATGGGCCTTTACGGCGTTCATACTCATCGCAAAAGCCCGTGGCTCTGAAACACTGACCGAGGGCGTCGCCTTTGCCGTTCTCAGCATCTTTGAGCTCCTCAACCAGCCAATAATATACATGGTGGACGGGGTCGAGCACATCCAGACCGTCATCAACTCGTTTCGGCGCATCCAGAATTACTTGACTTCCCCAGAGCGGCAGGACCAGAGACATCTCCCAGCGCCAGCCATGTCGTCCGAGTCCAGCGTCTCGGGCAAAGATGGCATCCATGGCAAGGGGTTGCAGGATGAGAAGGTCTTCAGTCCGCAAGCCCAGTGCCCTGGTGTAATGTTGTCCCTGGATGAGGTGTCGGCAGGATATAACCTAGAAGAAAAGATGATCCTCAAGGACCTGAGCTTCAAAGTCGGGCACGGCCAGGTCACCATCATCGCAGGGCCAGTAGGGTGCGGCAAGTCCACGTTGCTGCGAGCGATTCTCGGAGAAGTCCCTTTCAGGGGTTCAATTGCGGCTGGATTTCGAACGGCCGCGTATTGCCCCCAAACCCCGTGGTCAACTTGGGGCACGGTCAGGAACAACATTGTCGGGGTGTCGCCTTGGGACAGAGCCTGGTACGACACGGTTGTAGATGCGTGCGCCCTCAACGCAGACTTTAGAGAGTTGTCCAACGGAGACCAGACGATGACCGGGACTCGCGGCTCACAGCTGAGTGGAGGGCAGCAAATGAGAGTGGTAAGGAGCGCCCAAGTCCGAGCCTCGAGAAAATACCCCGTGTACTAAGCACCACGACCACGCAGTCTTTCGCCCGGGCTCTGTATTCGCGGAACCCAGTCATGGTCCTGGACGACGTCTTGACGGGCCTCGACAGAACCACTGAGAGGCACATCATAGACAGGGTCTTCTCCAAGGACGGAATGCTGAAGCAACTGAGAGCGACGGTCATCATGGCTTCCAACTCGGGTGAGTGGTGCTGTGTGCACAAGACTGCTTGAAGCTGACGTTTGTAGCGCACCACCTGAGTCTTGGGGATCAAGTGATAGTCCTTGATGAAGGCGGCAAGATGGTCAGCCAGGGGGCTGCGAAGGCTGTTTCTTTGCCGACGTCACCAATCCAGCCAGAGGGCGTTGCGCAATCACAGCCGGCACCCAAGGAGACGGACGACGACGAAGCCGAGATATGGCAAGAGATTGACATGCTGATTCATCCCTCGACAGAGGAGAACCGGCATGCTGGCGACATGAGGATCTATGGATATTATGCAAAAATCGCAGGGCGGTGGACTATAGGCGTATACCTGTTTGCTTGCTGTATATTCGTATTCGGCATGACGTTTCCGTGTCAGTATATCCATTCCATGGCAGCATCGTCCCAACCCTTCTTCCCCCCGGAGCAGCAGATGCTGAGACAGAACAGCCGTTTGGATGCAGTGGTGGACAAACGCCAACGCAGAAAACCCGAATGAGAGAACGGGCTATTGGCTGGGAGTATACGGAGCGCTCGCGGCCTTGACAATCCTGGGCTGTGCTCTCGCAGACTGGTAATTGCCCACACGCCAGCATTGGCTCTCCTGTGCTGACTCTACACAGCACGTTCAACTTGGTCGTGCTGCCAAAGACGTCTCGAAAGTTCCATCAGCTGCTCCTGGACACCACGATGCGGTACGTACGTCTTGAGCAAAGGCAACTCTGCGGCAGACTGACCGTGGTTTGAAAGCGCACACATATCGTTCCTCACTTCGACGGATGCCGGCACAACGCTCAACAGGTACGTACGAACAAGAGTGCGTACACAGATGGCCGTGGTGCCGAACTGACGTGCCGTTGCCATTAGGTTCAGTCAAGATCTGGAGCTGATAGACAACGACTTGCCGCAAGCCATGGACCAGACAATCTTCCAGTTCCTGTCTGCCATCGTCTCCGCAGTCCTCGTCTTCATCGGATCGAGCTACATCGGCGCAGCTATCCCCTTGTGCATCGCCGCTCTTGTCTTCGTGCAGTTTTACTACCTGCGCACTTCGAGGCAGCTCCGGCTCTTGGACATTGAGACCAAAGCGCCGCTGTTCTCGCAGTTCCTGGAAACCGTCAACGGCGTCTCCTGCATCAGGGCATACGGCTGGTCGGACGCGTACATGGAGAGGAGCTGCTTGGCGTTGAACGTTTCCCAAAAGCCGTACTACCTACTCTGGTGCATCCAGCGATGGTTGACGCTGGTCCTGGACCTCTTCAACGCAGGCCTTGCGCTCCTCCTGGTCGGTATCGCGACCAACATACGCGGGAGTGCGACGAGTTTCCTCGGCGTGGCGCTCTTCAACATTGTGACCTTTAGCAGCACTCTCCAGACTCTCGTCACGGAGTGGACTCAGGTAGAGACTGCTCTGGGCGCCATCAATCGCATCCGGTCGTTCGTCTTGAACGTCAAGGACGAGAATCTCCCCGGGGAGAAGGGCGAGGTGCCCCAGAGCTGGCCGGCGACGGGACACGTCGTATTCGACAACGTCTCGGCCTCGTACAAGTCTGCGGCCGAGCCGGTACTCAACCAGGTTTCTTTCCAAGTCGAATCCGGCGAGAAAGTCGCGATTTGCGGAAGAACGGGAAGGTAAGATACGCCGTACATGTATATCTTCGGCCCTGGGGGGGCGGGGGCGAGTCGTCCGATACTGACGAGTCTGCCGAACAGCGGAAAGTCGTCGCTCATAGCGACTCTGCTCCGACTTCTGGAAGTGGACGGCGGCAAGATATGCGTCGACGGCATAGACGTCAGCACCATTCCGCGGCAGGAAGTACGTCGCAGGTTGAACACGGTGCCGCAGGACTCGTTCCTCCTCGCGGGCAAGCTGCGGGAAGACCTGGACCCCTTCCGGTCCGCCACAGACGAGGAGCTCGTCGACGTCCTCGGCGCAGTGGGCTTGTGGGACATTTTCGAGCCGGTTGGCGGGTTGGAGAGCGACATTGGGGAAGACATGCTGTCGCATGGCCAGCGTCAGTTGTACTGCCTCGCTCGCGCCGTCGTCAGACAGAGCCCCATACTCGTGCTCGATGAAGCGACGAGCAATGTTGATGCCGACACCGACAAGGCCATGCAGGAGCTGTTGCGGAGCAGGTTCAAGGACCAGACCGTCATATCTGTGGTGCACAAGTTGCAGAGCGTGCTTGACTTTGACCGCGTCATCTTGTTGGAGAACGGGCGGCTGGTGGAGAGCGGGAAGCCAAGAGAGTTGCTTTCAACGCCGGCGTCAGCTTTCCTGGCCTTGTATCAAAGCTTGGAACCTGGCCACGGGGCTTAGGTTTGGATCCTTGCACATTGCTTGTCTTATACGTCAAAGGAGGCGTGACGTGGCTTACTCGGTGTCTCTTGACCGGAAAATGGTTGCCGAATGCAGGCTACATAGACGAATGGGCAGAATTATAGAGTTTCCTGTGTCTTGTCACCCGTGAATGCTTTGTCCTGCTGGCTTCTTGCGATGTCCGGTTTCGCTCGGCGGCGGCAGGCCAACCCGACTCAGACAACACGATGTCATTCCCGACTGCGAATAGACAGACGGGACGGGACGGGCTTTTCGAAACAGACACACCGGGACCCCTCGTACCGGAGCGATAACCAGATGGAATAGGCAGACAGTCACGTGTGGAGAGTCTTGTGGTACAGGCCCCGGGGTGATCTGGCGAGGGATTTATAGCCAGGCAGCCCAACGCACGAGGTTGGGCTGAGACAAGGGCAATACACCAAGGAACACCACACGACGCCCATGACGATCCGCTGCTCCCAGTCCAGTCCAGCCGAGCCCCGTCCGGACACCAAAGAGCATGCAGACAGAAATACTCGTGCCGGTGGCTGCCGCGGCATTCCTCGTCCTGCTTTACAAACTCGTCCTGCAGCCAGCCTTGCTCAGCCCGCTCGCAAAGATTCCCACGGCCCACTGGTCCTGCTCCCTGTCCAACTGCTGGATCCTGCGTGTCAGAAAACGGGCCGAGGAAAATGAAACCCTCTTCCGGCTTCACCTGCGGCATGGTCCGATCGTCCGGGTGGCGCCCAACACGTTGAGCGTGGACGGGGTCGATGCCCTGCGGGCGATATACCAGGGGGGTTTTGAGAAATCCGACTGGTACAAGGTCTTCGATAACTACGGGTGCGTCGGCGACGAGCAAACCCTCGGGCGAGCATTGCGACACGACGTATGGGTTGCTAACTGACACGGCGTAAGCGTTCCGCACATGTTCTCAACGTTGGGATACAAGGAGCACTCGCGTCGAAAGCGCATCATGTCCAACGTGTACTCCAAGTCGTACATTCACGCGTCGGCTCCGGCGCGAGCGCAGAACAGGGCCGTCTTGCTCGGGAGGCTGCTTCCGCTGCTGAGACAGGAGGCGGCAGAGGCCGACGCCCGCGGCACAGAAGTACAGTCCGTGTTTATGGCGACGACGATGGATCTCATCTCGTCGTATATTTTCGGCATGCGACGCAGCACCAACTTCATCCAGGACAAGACGTATCGAGACCACTGGCTGCGGCTGTATCTCTCGCGACACCGTCACCACTTTTGGCCTCAGGAGCTTCCTGGCCTGACGAGGCTTTGTACGAGGCTAGGCATTCGACTGTACCCGTCGTTTGTCGACGCCGCCAACGAGGAACTACGACTGTGGAACAAGAGCATGTGTGACGAGACGGAGAGATGGGTAAGTGACGGGGCCGACGGGCCATGCCTGCCGGCCGACGAGGCCGTCGTTTTCGAGGCGATGCATGCGGGCATTGACAGGGAGGAACAGGCCGAGGGAGAGGCTTCACTGCTCTACAGCACGCTGATACAGCAGAGGAGTTTGGCGGTAGCCAGCGAGGTCCTGGACCAACTGCTGGCCGGCCATGAGACCGCGGGCATTGTGCTGACCTATATCGCGTGGCGGTTGTCTCGGTCGCCCGACGTCCAGCACCAGCTCCGGGCAGAGCTGCTTTCCGCGGTCCCACGCTCCAGCCAGGCTGCAGATGACGGCTGTGCGCTACCGGAGCCCCCAGAGCTGGATGCCTTGCCCGTTCTGAATGCCGTTGTCATGGAGACGCTCCGTCTGCACGCGCCTATTCCCGGGCCGCAACCCCGGTGTACGCCGCGTCCGGGCTGTCAAGTCGGGGGCTACGACATCCCGGGCGGCGTGCGGATCGCGTCTCTAGCACACACGCTTCACCTGGACGAGAGGGTATACCCAGATGCGAGGAGATGGGACCATGCGCGATGGCTGGCGCAAGCATCGGATGCCGAGACAAGGAAGCTGATGAACAGGCACTTTTGGGCGTTTGGGAGCGGAGGACGTATGTGCATCGGCTCGAATTTCGCACTTGCAGGTACGTACGTATATTGAGAGAACGAGGCGGGATTCGCGATTGACAGGTGTGCGTTGTAGGCATCAAGAGTATTGTCGCCGTCATTTACGCCAATTTCACAACCTCGGTTGTAGATGACGATGGCATGGAACAGACGGACGGGTACTCATCCAGACCGGCAGCTGAGCAGCTGTACCTGAAGTTTGCTGCTGTGTAGATAAGTAGCGTGCGACAATCGCAGCAAAGCGTTGAGGTCGATCGACTCGAGAGAGCATCCTCGTTTCTTGAGCGCGATTTTGCGTGATTGCTCGTGGCAGTTGGTCACGTGATCGGCTTACTGCGTGTTGATGCCCACCGGCTGCTGGCATCTAGTTATCTCACTCTGCCGCTTTCATCGTTCGTTTCGCGAGTCTCACCTGTGCACCATACAGCCCTCGACTGCTCATTCATACATCCGCGCCAGATGTTGCGGGATCCGCAGGTCGGGCCTTGGCCCTTTGATGAGTGACGGCCTTTTTCGAATCCCGCGAAACCAGGCGGCCACCGACTCCTCCGGGTTCGACTTGACCTAGACGGTATAGACAGCAAGGCGAGGGCGCATCGGCATACCTAGCCATGTCGTTCGATGGCGTGGGGGGCCACGTGCTCACGGTAAGGCGGCTAAGCCTCTGAGGACAACGCGTCCCTGACAGCTTGGCCTTTCGGATCAAGGCTAATCAGCAAAAGGCCGCTGCGGTTGCCACCGTCGCCGTTGACGTGATAGTTCACCCAATCGACACCATCATCACAAGGGTTCAGTCACCAGCGTACAAAACCCAGTATCGGCAGCTCGACGGCGCCTTTCACCGCAATCTTTTCCTGGGGCTCTACCAAGGCTTCGGGCCGACTCTGCTCGCCGGCATACCGGCCTCCGCAGCCTTCTTCTCCGTCTACGAGGCGTCCAAAACGCTCTTTGAACGATGCCAGAGGTCGGGCCATTTGGGACATATCCCCCTGCCCATTGCACACGCAGTCAGCAGTGCGGCCGCTGACCTTGTGGCGTGTGCCATTCTCAATCCCGCAGAAGTGCTCAAGCAGAACGCCCAAGTGTCCACGACAGAGGGCCTGCCGCCCGGTCGACGGTCGCATGTTTTGAAGGCCCTGCGGCGGTTCTCGAGGCAACCCACGCGTCTGTGGACGGGATACACCATGCTGGTGGCGAGTTCCCTGCCTGGGACGAGCCTGACTTTCAGTCTGTACGAGTGGTTCAAGCAGAAAATGACGCGACGTGACGAGGCTGCGTCGCAGGACATCCCGTATCAGATCAAGCTCAGCGCCGCGAGCGCCGCCGTTGCAGCTGGCTGTGCGTCGTGCATATTCGTTCCGGTGGACGTTGTCAAGACGAGAATGAGATTGGCCGCGGGGGACGAACCGGCCGCCACGACCGACAGGGCGGCGGCGCTCAGACCAAGCCCCATTGCCGCGGCGAGACACGTTTTGCGGATGGAGGGGGTAAGGGGCCTGTTCAGAGGATTGTCCTTGACAGTTATTTCTGGCGTGCTGGGCGCTGGCGTGTATTTGGGCTGCTATGAAGGCTGTAAGTTGTACCTAGGACGAGAAAAGGGCGACAGTGGAGTGTTCACGGGGTAAAGACGCGTTGGATCCGGCGTCGACGACTTGATCTTTAGCCCGCGGCATTCGCTCCGACGGGGGATGACATGCACAGTAGAATACCGCTCGTGTCTGATTTCAGATTTCTCAGGCTGACCCCAGCTTGACGCAGACGGATTGCGCAAAGCTGGCCTTGGACAGGCGAGCATGGCGATGGAACGAGCCAACGATGGCCTTTGGTGTTCTTGACGACGCAAGTTGCGGCGTTCCGGACTGTCGGTAGGCACCCGATATTTGCAGTTATAATCTCCAACCTCGATTCGCACAACTGAGCCCATACATACGTCGCACTAAGAGATGTACTTGTCGAACCTGTGCTCGGCCAGGTCGCCAAGCATGGACAAGACGAACTGACGCGCCTACCTGGTGGTTGACGACGACGCCCCGTGGACCCGATCCGGCCACGCCCGAAGTTTACGTTGAACGGTGCCCATGGCGGATTGTTGTTGAGTGGCCCGTCGGCTAGTGTGAGGTGTTGTTCCGTCCATACGGAAAAGTCATGTTCAATATCGGTGCTGCGGTTGGTCATGGCAAAAGAATCGCTCGGGTCCCTCTGCTAGCACCACGCAATGTAACCCAACAGTTGCAAGTTGAATAGATGCTCCATGCGCCGTACGTCCGACCTAACCCACGCGGCATAGCGTCGTCAAACTTAATCTCATCGGGAGCCAGTACCTGCTCGGTTCCACCACGTCGGTCAGGGGAAGGGGAGACAAAGGGGCCAGCCATCCACCATGCGCGCCCATGCCCATGTCCACGACTCCAGCCAGCTCACTTGCAGCATCTCGCCTGCCATTTCCGTGCATGAAATGAACCGGTGACCCAAAAAAGCGGGCAGTCTTGGTGTTTGCGAGCGAACCGAGAGGCCCGGGACCCCTTCAACTCACAAGGCGAGTGAGTCTATCCCAAGGCGAAGACGACATGTCGCCAATCAGGTTCCACGGCCTCAGCACGGGATGATACGCCAAGTTGCCAACTATCAAAATTAGGGTTACCGCTAACTCCAAGCAATGCGGTCCGTGAAGCCGCGACGGACGAGCGAATGGGCGGGCTGAAGCGGACGGCGCTGCTGGCGCATATAAGTCAAGCGTGAGACGCCCAATGGTGCCTCCGTCCGTAGACGCCCATCGTGTTTGTTGTTTCGAGAATCTGCAGGCGCCCACTGCCACCGAATCATGGTCTCTTTACCTGGCTGTGCTCAGGGCGCCCTGGTTCTGGCTGCCGTCGCGGCCGCCGGAGCTCATCTGCCGCCGATTCCATCCGACTTGACAACTCCAGTCCAGCAGCGGATCGCCGTTGACGGGCCCAACAGTTAGTTCCCACGTCCCGTCCCCCGATACGTGCAGCAAGCGACCTGCTCCGGTGTCGCGGCAGGTCACGGACGACCACAAGACGCTGGCTGACCAGGCGCGGTCGTCGTCGGAACAGGCATCGCTGTGAGCTGGAACACCTACGAGAAGCTGGACCAGGCCTGCGTCAAGTATGGCGCGCCCGACTGCTCGTCGTTGACGGAGCAAGTGTGCTCGAGCACCCCGGGAACGACATATCCGTCCTCCCGCACCTGGTTCAACTCGGTCACCCTGACGGGGTTGAGGCCGGCCACCAAATACTGCTACCAGATTGTGTCGACCAACTCGACCAAGGCAACCTTTCTCAGTCCGCGGCAGGCGGGCGACAAGACGCCCTTCTCGATAAACGCCGTCATCGACCTCGGCGTGTACGGCGAGGACGGCTACACCATCCAGATGAAGCAGGACAAGCGGGACGAGATCCCGTCCATCCCCCCGTCCCTCAACCACACGACCATCAAGCGCCTGGCCGACACCATCGACGACTACGAGTTCGTCATCCACCCGGGCGACCTGGCGTACGCCGACGACTGGGCGCTCAAGGGCCACAACCTCCTTGACGGCAAGAAGGCCTTCCAGGCCATCCTGGAGCAGTTCTACGACCAGCTGGCGCCCATCTCGTCGCGCAAGCCCTACATGGCCAGCCCGGGCAACCACGAGGCCGTGTGCGAGGAGATCCCGCTCACGTCGGGCCTGTGCCCAGACGGCCAGAAGAACTTCACCGACTTCATGACGAGGTTCGGCAGCAGCATGCCCGCGTCGTTCGCGTCGACGTCGCCCGACGCCGCGGCCAGGGTGAGCGCCAACAGGGCGCGGCAGCTCGCGCGCCCCCCGTTCTGGTTCTCCTTCGAGTACGGCATGGCGCACGTCGTCATGCTCGACACGGAGACGGACTTCGCCTCGGCCCCGGACGGGCCCGGCGGATCGGCCGGCCTCGACTCCGGCCCGTTCGGCAGCCCCGGCCAGCAGCTCGACTTCCTCGCCGCCGACCTCGCCTCGGTCGACCGCAGCGTCACGCCGTGGCTCATCGCCGCCGGCCACCGGCCCTGGTACACGACGGGCGACCAGGCCAGCGACCCCTGCGAGCCCTGCCGGGCCGCCTTCGAGGGCCTCCTGTACCGCTACGGCGTCGACCTCGCCGTCTTCGGCCACGTCCACAACTCGCAGCGCTTCATGCCCGTCGTCAACGGCACCGCCGACCCGGCCGGCCTCGACAACCCCCGCGCGCCCATGTACATCGTCGCCGGGGGCGCCGGCAACGTCGAGGGCCTCAGCGCCGTCGGCACCAGGCCCGCCTACACGGCCTTTGCCTACGCCGACGACTTCAGCTACGCCACCATCCGCTTCGTCGACCCCCAGAACCTCCGGGTCGACTTTTACAGGTCCTCCACCGGCGAGCTGCTCGACTCGTCTACCCTGCGCAAGGCTCACGACCGCCGCTTCGTCCGGCAGTAAGTAGGCTGCAGGCAGGCGGGCAGGCAGGCAGGCAGGGGCCTGGCCGTGCAAACCAAGTCCGTGGGCCGTAGGTAGCAAACGTGTGCTCATGTTGCTTTGTCTGCTGGTATCCATCCGTAGGGCGAACCCGACCACCCACTCGCATCTCGCACGTGAAACATGCCGATGTTGATTCGTCGACACGCAGGAGGAGACGGACAAACCACCTTTCGACGTCACCGGCCGTCTCCTTTCCCGCATCTACACTGAGCCCAGGGGCAAAGCAAGAAGAAAACGCTTAGCTTAGATTTCCAGTATTCCAGGCAGTGAAAACCCGTCCAGATATCAAGGACAGACAGAGCCTTCCGTCCGTGGCAAGATCGGCCTATTCTCAACCAAGGCCAGGGCGCCTGGGAAAAAAGCTGGCAGTTCCAGGGGCGCTAGCGAATCAGCAAGTTCTTTGTGCCACAGTCTCGGGTTGTCTCATTGTGATTTGACTCTTGATCCTTCCACACGAATGATAAATACGTTTCCTTCTCGACGTACACCCCAGCCAACCAGCCCAGCCCACCACACGCCACGTTGCCGCCCACCATTTACTTCGTTGTCGCCCACTTCCTTTCCCTCAGCACCAGAAGCAACCCGTTCGACTTGTCCGGTACGTACATGCTACCTCACAAAGCCGCTGACCAGGTTCCCGAGCTGCTTCAGTTGACACGCGTCCTCCATCATGGTGAAGTGATCAACCGAATCGATAATCTTGACGACCAAGTTTCGAGCCTTGAGCAAACGTTGCCAACCGGCAGCGGTGAAGTCGGTGCGGTCTCTTAGGATCCAACGAATATCGCGGTTCGCGGCACGCTCGAGCTCCCCTTGTGCATCGTCATAGTCGTTGTCCGCCCCCCTGCCCGCATACACGAGCAACGTGTCCAGCTCGACGTTGCTGGGAAGCGGCGCGGGCGTGTAGGCCCCCAACACCTCTGACATGCCGTCAAAATGCACGAGGACCCAGTCGGGTGCTCTTGCGGCGCTCGCGCCAAACTTGAGCACGTCCTCCAAGAAGCAAGACATCTTCCTGGATGGGATCTGCAGGCCGAAGGGATCCGGCGAATCCAGCAGAAGCAGCTTCCTCACGGGCACACCCTCGTCACCCAGCTGTCGGATGGCTTCATACGCGAGGATGCCTCCTGCCGACCAGCCTCCAAGCACTAGGTTGGGAGATCCTGCAGTGGCAATCTGCCAGCCGTGCCGTTTGTGGGCGTCGATGATGCGGCGTACCTCGACGAGTTGTTGGGCAACGATTTTCGAGACGGTCATCTTCTTCCGGATCAGCTCGAGGCCATTCTTGCGCCAGGGACAGTTGACCCCGTAAACAGCCACGTCCTCGTGCAGAGTCGGGGCCAGGCCGGCATACGATGCCGCGGATCCGGATCCATCTGGGAATAGGACCAGGACCGCCCTGGCCGTCGTCACCGAGCCACCGAGGAGCACCGAGGCTTCTGCCGAGCTGCGCGAGACTGTCGACCCGTGGGGCTTTTCGGCGGCGGTGGATTCCGGAACGGAATGCCGCTCATGATCTGCCAGGACGCCCGGCGAGCCCGTCTTCTCGACCCTCGCAGCTCCCGAGCTAGGCACTGGGCACAGAATTTCGCGCAGCGCAACTTCTATGTCGAGGAGAGTCTCGCATCTCATGATCGAGATGCCCGTCACGTTGACGCTCAGCCTATCGCATATTGTGGCGGCAATCGTCATGGCCATCAGGGAGTCGATGCCGACGTCGGCAGTAGATGTGGAGGGCGACAACTCATCGGCAGGCGTGGCCGTTTCGCAGGCAATAGTCTCCCATAGCGCGCGTCGGATCCAGTCGCGGTCTGAGCTGTCGGAGCTGCACGTGTCGCTGGTCGCCGGAACGACGCCCTCTTCGCTCGTTAGTTGGCTGTCGTTGGAGCAATTGTCAAACTCGACTGAGGATGAATAAACGAGACTGCTCTCGCAGCCCGTCGGATGCTGCAGCTGGCCTACCAGCCCATGTCGCAGGAGATCCTCCGAGGACACGTCCAGGCCGAGTTCTCTCTGGATGCGAGAAGTGATGGACATGGCG
This sequence comes from Metarhizium album ARSEF 1941, assembly GCF_000804445.1. NCBI lineage: Eukaryota > Fungi > Ascomycota > Sordariomycetes > Hypocreales > Clavicipitaceae > Metarhizium > Metarhizium album. Next base: position 220,875 of record NW_024467591.1, read on the forward strand.
AGGAGCGAGTCGATGCCCAGATCGGCAAGCTGGGACTCAGAATCCAGATCGCAAACCGGGATACCAAGCTCTTGACAAATGATCTCGACCACAGGCCCAGCTCCCGAAGAACTACCAGGAGGCCGTCTGTCAACAAACGAGGGCGGTTCTTGGGCGGCCCTCGTCTGGGCGTCGTCACCGAAATGGAGAGTGTACGAGCTGGGCGGAGCAGCTCCTGGTGCGACTGGCTTCTGGTCTCGCACCACGCTTTTCGCCGGCAGCAGGTGATTGAGAGCCCGACGCCGCATTCCAATGAACTATAATGTGTCAAAAAGAACGGACAGAGGTGGCCGGGCCAGGGTGCGATGAGAGCGGCTCGCGAGGTTCGACATACCTTGATCCCCTCGTACAGGGCTACTATGCGATCCCCGTCAAGGACAAACACGTTGCCGGCAAAGGTCGTGTCTCGCACGAGCTGCATTCTGCAGTACGCGCGGTACGTTTTCGACGCCGTGAGCCTCTCGGCATGGCGGAGCCTTTCCCATCCGTGGTTGACGAATACTTCATCCTGGCTGTTGACGTTGTCGTTGGCATTCATGATGAACCCCGAAATCTGAGCCAAGCTATCAATCCATCTGGCATCAATGCCCAGCCCGCTGTTTGTAGAGCCCACCTGGAACCGGACTGTGGAAACTGCCTCCAGCTCGTCCGTGTCCAGCAGAACCTCGGACATGCCCTTGAAGTCGTCACTGTAGTCGACCAAGCACGAAAACAACTTGTACACCATGCGTCGCCGGAGCCTCTGACTCTTGATGCCCAGTTCAAGCGCCCGGACCCTTGACGTGACGAGGTGCGTGTTGCGCTCCCAGTTTGCGATCCAGTTCTGGTTGGAAACCATCCTGACGTTCATGGTGGCATGCCTTGTTGTTTGCTTCCCGGACACGGCTACACTGTAAACCGCCAAGCTGAGCATGTTGCTGGTCCAGTCAGCGTCCGCCGTCACTCGGAGGACGTGGCTCGTTTCGTCGTCCTTGGCGATGAGCGGTTGGTCGATACGCAGGTTCAACATGTCCAAACCCGTGGCTGTGGGACGCATTTTCCGCTCTCCCAAGAGGTAATCACCCAGAGTAAGGGCAATCTCGGCGTAGAGCGACTGCCAACGACGATTGTTAGAGTGCTGACATGAATGTAGATGGCAGAAACCGGGACTTACCGAAGGGCACAGAAACACACCGTTGACCGCGTGGCCACGCAGTACTGGCAACAGCTCAGGGTGGAATATGTCGGATTCCACCACCATGGCAGATTCTCTCTGCTTGTGAGTCTCCTCAAGCACCCTCTGCGCGACGCGAGAGATGCACTTAAACTGCTTGGCCTCATGCTCGCGCCCCGTCTCTCCCGCGTGGCCACCCTTGCTGACGCAAAAGTCGTCTCTGTAGTCGATCCAGTAGTTCTTGAGGTCCCACGAGTAGCGCGGAAGCTCGAGAACTCTGTGCGCAGCCGGAAACTCGGAATGGTATTCACTCCAGTCCATGTCCATGCCTGCAAGGTACAGTGCCTCCACGGACTTGGCTATGGTCTTGCACCCTCCCATATTCTCTCTCAGCGTGTCCAGAACCTTCTCATCGGCGCCGAGCGTCTGTCTGATCATCGGGGCGCAGAGCGGGTGAGCCCCTATGTCCAGCCAGATTGCATCCTTGCCGCACAAGCCGCGGGTCTGTGCCGCGGTCAAGGCAGCGCTGAAGTCGACGAGGCGGCGGCTCGCCTGCGTGACGTACGAGATATCGAGCGTGCCTTGTTCGCCCGCGGACACGACTCTTCCCAGCAACGGCGAGATGAAGGGTACCCGGGGGCCGCTGAACACAACGCCGGCGTTCGCGGCCGCCGCTTCGAGTCCCGCCAGGGCCGGCTCGACCTGGCCCGAGTGAAAGGCAAACGGGACGTCCAACTCGACCGTGGCCAAGGCGCGTTTGTGGGCTTCGCTGATGAAGGCGGGCATCTGGTCCTTGGGGCCGGCGACGACGTGGGCGGCAGGATGGTTGGCGCAGGCCACCTCCAAGTCGTTCTCTACCGCTCGCAGTAGATGCTCCATTGCTTGGCGAGAGGCCTTGACGACGAGCATGCCATGCGTGCCCTTTCTGCAGTGCTGCTCCAGCAGCGATGCTCGCTTGCCCACCAGGAAGATTGCGTCGCCGGCGCTTATCACGCCGGCCGCGTATAATGCAGCGTATTCGCCGAGACTGTGGCCGATGACGGCGTTCGGCTTGATCCCCCATCTCCCGAGGAGCCCAACCAATGCCAGCTGGGTGCACAGAAGAGCGAGGTGGGAGGTGACGACACTGATGCTACGGACCTCGACGTCGGTTGACCCGTCTATCATGCCTGTGAACGAGGCGAAGCCGTAGCTCTCGGCGAGTTGGTTAAACTGAGTGACGTCTCGGCGGAAAGAGCAGTAGGTGTAGTAGAGTTCCCTGCCCATGCCAACATACAGGCTTCCTTGGCCGGTGAAGGCAAACGTGATTCGCGGTCGTCTTCCGGGAGGGGGTATGGCTTTGAGTGTCTCCGTGGCTTGGCCGGACAGTGCTCTAAGATCCTGTATCAGCAAAGGCATGCTCTCGGCGCATACCATTATTCGATATTCGTGGTGGGTGCGTCGTGCCGTTGTGGTATAGGAGACCGCGGAGAGAGACGTGTCCGGCCGATGCTGAAGCCACAATGCGAGGGATCGAGCATTCCCAGCGAGGGATACCGCTGTTCTTGCGGAAACGGCAACGTGATGGATCGGACGGCCGCTTGGGGGCATTTTCCCGTCTTCGAGGAGCCTCCTCCAGCAAGACTGCCGTGTTGCCCCCTGCGGCGCTGAAATTGTTGAGGAACGCGGCCCTCTTGCTGCAACTCGAATAGCAGGGCCACGCCGTAGGCTGGGTCGCAATGTACACGCCGCGTTTCGTCAAGTCTGCCGGATAGTTGCGGTTGATTTTGGTCTTGATGCCGCAGTGCGGTGGTACCTCCTTGTGCTTGAGCATGAGGAGGACCTTGATCAGGCTGGTGATGCCCGACGCAGCTTCGGCATGCCCGACATTTGGCTTGACTGAGCCAACGTACAACGGCCTTTTTGGTTGGGTCTCCGTTCGTTTCTTTTCGGGCGCAAAGGTCGAGAGCACGGAGCTCATTTCCGTGGCATCGCCGACCTGCGTTCCGGTCCCGTGCATTTCGACTACGCCAACGTCCAGCGGGTCGTAGTTGGCACCTAGGAGAATGGACTTGAACAGAGCGGCTTGGTCACCCTCGTGCGGTCGAGTGATGCTCTCGGCATGTCCGCAGTGGTTCGTCTTTGCCGCCACAATCACCCCCAGTATCGGGTCCCTGTCGGCCTCGGCGTCCTCGAGTCGTTTGAGTATTACGCTACATACCGCGTCGGCTCTGCAGTATCCATCCGCCTCGTCGTCAAAGGCGTTGCAGTTCCCAGTGGTGGAGAGGAAGCGTGCTCGGTCAAGCCCGCAGAAGAGGTTCGGGTTCGTCATGATGTTGCTGCCGCCGGCAATGGCCGTGTCACACTGCCCGCTCCACAAGTAGCTGCAGGCTGTCTGAAGCGCGGCGAAGCTGGACGAGCACGCCGTGTCGATGCTGAGACTCGGTCCGGATAGCCGGAAGAAATGGCTGATGCGTCCGGGGCAAAAGGCCCGGATCCCGCCGGGTATAAAGTAGGTGTCTACGCTCTGCGAAGCATTGATCTCGCGCCAGTCATCGCTGGTTGATCCGAAAAACACACCCACACGGTCATGCTGCGTGCTCGGCGTTCTGTTTCGGACAAATCCTGCCATCTCCATGGCTTCGTACGTTGTAAGGATGGCTAGTCTGTGAGCTGGATCTGTGTTTTCCGCCTCTCGCGGCGACATGTTGAAGAACCGGCAATCAAAGAGTCCAGGAGAATCTACAAAGCACCCGTGCTTGACTCGGAATTTGTTTGTAGCCCTCCCTTCTCTGTCGTAATGTGTCTTGTAGTTGAAGCGATCGCTTGGGATCTCGCGGTGCACATCGCGACCCGCGCGAAGAAGCTCCCAGAGCGCTTCATTAGAGTCGGCGGACGGAAATCGCCCAGAATATCCGACAATGGCGATTTTGGATTGTTCTGACCGACCAGAGACATCATTGGCATTGACAGGCATTGGAGAGACTTCGTTTACGTCCAAATGGATACCAAAGCCGTTGAGCAATGCCGTGGAGAGCATCCATGTCGTGCCATATGCCATCGTCGTGAGACGGCACCTGCGAGCCCCCTTTTGGCTTAGATGCTCGCCGCAAGATTGGAACATGGCACTTAAATCTAGCTGTTGTCTGAGCACTCCATCAACCGCCATCCGAAGACGACCCCGGAAATCCGTCGTTGTGTCGGTGCCCTGAGGTGCCAACAACAGCGCCATTCGGGATGATGTTGATATCGGAATATTCTCTGCAACCCCTTCCATAATCTCACCAATGTCCTCAACGCCGAACAGGTGTGGCGCGTGATATGGAGACGAAATGTCCAACCACTTGATTCTCAGCTTGTCCTTGTTGACAGTCACAAAGTCTGATAGAACAAGAGGTCTTCCACCGAGCGTCGTGACGCCGGTAGGGGCTCTGGCAGTAACCCAAATTGTCTTCTGGTCTTGTAGTCCCTGCTTGGGTCAAATTAGCCACGTCAACTGCTTCCGTCGATTTGGCGAAATGACCTACTATTGAAGATTCTGTAAATGTCCCGAGGAGCTCATCTACGGTGGCACCCGTCGTTGGTAAAACAGATACAGACCATGTTCTTGAGCCCACATTGCCTTCTGCCACAAGAGTCCCTCCAAGTAAAAATGACTTGAGACCAGTTCTGAAAGCAGCGAGCGCAGCTTCTACAGCCAGGGGAACGAACTGGGCTGTCGACTGGGAACAGCTCGCGGCGGCGGCGGTGAAGTTTCCCGCACAACTGCTTATTATGCAAGTATTTGCCTCTGACGGATATTCGAAGGTTCCATATCCACCGTAGTGACTGCGAGTGATGATTAGAATACGCGCTCATGCGGAAAACGCTGGTTCGTCGTAACACTAGTCGGGACGTCGAGAGATAGCCACTCACTGAATAAACTGGGCACTCTGCAACACACTCAGGAACAAGAGTTGCAAGACAGGACGACCGGGAGAGCTTTCCCATTTGGCGAGGAGATCAACAAGGGTCGAAAACCTCGGGAAGAGGACTTGTTGAGAAGATGGAAGGCTTCCGAGGTACTGTCGAAGGTGGAAACCCACACGTACAAAGAAGTCTGCAAGATTGGTGTTGCTTTTCGAATGTAATAGTGCTTCAAGAGAGTCAAGGCACTCGGAGGTTGTGAGATCACCAAATGCAATAATCTCCGGCTCTTTCTGGACCATGTCTGGTGTCGTAGTCATCTTTTCCATGTCAGTCCAGCAACAAGACCACTTCAGAATGACAGCATGCTAGTGCCCGAACAGTCATGCACTAATGCCAAGTTGGTTTGACTTCTATTTCTCTCATGCTGCTTAAACAGCTTCACCGGAGCTTCTGGATTGCGATTTATACACTGGATCGCCCAGGACATATTGCCCTTTGGGAAATAACAAATGTCTCGTCGGAGCAAACCCGAATCCGCCCTGGCTGGTCGCCGAGCTAGTTTGCCAAGCAAAATTGCCCATGCAATGCAACCCCTGTCCCGCGTCATATCAGCCCGGGGTAGTTGATTCGTACGGACTTACAGCTAGGCTAGACAGGGCGACTTTCTTCGAAGTTTGGCAGTTCCTTATGCCGATGCTGATTGCTCAACTTGGGACATACGACGTTCTCCCAAGCACCTGATGATGGAAACTGAGGGCATCATCTGGTTCGATCCTCTGCGTTGAAGGGCAGACTAATGACGATAGACGTATAGTACCAACAGCCTTGTACGCACTCAGCAAGCCAGCTGTTGGAGCCTTTTGAGTGTCTCACATGTAGGTCTCAGGGATGCTGGAAAGGAAATCTGTGTTGCTACAGTCAAGGTCTGCCCAATTCCAAGACGAGGCTGAGGTCCATGGCAAACGGAACCAACAAACAGTAATGTGGCCAAGCCAGCGCAGACGGTTACAGTCCGAGGCATGGTACTACGTACATCCAAGTGTATACCAATATATGCCGCAGTATACAGTATAGACCGGGATGGCCCAGTGCCTTCCCTAGCCAGGGACTTTTGCCGCCGCTGTACATGTTGAGCCGCCAAGTTTGCGCTTGTGCTCATCTGCTTTAGTCAGGGCGTCTGCCGTCATCTCCGTGTAAGCTGTCACGGACTCACCGCAGCTACAACTATGGGGCTCATGCCGTGACAACATAAGCATAAGTGGTAAATGAAAGCCTGCCTTATCTCATATGCCGTTTGAAGCTTATGCGCAGCGGATTGAGGTTGCGTTACTGCTGTTGTGGAACTGTTCAATTTTTCTTTCTTTTTATCTGAAAGTTGTCCGGACAGCTTCAGTCGACAAATTACAAGGCTGTCTTCTGATCACAAATCATGTTGTACCAAGCCATGAACCAACAAGCCGGGTCAGCGGTATGGCCTTGGTCCAACCCTGGCTCTGAGACAACAGGACCTCGGTAAGGCTTCCATTGCGCACTCCAGTTTGATTCCCCCGCCATTGGGACCGTATTTGTGTAGCCCTTCCACAATATGTCCCGTCACAGGACCAGTTTTCCGTGGTGGAATGATGAAGCATGGGTGGGGCCACAAACGGACGGTCTTGCTGGGTGAGGCTTTTTGATTGACAAGTTACAACGACTGAACAATGTGTGACGGTGATTATTGAGGCTCTGCGGAGTACGCCGAGGCTGGCTTTTGAGCCTCTTTTGCTATCCAGAGGCTTCGTCGCCATGCAATGCGGCGCACCCTTATATCGGCCTGTTGCTTCGATCACGGTGTCGTGTCGTTGGCTCGTTGGCTCCGGGTTCACAAACTGCAAAACGAGCTATTGGCCTGTCAAATGACGTGTCTGGGGTTTTTTCCCCCTCTGTCTCCTTGGCATCAGCGGACTGCGCAGCTCCTGAGCCAGAACGACATCCATCTGTCAGATGTACGATGCGCTTCCTGCATGCCAATTCTCGTCGACCCCTAAATGGAGGGTCTGGTCCCCTTCAATTCTGCATGGACGACAAGGTTGCGAGGGGGGAGAAATCAAGAGATATGGCATGAACCAATGTAAGGTCTCGTCCCAAAGACATGCCCTTGCCAATGCCCGTCTAGCCTCAGTATCACCGCATCTGGTCCAAAGCAACAGTTTCTCAGGTTATTTCACCGTCTTCTTTGATGCTGCCCTCCAAGCGATGGATATACGACAACATCATTCGTCGCCACAAATGCATGTTGTGAAGATCAGCTCACCAGGCAGCCTCGGCGAAGTTACGGGCCGCGATGAGAATCACCATCAAGAATGTTTCAACGATACTACTGGGCGGAATATGGCAGAGCAGCTGCCCCGTGTTGGTCCACGCCATTGTACTCGCACCGACGACCAGCGCCATGGCGACTACCACGCCCCAGATGACGGCAAACTCGTGCGCACAGATGATGCCCATGGCGTTAGATAGCCGATTGACGGAGCTGAGGTTGACTGTGGCCTTCTCTGGCGCGGGTACGCCGATCTCGTCAGGCACGACTGCATCCTTTAGCTTGACGGTTTCCGGCGCAGCCCCCTCCCACTGACTGGTGTGGCCGCTGTTGGACGTTCCGGAGGACGAATCCGTCAACCAACCCAGTGAAACGGGCATAGGTGCCGATGAGAAGCCGTCCACACGCGATGCATATGGCAACGCAGACCCAACGCATGCAGATAGTGGGAAAGTGGCCGAGAAAGGCAGGGCAAGTGGTTGGAAGCCAGCCCGGCCCAGTAGACTTGCTCGCCGTATCGAGTTCCGGCGAAAGCCCAAGCCAGAAGGCCGGCAGCGAGAATGGGTAAGATAGGCTCGGATCCGGAGGCAGTGACGAGGGCGTCGAGGCATCGGTCGAGTCTACCGGGCTTTGTCGGAGTCATGTAGCCGGCGATGTTGACGGGAGACTCGGAATCTTCCTTGGGCTCGCCGACGACGGCCGCAATGTGCTTTTCCTCCGCGGCACCAGACCCGAGAGTGAAACGCTGTGACTTTTCCTTTTCGATGTCCTCGGCTTGCTAGGTGAGAACGAGTAAGCTGCCCGACGTACAGATAGATGCCAGCGGCTCAGCAAACCAGTCGATCCATTTCTCAAACCCCGGGTCTTGGGCATGTTTGCAACATGGCTTCAATCCGCCGGCCCATACAAACGTGAGTGGCACCTCATCTCTTTTACATGTATGTGAAGGATTTTCCCATTACGAAATCGGAGCGCGGCCAACTATGGCCGTGCCCAAGAAGATATTTCTCTTTTGGGATTTACCAACGAGACTTTCGGCACCGGCAGATGCGGAGCACCATTAATAGCCTCGTAGCACCCTTCCGTCTTCACAGCCCTTTTGGCACCGGTTGAGCTGTCCAAGGCGAGCTAAGCGATGTGGACAATATGATGCTCCAGATCGATTAAGGAAGTGCAGATGACGTCTCCGTCATGGACCCTGGTAGGTAGCTACGCGCCAGTGTTTTCGGCATTTAGCACAAAACACTGCGTCTTGAACGTGTTTTACATAGTAGGCGCGCTGCCTGCTTTTGTTGGTCAGTGCAAGGACATGTCCATAGAGCACCCATTCGTGGTGTTGACCTTGTATAATACCCAGAATATCTTGCAATACCGCGGATGTGACTGAATAAAACTCCAGGTTGCCCACGACAAGGGAACAAGTGGGAAGAAACCAAGCACTGATGCTTGCTCAGCTCTGCAGCAACGATGGCCATGACGAATCCGCGCGAGTCGCCCCACGGACGAGTCAAGACGAACCGCTTTGCTGAAGACATTCGTCAAGCATTATTGAGCATTGTATGCGAGAGAGCAGAAGTTGGTGTGGGGAGACGGCATGAGTCGTGCATGCTGTTCACCGCTTTGTGATTAGAGACATCTGCCCGGTTAGGGCCGTCACATTCAGACGGGCCGAGAAGAAGCTCTTTTCTGTTACTTTCAGACGCGAGTGTATGTGTTGGTTGGACATGAGTTGGTGATAGGTCCCTGGATTTGGGTGATTCGAGTCGGGCTGCACTGCGGAGACTGAGAGTGCGTGCAGCTTCCGCCATTTGCGTCCCCAGCCAGGTGACTGTCAGGAGGTACAGAGAGCAACTGATGACCATCAAAATTGACTCGTAAGAAATGTGGACTCGGCGAGCGCAGATGGGCCCTTTTATTCCGTGGTGGGTGAGGAGAGAAAAAGAGAGAGAGAAGGAAACCAGCACGGTGTTGCCATGCTAGCGGTACGGAGTACAATAGCTTAAAAAGGCTAGCACAGGCTACATGGATGTGGCCGCGTCGGTGTGAATGGGCGAATGGACCGCATGTGGGTCTGGTCTGTTAGTTCGTGTTCCTAAATCCCAACTGCCGATGCCGAGGGAGCTCTCTCCTCCCTCTCTCTCCGTCATCAACGCCCGTCTCCCTCTCTTCGTCTCTCTGTGTGTCATGAACGCCCGTCACAAGGGCACCTGTGCTGTCTGGCCACCTTTCACGTGTGTGAATATCCTCCATCTATAACTGGCGACATATCGTGAGACGCAGTTTTGCGTGCAATGATTGGTAATCCGCCTCCCGGACGACACGACGCCGGCCGCTTTGCCGCGCGGAGAGGCGCGACTCAAGAAGCCCGCAACGTCGGCTGCTTTGACGACCCATAATGAACTCGGCAAGGGTCAAGACTCAAGACACAACGCCTGTATTTTCCGACCCGGGGTCGTGTGGGATTCACGCTCTTCGTCGTGGATAATCGTCTAGTTGCTTCCACCGCCTCGTGTCGCACCAGCAGGCCCGCCCGCATTGCGAATCGGCAGAGGGCCAGACTGAAGACGACGCCACAGACATGGACGGGACTGATTGATAAATCGAGTACTCTAGCGTTGCAGACCTTCATGCGTGGCCCAGTTGCCGAGTATTTAAGGGCCAGCTTCTCCATAGCGGCCAACAGACTCACGACGCTGTACCGCATCTCTTCATCCGCCTCTCCGTCTATCCCCCGTCATCCAGCACAGAGCCACCAAACTGCACTGCCCACCCACTTAGCCAGTTAGCCGCCTCTAGAATGGCTCTCCCCGCTACTCAGAAAGCTATCGTCATCCAGGGCCCTGGAGTGGCCAAGCTTGTGGCTGACCGACCCATCCCCAAGCTTCGCGACGACTACATCCTCGTCAAAACCGTGGCGGTTGGCCTGAACCCCACGGACTGGAAGCACGTCGATTTCATCATCAAGGAGGCGGGTCCCCTACTCGGGTGCGACTACGCCGGCGTTGTCGAAGCTGTCGGGCCCAAAGTCACAAAGCCGTTGAAGAAGGGCGACCGGGTCTGCGGCTTCGTCCACGGCGCCAATTTCGCTCAGCACGAAGACGGCACCTTTGCCGAGTACATTGTCGCCAAGGGAGACATCCAGATCAAGATCCCCGACAGCCTCAGCTTCGAAGACGCGGCAACCCTGGGCGTGAGTGTCACGGCCGTCGGGCAGAGCTTGTACCAAAAGCTCGGTCTGAAGCTCCCGTCCGAGCCCGTCACGGACGCCACCCCGATCTTGATCTACGGAGGAAGCACCGCGTCGGGTATGCTCGCCATCCAGTACGCCAAGCTGTCCGGGTACAAGGTCATCACCACTTGCTCGCCGCGACACAACGACCTGGTCAGGTCTCTGGGCGCCGACGCCGTCTTTGACTACAGGGACCCCGAGTGCGCGGCCAAGATGCGCGCCTACACGGACGACTCGCTCGCCCTTGTCTTTGACCCAGTCTCCTTGCCGGCCTCGGCCGAGATTTGCGAGGCGGCATTGGCATCTCGCCCTCCCCCGGGGGCCACGCTGAGATACCAGTCGCTCCTTGCCTTTGCCACCTCGCGCAGCGACGTCACGTACACGCAGTCTGTGACTTACACCGCCATCGGGGAGGAGCTCATCTTCCCCGCGCTGTCCATGCCCGCGAGCGAAGAAGACTACCGGTTCGCCGTCGAGTTTTGGGAGTTGACGCGGGGGCTGCTCGAGGCCGGAAAGCTCAAGACGGCGCCTGTGCAGCTGGGTCAGGGCCTGGAGGGCGTGCTGGACGGCTTGCAGGCCATGAGGGAAAAGAAGGTCAGCGGCAAGAAGCTGGTCAATAAGCTCTAGACACTTTGCTTGTCGAACAGATTAGACAGGGATGAAGACCTAAACAGCAGTGGCGGTGTCAAATCGGTGACTTGGAACGTGCTCTCGAGTCAATCTTGCGACAAAGTGTCACGGCCAGACCCGGCCATTATAGACTGTGTGGACTCTACAAAATCCCTACATCACTTGAGGGGTCAGCTTTCAGCATGCTCATATTGCCTGTTGGCCATGCACGACAAGAGCATTCATTTGCTTGTGTCTAATTCACAGGCACGTCTCTACTTGAAGTGTGAAAAGAGAGGCGACCGTACAGAAAGTAAGAACAACGACGAGCCCCAAGTCCGAGTCCGAGCTGCAGCCACGGTGATGCCCTGCCATTACGGCTCGTAGACTTCCAAGAAACGTCGCACACGGCGCGAGCCCAAACCAACCACGGGAGTCGGGACGGCCTGCTTGCTCCCCGACGACTACCCGACGCCCCATCCACGACAGGCGTCCGTGCGGACGGCCCGTCACCACGCGTCCGCGCCGGAGCCGGAGTCGGAGTCGGAGCCCGTCGGGCACTGGCATTTCCTGCCTTTTCCAGGCCGCCGCCGCCGGCCGGTCCGCGTCGCCGTTACCGGCGGCTGCACCTGGTCGCCCGGCGCTTCTCCAGGCCCCTTCACGACGGGGTTGCGTCTGCCCTTCTGGCTGATGCACTCCCACATGGCGTCGTCCAGGGCGGGCCGACTGTGCGAGTTGTCCGCCCCCCCGTAGTGCATGCCGTAGCACTTCTTGACCGTCTGTCCGCACCGGGACCCCTCTTTGGCGATGCATTTCGGGTCCTTATTCTTGATGCACTCCGCGCTGCTGCCGTACTCGCCGTTGTGCGCCCTAAACTCGCAGCCGGTGTGCAGGGCGACGCATTGCGGCGATTTGACAATGCAGTGAGCTTCGCGGTAGAAGGTCATGTCCTTGACTGTGCGTGGGAGGGGGTTGGCAGCGGCCAGGACGGAGAGGGCAGCGAGAACGACGAAGGACTTCATGACGGCTGACGGCGCTGCTGGCGTGGCGGCGGGCTAGAAGTAGCGGCAGCAGCAGCAGTAGCAGCAGCAGTGGTAGCAGCGGTGGCAGTAGCAAGAAGTCTGTCCGTGTATGTCGTGTCCGACCTTTTGGTGTGAGCAGTCAAAGGCAGAGAGGCTGTCAAGAGTCAAGACAAAGGGCGCGAGGCAAGGTTAGGGTTGACGGTTTACGGTTGACGGTTGACTGGGACCAGATCAACGGCATCATTGTCAGCGCTCAACACAAGTCCGTTTATATAGAGCGAGCACAGGCATCGCTTGGGGTAGGGACATGGAGGCGGAATCAGCCGCCCGGACGGGGCGACGCTCCGTCGGCCAAGTTGAGCCTCCCCGACTGACAGGTCCACGTTCTATTTATGAGTTTTTTTCATGCAATCCTTCTCTGTGTCACAATCGGCCGTTTATTGGCGCTGCTAGTCAGCGCCGACGGACTACGCGTGGTTGTAAAACCTAAAGTCACGCCAAAATAAGCTACATAGTGCCATTGCTCTTTGCTTGATCAAGGCCTTACTTAAGAGTTACCTAAGACGGTTGTTCTCTCGACTAGAGTTGCAGCCTGCAAAGGTGTGGGCGGCATCTCCGTCTCCATCTTCGCAGCCGTGGCCCATGGGCCGGGCCGTGAGATGAGCGTGCCAAGGGCGGTGGTGACAGGACGTGGAGGGCGTGCTGGATGGCTCGCAGGCCATGAGGGAGGACGAGGTCAGCGGCAATAAGCTGGTCAATGAGCTCCAAGCAGTCTGCTAGATGACTGGTATGAATAGAGACCAAACAGCGGCGGCGGTCAGATTTGTGGCTTGGAACGTGCTGTCGAGTAAATCCCTACATCGCTTGGGGCGTTGGCGTTTAGCATACTCCGTACTCGTCTCGCTTGTCGGTCATGCCCGACAAGAGCATTTGCCCGTGTGATCTATCAGACACCTCTTGCTCGAAGCGTAACCACGTCACCGACAAAGAGGCACTTGTATGTAAAGGAAAGGATAACGACAAGTCGCAGGTTTGAGCTACAGCTACAGCTACAGCTACAGCTACAGGGGACAGCCTGCCGTCGAGGCTCGCGGAGAGCCATGGACGTCCTCGGACGACTTGATTCACTCCGTCCATCCATCCATCCATGACGGGCGTTGGTGAAGATGGCCCGTGGACTCGAGCACGCGACACCAGCGACTCTACATGCCGTGGCTCGTCTCGTTCCGGGGCTCGTCGAGCTTCGGTAACTCCTTCAAGAAGGCTTCGCAGGCTGGTCCTCGTCGCAATCTGCGCCTGTTGGCCGCCTGGGGCTTTTCGGATCCTTTTACGATTGGGATGCAATTGTTCAAGTTCTCGAGGCAGTCGAACATCTTTTCTTCCGAGTCCGACCATGTCCGCTTCTCCAAGTTCTCCGACTCCCCGTAATGTTCGCCATAGCATTTCTGGACCGTCTGTCCGCAGTAGGATTCCTTATCCGCGACGCAATTCGGGTCCTTGTTATATAGGCAGTCATGGACGTCGGGGTGTTTCCGATCGCAATCCGTCTGCAATCTATAACAGTGGTGCGACTGGACATGACAGTACCAAAGGCGAAAATAAGTCACATCCATGGCTGTGCGCGGAACAAGGGGGTCAGCAGCAGCCAGGACGGAGAGGGCAGCGAGAACGGCGAAAGACTTCATGATGACTGGTTGACGACGTTGTTTGCGCGGCGGCAGGCGAGTGGCGGCAGGCGAGGCGTCTATGTAGACTCTAGAGTATGTTGTGTGGGCAGTGAGGTGAGGAGCAGACAGAGTTGACTCGGATCAGATCAACGAAGCAGCACCACTCCTCGAGACACAAGTCTGGTTTTTATATCGAGCGAGAGCCCCAAGAGGCATCGGAGGCATCGGAGGCATCGCTCGCGACATGCACGAGGCGGAATCAGCCGCCCAGGGTTCCGGGACGCGAAGCCAAGGCAGGATTTTGTACTCGGTATACTCGGCAGTCGCCTGCACAAGGGAGGAATTCTCCGTTGCCAGGTGGAGTTTTTGCCCACTTGCAGGTCCACGTCCCATTTATGAGGTTATGCAGTGCCATCTCTGTGTCATAATCAGCCGTTTTCGTGGTGGAGAGAGATTGAATGGCGCTGCTGGTGAATGCCGACAGACTGTGCGTGACTGGGAAAACACGTAAAGACACGCCAGAATCAGACGCACAATGCCTGTTGCTGTCCGTTGAAAGTGAGGCCTTCCTTGCTTGAAAACTGCCCGACAGTTTGACTCCTGGCCGGATTGGCAGTCCACAAAGATGCGTGCGGCATCTTGGATCTGCCCTGCATTCGTTTAAGTAGCCGTGGACGGGGCCGTGAGTGTGCCAAGGGCTGTAGTAACAGGGCTTGGAGTAATTGCCGAGACCCGAATGCATGGCGAGGGGGCAATTGCGCAATAGCCGGCACATTTGCCGACGGAATACGTCTCGGTCGGCTGATGGATGGGTGCTCGTCGTGCCCGTCGTGCCGAGCAGTACGTGTTGGCGTAATTCCAAGTGTTGTGGCCTAGGGAACTGACAACTATTCAAACTATGCCTTCCGGTGTTTCAACAGTACGCACGTACGTCGATGTATGCCTTGCCAATTGGATCTCCTTGTACTGTAATGGCACGCCTCTGTGAGTAATGAAGAAAAAGGCCAGTCAGTACGGGCATCTGCGACTACAAGTCTGGAAACTTGTAACCATCCATCCCAAGTCGCCAGCTACCAACTTGGCCAACCATCTCTCAAGTAACGCGGAAACACGTCAACCTGATATGGCGAGCTGCCGGTAGAGTTCTCCCAGGAGTCGCGCGACGACAATCACTCGCATGTGGTCATTGGGTACACTCGGCGAGCATCACGTCGGCAGAACTATCGAGGTAGTTGCATCTACGCACTCAGATTGGCACTCGTTAGACGAAACCACAGGTCTTCCGTGCTGATTCGAGCTCTGTCTCGGCTTAAAATCTAACTTGTAGATGATAAGATGGACTGAACTATCAAGAAATAAAGATTGACTAGTGTTGTCCTTTATAGCAGATAAATGCTCAAGCCGCAACTAGAACTCTTGGACTGTACATTAAACAGTGGTACCAGCTAATGCCAAACTACTAACTTATGCTAGCGTCGTTTTCTCATTTCGTTTCGGTGTTGTTTCTTTGCATAGTCCTACAGCGTGTGCTCTAGAAAAAAACTCGCCTACATGACAATCAAAAGCGGCCACCGCTGCACTGTGCAGCACCAAGCTTGAGCAGCGTCACGCAGTAGTCAGGACTTGGCGTCATATATTTGCCTACACAGGTACACTGACTACACACCATATATATCCCCGCGGCACGTGTGCTTGGCTGCCTCGGTAAAGTGACAAGGCCTCTTTGCGTCCCCCCGCTGCGAGGCCGTTCAAGCCCCGGGCTCAGCGTCCGAGACTCGACTTTGCTCTGCTACATGCTACACCTGATGCTCACGCCACGCCTTGAACTCCTCTTCTGATACGTGTCTCAAGCTGTTCACCACAGCAGGCTTGCCCGTCAGCGTGCTCTGAGCCACCTCGACGGCCTGCATGATCTGCCCCTTGGCCGACAGGGCGTAGGTCGCAGTCTCGGCGGCGATCTTGACGATGCCAATCCGGGGGTCGTTTTCGGATGCGTCATGGACCCCGTCGCCCAGGTCTCCCAGCCACGCCTTGAGCACGGGGCTGTAGTACTTCTTGATGGCGTCGCGGTCCGTGATGATGGACGCGCGCCCCGACACCGAGGCCCACTCGCCCGCCGCGTTGAGGAAGGCCATGTTGGCGTGCGGGTCGCCGGCGACGTCGTCCGTCTTGCCGGACTCGGTGTTGGTGAAGAAGATCAAGTCGGCTCCGTTGTTCACCGTCCCGGCCAGCGCCATGCAGCGCGACACCAGGCGGTCCGAGCCTGCCGATCTTGTCGTCATCATGCCGTACTTGCATTTCGTGACAAAGTTCCCGAGGTCGGTCACCTTGGTGCGCACGTCGACTTCTTCCTTGTTCGCCTGGGAGTACGGGTCGGCCGGCTTGTCGCCCGTGGACGTGTTGGAGAATGACATGGTGGAATGTGATTTGGGGCAAGAGTGGTTTGGATTTCAGCGTGGGCTTGAGGTCCAGGTGAGAGGTCCCGGGTGCGCTGTCCTTAAGTAGGGACGGATGGTTGTGCATGACATCATGGAAACTTTCCAATGACGCAAATCATGCATCAGCAAGATACCAGATACAAGCGCGCCGGCAGATCTGCAACTCAGATCCCGCCTCGCGCAGATCGGGCCTGAAACTGCTCATCCCACTCATGGACGCTCAATTGACGTAGCCGCGCGGGCCGAGGCCTATTATTAGTGGTGAGTGTGCAACGGGACACGGGCAGCGTCGGCTTCATCCGCGTTGTGCATCGTCAGGGACGGAAATAACCCGCAACTGCAAAGGTGCGCTGCCCAAAATAAGTGATAGGTCTATTCTTGTTTGTTTAACTCCTTAATGGGCATCTCATGTTTATCCAACCATGCCTGTGCTGTGTATCCAAATGCTTGTTCGCCAACGATGACGTGTCTACACACGGCGTAAAACGTGGTCGCTGTCTATGCCGGTTTTCGCTTATATGTGTCAATAATGCAATCCGCCTCAGGCTGTACCACTATCCTTACGCTGGTGATCTGGGGGTGCAGAGATGCCTTCAGCAGCCTTCGAATCGACATCCTCAATGTGAGCAACTCCCTCGATCTCGTAGTTGCTGTCGGGCACATGGTAGAGAACCAAGGCGCAAAGCGGGAGAGAAATCAGGGTCAAGAGCCACGAAACGAGAACTTCGCCCAGATACGGCGTCTGGAAAGGTCAATACTGACAGCTTTGACGGGGCAAGATGGTGATTTGTGTGCCTACCTTGACAGCATCCATTCCAAACGACACGGCGGCACCTGCAGACTGAATTCCCTTGTAATATCCAGCCATACGGGCGAGCTTAAAAGGATCGTTGCTGATGGAGGACATGGTATAGTACGCCAAGCCTTGGTAAGCAGCATCGACGACATAATCTGTAGTCGTAGTCAGTCAAACAAACTCCTTCTACATGGTCAAGGCGAAATCTTACAGGCGAAGAGTAAAACAATAGGGCCAGCGGCCACTCCGACGGTCCAATCCCAAGGACGCCTTTGCCCGTCAACCGTCTTCTGGTCTCGAACGAATCTGGTCTGGAAGGCTACTCCCGAAGCCCATACAAGGCAGATCAAGAATGTGACAAAGGCACAAGACCAAAGGGCACGCTTTCGTCGGTTGAAAGGCAGGTTGTCAGTAACGAGACCAATAAGGATGGAACCGATGATGGATCCAAGACCAGTCAAGAGCGCAACCAAGGCGCGTGTGCGGCCATTGAATAAGAAGGCGGTGATGGCGCCTTGGTAAGCATAGAAGTAGTTGGAAGAGAAGAACATGGGGAAGAGAGCAATCATGCGCCAGTCCTTGAACATGCGAACAAACTCCATGAATTCTTGCTTGGGTGAGAGAGAGGCCGCAATGCGCACAATGGTTCCATCACCACGAACCACAGCCTGAGGGGGGAGAACCAGCCAACTGGTGGCAATGGCAGTTAACATGATGATCATGAATGCGACGTAGACACCGTCAGAAACGCCAGGCAGCGTGCTGTTGAATTCGATTCCAAGG
Source organism: Metarhizium album ARSEF 1941 (assembly GCF_000804445.1). Taxonomy (NCBI): domain Eukaryota; kingdom Fungi; phylum Ascomycota; class Sordariomycetes; order Hypocreales; family Clavicipitaceae; genus Metarhizium; species Metarhizium album. Next base: position 238,798 of record NW_024467591.1, read on the forward strand.
GCAATGGCCGCTCCAATAAGTGTCCCCATCTGGAAAAGCGACCAGAAGATGGTAAAGGCACGTCCCTTGTCTTTTTCGAGCGGGTACGACATCATGATGGCACCTTGGGCTGCCCAGAAGAGAGCAGCAGAGACGCCCAGAACACCCCCAGCAAAGATAAGAAACCATCGCGTGCCGTGCAGTTGAAAGGCCCACAGCGAGCCCAGATACAAAGCGTAGCCTGTGGTGCCAATGGACATGGTCAATCGAGGACCGAGAATATTCTGCGTGGCTCATGTCAGCAATTGATAATGCGCCAGGCGGCCAGGGGAGAGAAGCAGCTTGGGGCCACGTACGTTGATGCTTCCGCCAAAGAAACCTCCCAAAAAGAACATGCCATACAAGACACTGTTGGCGATGTCGCTGAGCTGAACATCTTGCATGCCACCCGCACCCAGGTTGCTGATTGCGCTGAACATGCCGACGGAGCAAAAGGCTACAAAGCCTACAATGGACACCTGGGTCCATGGCGAGTTGTCTGTGCATCATCCAAGGTCAGCCAAAAAGACGGCGCTCCTCATCCTCACTCCGGGGGCTTCATCTCGACCATGTCGCTTGCCAGTAGCGTTTGATGCCTGACAAGCGCGTCGACGAGTTCCCGTGGCTGTGTGTACTTACAGCGAAGGCGGCCTGCCTGGAGCGTGGCGAGATTGACCATGGTGATGTAGCAATGGAGATTTTGCCGCGTCGATGAAGCTGTCAAGGAAGTCTGGATGATCTGAAAGGGAATAAAAGCACGGGAAAGCAAAGATGAAGACCGGAGAGGAGAGGAGGGCCCCCACACAATAGACCAGATAACTCTGCAGATCAAGTCCTGTCTCACTAGACCACAGGCTAAGTTGAGGTGAAGGAGAGAAATGGTCTCCAGAGAATTCGGGTGCCGGGCACCGGGTCATGATTTATGTAAAATAAGTAGATTAAAATGGCATCAAGTAAATTAAACTAAGGAGTACGGAGTACGGAGTACCAAGCCCACGGTACTCCGTAAAAACTGGCAGGACACCACCGGGGCAGTTGACAGACCACAGCCGTGGCACGAGGAAGGAGCGTGGGAGACCAGTTGCCCCATGCGTGATGCTACAATCGTTCAACTCGACACGACAACACCAACACCACGCCAGGCACACCGGATACCACACACAAAAACCAGGCGGGGTGGGCAACCAACATGCGCCATTCATCCATCCATTCATCGTGTTCCGTTGCCATTCCAATCATTCTCCCCTCCCCCCCGCTGCCGCCGCCGCCCCCCCGGCCGTCCGCAACCAACTGGCCCCTGGGTCTGGGGCAAACGACGGAACCACGCCAACGTGCCAAGGGAAGTGGTTCCTCCCCCACACTACTGACACACAGCCAAGACGATCCCCCGGGCCCCAATCGTTCGTCCAGGTGACGGTTTTGAGCGAGCCCCCAGGCGGCCAGCGCAGCAACGCCCGCCCAACAGTCATCTCGCACTATCCGCGTCGTCTTCAGCGAGCTCATTCAGGCTGAGCCGCCAGTGGCGGTAGGTTAGTCATGGATACATCACGTTGGTTGGTACTCCGTATCCACACCAAAATCCAGCCACCCGTCGAATACTCCGTGCGCAGCAGCGAGACGGAAGGCGCAGCGTGACAGACCCGTGGGCCGGGACCGTTCTTCACCTACTTACCCGAGTCTGTCTCTGCCAAGATGACATCCATCGGAAGCATCTCGCTCACCAACGTGCGGAGCTGGCGCCTGGCCTCTCTTCTCTTTTCGAGCAGTTATTTATCTGGGAAAGGGCGCGGAGTACGACGTGCCGAGCCGATTACTAGTGCAAGCAAACCAGGGCTCCCAACTGTCACACGATAACGGGGGCACCGAAGCTAGTTATCACGTACGGAGGAGATGATACGAAAAAGCCTTGAATTAAACTACAAAAGAGAGAATCGTGTGCGCCCTTAAGAAGCGGCGCTCGGGTCCAAGATTCGTATGTGTGTTATCCTATACGATTTGTCGACTAAGAATCTGGGGTGGCTTCCCGGCCAGCCGCCAACAATAAAAGCACGGCGCTTGTTGGCTACCGGGGCAGGAAAAGCCACGGCCAGTTCCTGGGCCGATATAACGTTACATCCCAACTTGAACAATGAAGCCTCATACGAGTACGTAGTAGCAGCAGAAATTTAGCCTCAGCCTGCTGCCCCATTAGGAAGTGCTCATCTGGGAGGACTAGCTATAGCCTAACTCACCGCCACGCCGACTCTCGTATTGTAACGTGTCGACAATTCTCTCGGGCTCTCCGTTCGTTCACATACTCTCAGGCTGCATGATTCTAAGCGGCTCTAACAATGGCCGCGCAGAGATTTCTTCAAGCCTTAAAGCACAAAATTTGACCACGACAATGAAAATAAGCCTGTGGCTTCCAACTCAAATCGCAATCGAAACACTGCCAGACGGCCGCGCCGTTTAATACCAGAGGCGCATACTTGTCTACATCGCTGCGCATCGTCTCAACGTCGACAGGATGTGATGTGCGCATCCGACGCCCCGGAACGCCCCACTTGCTTCACCACCAGACAATTTCACATCGGGGATTGGCGAGGCGACCTGTCACGGCCACGTAAAATCCCTGTATCAGGCTCCAGTCGGCCGTGAGGCGGCTGCAGGGGTGAGAGGAGCAGCGGCCCGATCCAAGTGTCGGCGAGTTCTAGTCTGTCTTCTCGAAAACGTGGAAAGACGACTTCGAGGCCCTCAAGTCGACGGCGGCGAATCTTCAAAGAGCCTGGCGTTTCCGCATTCCATGTCCGACCTGCTTGGTTAGCAGAGGACGCGGGCATCTAGATACGTTGGTTTGTGCATGACTAGTTTCAAAGGTTGCTTGACCCCTCGACAAACGAGGGCCGACTATTGATCTCCGCTCAAATAGGCAATTGGCATATAGATACGCTTCACAAATATATATCATACAACATCTACACCTGACGGTTCAAATACATCCAGCCATTCCGAATGACCGTCATACTTGTCGTCATGATAACAATCACAATCGGGATGCAAAGAAACTTCCCTGCGTATCCCGCGTCGTTCCCACTAGGCACCAATATGGTTGCCAGTCAGGAAAAAATTCAAGTCAGCGCCCCCGTCGTTGAAGCGTTGCTCATCTTCCGCAAGTTGCTCCAATAGGGTAAGAAATGGATCTTTTTCCTCGCTGTGTCCGGTGCCTGTACTTTCGCTCGTACTTTTCGTCCCAGGACTTGAAGTCACACCGCTTGGTGGAAAATTCATCTTGGTGCGCGGCTGGCTATCTTGACCATGCCAGCCATCAGGGCTGCTAAATGCGTTTTTCAGCGGCCCCGAAAACATCGGCTCAAAGCTCGTGTTGACGTCGCGCATGTTGGTGTTCATCACATTCGAACTCATGGCATAATCATACGCTGGACCGAATCCTGTCCCTCCCACTGGCACAATATCCTGACCAGGATTGCTCGTTGGGCGATCTGGCGCCACGGCATACCCGTGGATGGTTGGCGCCAACTCAAAATGAGGACAGCTGGATGGCCTAGACACGTATTGGTGCCCAGGTCCAGTTGCAACATGAGGCGGGCGCTGCGCCATATTTATCGAGTACTGCACGTTGTCTGCCCCTGTCGGCTGGTCCGTGGATGCAGCCTGGTCATAACCGACGTTCCTCCCCTCATGATTCCGTTTATTGTTCGATAGCGGAGCCGTATTTTTTTGCCCATGACTACATCGGTCGGTTTTGCATGCTACTGACGACATGCTGTATCGATCAGTGGTAAAATTTCCAACAATATCCGGCATGCTCAGGTTTGCTGGGTCGAATCGATACGATTTTCCTCCAGGCCCTCCAATGTTGCAATACCTGTCAAAAAAATCCTCAAGATGGAATCCCGGGCTGTGCCTTGTAGACGAGTTTACCGTAGCCTTGACTAGCTCCCCGTGAGCACCGTAAATTCCTTGCAATGTATCACTTTGGTGTTGGACATTGGCCCAGGCCATGTGAAGCTCGCTGAGGTGTTTCATTTCTCTGGAAAAGAAATCTGATGATTCGCTAAAGATCTTCATGTCTCCCTCGTAGGTATTGGGATTGGAGTAGTGAGCTCCGTGGATATGGACGGTTGCCGCGGTACAGATACAATAGCCAACAACCGCTGGCCATTCCACAGTTCCTGCATTCCTCGCTGCGTCAATCAGGTCACCGATAGCATTCGCATGCAAAAAGCACATGTTGGTCGCCTCAATCTGCCATGACTGATGTTGCCCATTGCCAGCCAGCTCTGTTAAGTCGACCGGGAGGAACGGTCGATACACAAGGCAATGTACCAAGTGATATATCAGCTTGCTCAGAAACAAAATGGTCCCTTCCGTTTGGTGAAAAAGTGTGTGAAGACTCGAGAGTGCGGGGCCAGCGCCGGATGCCCAAAAGTCGAGCTCCTGTCGAATTTTCGAGAGAGTGGATAGTGCATGCCAGGGGAAGTGGGAGTCACCCTTTACACCTCCAGCAGCTAAGTATCTGTTGGTGATGCCAAGGATACGTGTGATATCTATAAGCATTCCGGTGCTTCCTTGCGCCTTCTTCCCACTGCCTTGGTAGTACTGAAGATTGGAGCCCTGCTGGAAAAACTCGCCGTCGACTGCCAAGGATGAAGGACTAGGACACCATGATGGTAACCGCAGAGCAACGGAGTCGTCGCTTATGAGACATGGTCGTTTCGATCCGCATGAAGTAAAGCGATCCAACAAGTAACATGTCCAGAAAAGTCGTCGGCGTAACTCCCGTTCGACGGGTGCGGCGTGCGCGTGCGCGTCGATTTCACGGTGAAGTTCCAGCGCCATGGCCATGGCAATTGCCGATGCTAGATTAATATTAGCAAAGTCTGCTAGCTTCGGGCGGTGAGAAAACGGAAAAAACCAACCCATTAACATGTAGGCCTTCTTGCTATGGCCAGATGCCATGAATGCCAGAACCAACAGCAACAAGGCCTGCAAACAGTCTACTGATGGGTCATCCGTGTCAATACATCGCCTTGCCCGTTGCGCATAGCCTTCACTCAGTTGAACAGCAGCTCGGGGTCCTCCCGAATGCGGAGTGTGTCTGCACCAAGAGTCAGGCATGAAGATTTCAGACTCGCCATGGCCGGTTCTGACCACCTACCTTGAGGCTACCGACCAGATGGCGTAGGCTACGCTATCCGGCAACTGGTTGAGCTGTATACGATGACGGATAGATGGTTCATCCAGGATGTAGTATGGCTTTCTGTGGAATCGTGTGAAGTATGTGTGAAGGTAGGCGTCCGTTTCTACCGGAGAGGCAGGGTTGTCCCTGTTGAGAGTATCAGCCCAAATCGTTCAGAGAGCAAGACGAAATCAAATCAATCTCCCACCCGGCGGTCAGTTTTTCTTGGTCCGTGGCTATCTTTAGACTATCTTCATCAGACGCTTTGCTTGCTTCAGTTGCGAGTCTCTTTGGGGCCGGTTCCGCAATGTCAGTGTCATCCTCTTCATCGGCTTCCACGGTTGCAGTTTCTCCAACTTTGAATGTATCCTCCTCAGAATTCTTCTCCTTTAGCCTCGCCTCTAGTCCATCAACCCGTTTCAACAACGCCTCAAGCACATCCGTTTTCGGGCCACGCTTCTTGGGGACAGCATCTGTAGTGGACTCTGAGTAAGCAATCAAATGTTGTTGAACGTGCACTTTTGGCATCCCCTTGTTGACCGGAGTTGTCAACGAGGCTGGGTTCTGTCAATGAGACGAGTTGTGACACACCATAGATGCATTGACATTGAAAGATTTGGCATGCCTCGCACGACGGTCGCATACGATTGCATTTGATCTGGTGCCACCACAGTTAGCGACATTGGGTAGTAGTAGTATGGATTCGTCGGAGGCTGGCATTTGCTATTGAGAGTGAAACGTCATGTGTAGACGCACTTTTCGTTTCCGGCAGGACTTGCAGTTCATCGACTCGCGTGGCTCATTGGTTTGTCGCCTTGTTGGAAGACGCTCAATGCCAACCTGCGGTCTGGGAATAGCAATAGGAGCACCAGCATGAGCCGGCGGCAACGGTAGTGAAGACGAACTCATCGCATAACAGAAGAAGTCAATGAAGCGAGTCGCCCCGGCTATCGGCAGTCGTCTTGGTATTAATCGTCTCGTGGATCCAGCACCTTGCCACCGATGCCAAAGCAGCACACCCGAGCTTGGCCGCGTAAGGGTTGGTCAGGAAAGACGGCCCGAGGCTACCTTGGGTTGAGGGTGTAGGCCGTTCAAAGAATTGGCGGCACCCGGTAATGAGGGACAATACTCGCGCAGTCAATCAAGGTTGATAGTTTCTTGCTGCTGGTGAACCCCCGGATGCAAAGGAGACGGCCAAGGCCAGGCTGACCTTGGGGCAACAACAGCGCGGCCGGCGCCACGGAGGACAAAACGGGTTCACAATGGCAGCTGTGGCAAGATTGGAATTACGATGCTAGTCGAACATGTATGTTGTGTTGTACAGAAAAACCCATCGGCATCGGAGGGGAGACGAGACGCAGGTGTGAGATTTGGAGGAACACCCTGCCTTGATTTAGCGCCGGCGCTGGCACTGGTCGTGGCACGATTGAAGCGGCTCACGATGCCCGTCAGCCTTGCTTATCCTGCGCGGCAGATAGCGACTGGCAATGGCATCGGACGACCCGGCTCTAGCTATTTGACGGCTCGTTTTTGTTCTGCGGCAGACCGACTACCAAGACACCTGGGTGGAGGTGAACACTGAAGACCGGGGTCCAGGACAGGGTTCCCAATGTTGGAAATGGGATGGATTGCGTCAGGCCGGTTTGTCAGGTCTTGGCGAGGCGTGGAGCTTAGAATACGACAATGAGTTGGACATGATGATATGGAGCGTGAAGATGAAAGTGGCCAATGCAACTTGGAGAGGTCAAGTCATAATTCCACGCATCCAGAAGAAGGACAGAGCCAAGTCCCCCGGTACGTGGAGGTACAAGCCCAGATGGTTAGACCTTCCATCGTTTTGCCTTTGAACGACGGCCGCACTTGCTCTTGCTTTTCAGAAATTACTCTCAAGTACCTGGGTAATGTTAGTTACTAAGTACCTACTTAACTTAAGTACCTAGGTCCCTAGTACTTAGTAGGTTCTAGAGTGCGGAGTCATAAGTCCAGGCCCATGCAGGCCTTTCTCTCCTGGTCACGCTCCGCACATGTAACTAGGTACATGCGAAGATAACTGTCCAGATTTGAATCTAGTCGCCGCCGTGGCGAGAGAGCCGGAAACTGCGGCAAGGCCAATTGCCTCTCTGAATTTCGCATGCGCTGAACTTGACATCGGGAAGGAAGGTGCCATCCGTGCCCTCGCTCGCGCTCACGGTCAGCAACTGATGACACCGACGACTCCTTTTTTTGTTGGAACAACAAACAATGTCCAATTGCTTCGGCTTATTCACTAGCAATTACAGCTAGACATGTCCGCGTCGTCCGGACCAGACCGTCTCTGACCAGTGACCACAATCCAACCTACAAGGGGGCTAGACAATTCCCGACACGAATCGACGCCTCGAGACCAACACAGATCACTTGCGTCTTCACGTGCCATGCTTGTTGATCGTTTCCCTGCGTTTGGGCCGGGCCCTCCGCAGCTCTCGTTCGATACTGCTGATTCCTGATTCCCGGACGTTCGACACAGTTCCCAGGGCCTGGCTCCAGCCAAGTCCCGAGCGAGCGAGCGCGCATGCGGTGCGACGTCAACCTGGGGAGAAGTCGATGCTTTGTCAGTCGGTCCACTTCTCCACGGCTGCGATTAGGTCTCCAGTGAACGACTAGCTCGAATGGGTCGGAGATAGGGCTCTTTCTGCGGCAGATCAAGCCATGTGGGGAGGCGGCAAGGCTTGTCCGCGGAGAGGGGCGAGGGGATGTTGGCCACAAATTGCTGGGGTTGAAGCAACTTGTGGATGGATCGTGGTTGGGGAAGCTGTCTGGAATGCTTCCATACGGACCGCCAATTCCGTCGCCTTTTACTCTTGTCCAGAGGTCTTGGTCAGCGCTGAGCCTACCATCTATGCCACGAAATGCTCGAATAAGCATTACCAAAGACTCCTTTCAATCTGCTGACGCAAAAGCCTCATCGACTGAGCAGTGAGATTGAAAAATTTCTGTCTTTGCTTGGCAGCACCGAGATGCACATAGCCGGAAGAGGATGTAATGTGCGGAGCCACCCTGGCTTGCAGGGACCGGACAGCCAAATCAAGGCCAGGAATTCAAGACACATTGCATCACGGCCCCACTGTTCTGTCGTCGGAATAAGTCAAGTACGGAGTACGGAGTACGGAGTTGATTAATTGCTATTCATGCGTATCACGCTCCGTTCTGTGGCTTGCTGAAGAATCCACCCTTTCTGGCCGGTAGACGAGAGACGCAAGTTGCCAAGAACCGCCCAGCCGTAGACCTGGCGGATGCCAACTCCTTAGGTGCCATCGTGGTTAGTGAACTGCGGAGACTTGCCAAGTCATCGAGTGAATGAACGGGTGCTATTGAGCCTCAGCGGCCGCATTGGGCAAAAAGTCCTGGTGTCATCAGTGGACTGTGGCCGCCAAGGTCCAGTGCCGCGCGCCTCCTGATCTGGCAGTCAAGTCCGGTTTCTACTCGAGTACTCCGTCGGCGTCATTACTCTTGGCCAAGCGAGCTGCGGTATAATTTGCCCATTTTTGACAGAATCAAGCGCAATGCCCTATGTCTGCAAAGCATGTAACGAATTAGGCTCTGCTTAGTCCTGTGTTTGTACCAGGACAGGAGATGGATGCAGTCACCCTACTTAGTAGTCCGAAATAGAGACTTCTGGCTACGAAATATTGGATCAAGTACGCAGTATTCAGCGCCAATTTCCATCATCCTTCATATCTCGTCATGTATTCAATCGTGCCCTATCCGAATCATACGAAGAATTCGCCTGCTACCCACAGAACCATTCACCCACCTAAATTAATACCAAAAATGCCGGGAGTAGTTCACACCCTGTGCCACTGGGAAATGCCGGACAGAAGCACTCTTCCCTCCCCCCTCTGCAGGGGGCCCCTGTCGCCGGTAGTCGGCCCGTATAACTCCCCTTTTGTCAGTTCGGAAATACGTATGCTGGCACCCTAGCCAAAATTTCAACCCCGGCAAAGAGGGGAGCCATTCTCGAGTTGTGCAGTTTCGGATCCAATAAACTAGCCGCAGTGCACTGAGTCCCCAGCAATTTGAACTGGGAAAATGGACACACAGACAAGAGTGTAGGGCCCGCTGACAGTGGCGAGATCCGACGTATCATTCAGATGCCCATTGTCGTTCCTAATTCTCCTTCTAGGTCAAAGTTCCGTCTACGTCCAAGTCTACTTCCCTTGTCTTGCTATAGTAAGCCAATATAGAGCTCTCGACTGTTTTGCCACTTGTTATTCTTTGTCACATAGCTGTGTGACAGAAAATAATGCGACGTGATGCATTGGCTGAAGCGGACAAAGAATCGCCTGGTCGTGATTCCAGAACGACCAAAGCATGGTCGTGGATGAAAGTAATTCCACGTGCGGGCTGAGATGCAGGCTGCTCGTAAAGCCAGTGTTTCCTGTAGATGAAACTTCAAAAGAACTCTCAAAAGGGATGGTGTCTTCCGCTTGCCAGTCTCACAAAGCTATATGGCACATTTTGACCGACGAGCAATCTTAAACTTTCGACAATGGTGAATGCTGCCACGTCTGCGGCACCATAAGACGCAAATCCGCTCCTTTCTGCCGTCTCGTGAGGGTTGATTGTCTTGCGAGCTGCGACATCGGCCAGGTTCAAGAAGACCTTGTTGACGTTTGGCGCACCTTCTTGACCAGCAGCCGCAAACGCACGTAGCATCATACTCACGAGGTTTCCCTTGTCAGGCCCAAGAGCGGAGACGATCACGAACGGAGCCCGTTCATCTGACACGGACCTCGCACGTTGAAGGCTCTCCAAGCTGATGAACTGTTCAATCGGAGGAGCATGATGAGCGAGGGCAGTGGGGGTTCGGAAGCCAACAGTGTAGATCTTGGCAATCTTCAAGGCTTTCAATGCATAAAATGCCGGAGCGGCGTCATCAGAGGTAGATGCAAGAACAACAGCGGCTCTGCCGAAGTAGGCTGAGGGAGCTAGATCGTGCATCAGGGTATGCATAATGCCTCTCCAACCAGCATTGTCAAAAATAAGAGACGGGCTTGTTGATCCGGTTTGCCCACTTGAACCCGCCGACGTTTGTCCATGGGGACTGGATGGCATGGATGGCGGTGCTGACGTTGTGGAAGAGGCAGATTTGGCGACGATGGTGTCAGCGATTCCGATGACCCGGGCTGCTTCGGTGAGTGTAGGTCCTTGGCCATTATTCAGCCTGGCAAAGAACTTGTTGTGCTTTGACAACGTCTGGACAGAGATGCCAGGGTCAAGATACGCGCCTCCGAAGTCCCTGTGGTTACACCACGCTTCCATACCAGCAAAGTTATTTGGCTGTCGTTCGATAATGCCGAATCGATGAGGAAGACCTAACTCATTGAAACACTTCTCATAAAACGGTGCCTGCGGAATGGCGCTTCGAGACAGGGAGGAGATAACCCCATATATATTCTTCATCGGCAATTGTCCCAGCTGACATAATGCTTGGTGAATTTCAGCGGTGCTCATTTGTCCCGGGGCAGCAATGATGGGGAGAAGAGGGTGTGTAATTGGTGTGAAGACCTTGTTTTGAGTTCTTGTGAACTGGCCTGTCTCCTCCATATTTACGGCAGAAAGAGGTGGCGCATTGGGATATTCCGATTTTACCTTGCAGCGGAAATATTCCAATTCGAAATTCTCATTGGGCTCGTTGACAATCGCGATCATCTTGACAATGTCTGCATAAGGACAAGACCGTCGAAAAACGTCCTGTGCGTACTGGGAAGGCCACTTGAAAGTCCCAGAGAAGTCGTGGAATGCCGACATGATGCGAGAGTTGCCTTTCCGCTGCCACAAATCCCGGCGAATCTCCTCTGGAAGCCACAGCTCAATATCAATATACTCAATTCCCCACTGGATAGCTCTATACAGGTACTGGTGGTAGAGTCTTGGGTCATGCATCGGGAATCTGCCGTTTTCGTTGGTGCAACGCGTTGTAAAAATGATGGGTAACTCTGTCCGCTCTCGCAGCAGCATAACTTGCTCTCCAACATAACCTAAGCTCGGGACCTCGGAGAAGCCACCATTCGGAAGAGGCTCCCGGAGCAGGTCGACTCGAATTTCAATGGCATCAGATCCAACGGTGAGAATATCGAGATTGGGCAATGCAGCACGAACATCGGGAAATGTCGTTGACATGAACAAAGTCCTTGGCTTGGCCATGAGCTCTTCATGATGGCTGATTTGACCCAAGGTAAACGAAATAAATCGGGACAGGTAGCGGCGAAAGTATGGTGATTCCATGTATAAAAACTCATAGTCGCAATGTGTCGACAGCTGCTCATCCGGAGGCATTCCGAAAGTTACGCAGTGAGTATTGATGGCAACAAGCAGCTCTTGCTTTCGGCCCGCGATGTCACGTTTTGCGTCCCTGGCTGATATGCCGACGACAAATCCGTGATCGTCCCTTGTCACGTCCTTGAACGAGGTTTTCAACTTGAAAGGTTTACTAAGTACCTCAGCGACAATAGACACAACTCGCTCCTGGCCTTGACCAAAAATAATAACAGCAATTCGCTTGTCGCCTTCTTCCGGGGCTCCTCGCAAGGACCGGCCATGGAGCAGTACAGGACTTTGGCTGACTCTGTCCGTCGTGGTGGTGTCTGCGGATGTTTCGCCATTCAGTCCAGTTGTAGGAAGTGCCGTTCTCGGCGGTGGACTCGTCAGTAATTGTTGTACAGCGGCCATGGTTTTCTGCTACCCGTATATACACTAAACAGAAAGGCGGTACTCGGCTGGGCAACAATAATTAGATGCAGCGCCTGGGACAAGTCAATACCGTCGACTGGTCATCCAAGAGGCTGTCTCATCACAGTAATTGATACCTAGCAGCGGCGCAAGGAAGATGGGTGTCGGGTGAAACTGAACACGGCTCAAGATTGCTCCAGATGTTTGTGGATTGGGCTCGGAAAGGAACAGCGGCGTTTCGGTTCCTATCATTTATATGGCCTATTTGGTAGAAGACTGACGATGGTGAGGCACAAGCGGCAGAGCTCAGATGATGTCTTTGAGCTTCGTGTCACCTTGTGAGACCAGGCTTCTATTCGAAGCCTTTATTCTTGGTAGTCGCTACATAAATACGCAGCGGCTGAAACAGGAGTAAAAGGCTTGGTGAGAAGCGAGGAAACCCAGCCAGCAACCAGATCGTTCAGAGAGTCTGGCCCACAAGCCCCAATGGACTAGAAGCGTCGTCGTCGCAATGGAGACCAATTTCGATTCTCAGGCGCGACCGGAAAAATGTTGAAGCCGTCTTACAGGCTGCGGGAGGCCGATCCGTCCTGGCTCCTGGTTAGCAGAAGCCGCCAGAAACAAGACGGATTCTCCCACCAGGGGATATCTCGCTCCGCCAGCAAAAGTACAATTCCAAAATCGCGGTGGTTCTCGTAAGGCGGAAAGAAAGATAGCGTGGTCTGGAAGATGAGTACAGTTCCCACTGAATCAGCCACTGAATCAGGGGGACGAAGATGTATCGCAACCGGGCAGCCTTTCAGGAAAGGAACCAGATGCTTTGACGGCCCCTGTGAAGAAGAGAGAAGGGGCTTAAATGATGGTCCCCTTTGCGTGTGTAGGTACTAGGCGGTGCTAGGCCAGAATGGGAGCCGCAAAGGACGTGATACTCCAGTGGCACATGTATTGGGCGGTTTGAGTCGGACGTTACAGCGACGTGTAAGCAGCAATAACGTCGAGCAAGTCAAGCCGACTCTGGCAGCAGTGTCAACATCGAGGGGTTGCCGGCGTTGCTGGCGCTGTGTACCGACTCGGGGGAAACGGAGCAATAGATGGAATTGGCGAACCACACAATGTGTTCGCGCAACGCTGCTGGGAAGCACTACGTGACGGCGCCGGAGCCTTTGGTAGCAATATGCCGCTTTTGGGGATTGGGGGAGGTCGACGTTCGGGAGGACGATCGATAGACGATAGACTCATCAAAGCTAAGAAGTGGCAGCACGGCGGTGGGGTCGCAACTTGCTTGGGTGGCGGTCTGCAGCGTGTAGAGCTCGTTCACCTTCTCCTTTTGACCGGCATCAGACATCAGACCACACTAGCTCAACCCTGAAACTCTGAATCTTGGCCGCGTTGCTTCAGCTCCTGGGGACTTTTCTGCTGTCGGTAGCCCACAACCAGGGTGGTCAAGCAGCAGCTAGTGCATGAATGTGCCAATTCTTCCGCCAATGGTGTGCCGAGATGCTCGAGGGGCCAAGGTTTTGTCAATCGCAGTACGGAGCAGACAAGCAAAGCAAAGCCTTGCCCGGATTCGCGATTTGGTCCTCGGGCGTCGCAGTTGAAATGACACAGAGTGGCATATTGGAAGAGCTGCCCGGGAGGTCAGAGATGGTTTTGAGAATAAAAGCAAACGCGAAGATTGAAAGATGGATGGGACACAAGCTGACACATCGGGCCGTCATCGCAAACGGGCCAGGAAACTTCGGAATGCACTCCTGTCGCTCCTTCCCAGACCTCCTACACGCCTCCGGGGAAAAGGAACTTTGGAAGGAACAAGGGAATTGGTGCCCTGGAGACCAGGTTCACCTGCTCTCGGAGCAGCCGGGCCGCAAGTCATCATCGAGCAGGCAGTCCAATCGAATCGGTCCGTTCCAACCACGACTGCACATGCCACGTACCCTACATCTCGGCAACATCGCCATTATTCCCATCTCCGCCGGTGTCTTCTGGTCCAGTCATGTAGGCTCCGCGTGATTTGGCTTGTTTCTCGAGCCATCCCAGTACACTGGCCTCAAGAGGGCTCACCAACTGCTAACAGGGTATTGTGTGAAGTCCTACTCATATTCGAGGTGCAACCTGTCATGGCTTAGACGTGGCTTCGTGCATCTGTTGCCATTAGGTAACTGCACAGGTTTTTGACGCCGCTGGGCCACTTGAGGCTATGGCAGTTGTCTCTACACTACATAGCCTTAAGAGGGCTCATCAACTGCTAACAGGGTATTGTGTGAAGTCCTACTCATATTCAAGGTGCAACCCGTCACGGCTTAGACGTGGCTTCGTGCATCTGTTGCCATTAGGCAACTGCACAGGTTTTTAAACGCCGCTCGGCCACTTTAGGCTGTGGCAGTTGTCTCCGAGCCTGCTTCTTGGTGCATTTCTATGGGGTATATAAATGGGCGTTCCGTTCCATTGGCATCGTCTCGTTGATGAGCGCGTCATCTAAACGCAAAAACGATACTTGTCCGCTAGCACAGCATCCCAACCATAGCTCACGATGAGTAACGACGTCGGGAATCAGGTAAGCTCAAACCGCGGGCGACGCCGCGTGCATATTCTTACCCGCCGTTTTAGCCTGCCTTCGGCCAGATCTGCTGGCTCCAAATCGCCGTGTATGATGTCAAAAGAGCTTCGAAACTGTACTCGGAGATTTTCAGCTGGAAGGTCAATGAAGATGCCTTGCCCACGGACCAACATGGTATCAAGGCCATGCATATGTTTGAGTGCCCCGGGAAGAAGCTTGGCGGTGGTTTTCTTGTCATGGAGGAAGGTTACCAGATGACTCGATATGGAAAGCTTGAAAAGGAGGTGCTTCCTCCCCTGCCTACGTTTTGCGTCAAAGACTGCAACGAAACCTTGAAGCAGGTGGAGGGCTTAGGGGGCAGCACACAGGCGTAAGTCGCGTCATGCATTTGCATGTCGTACATACCCCCTTGTTCGTCACCGTTGTGCTAACCAGGCAAACAGGCCCAAGACGGCCATCGGCGGTGATATGGGCCACTACGCTCGCTTCACAGACTCGGAGGGGAACGTCATCGGTATCTGGTCGCAGGACTGAGACCGTCCGCAGGGTGCAAACCGCGGGGTCGAGAGTGCGCCGTTAGGCGATACGAATATATTTGGATTTGGAGCAAAGTCTTGGTCGTGACAAAGAAAGGCATGTCTCATTCCTGTCCCGATACATTAATCTTGAGGTTGCTGTACTCGCTATCTGCGCCACGTCCACCGACGGCTGTCAGCCCAGCTCTATGCATGTCTGTGCGTGAGCGACTTTGACAGAAGGTTCAGTGATGGCGACGGTGTTTTGACTTTGACTAAGTAACTAGAGGACGTAGTTAGGTTGTCCAATCAACTGTGAGCGGGCGAGGATGAAACAAGTCTGGTCCATTTCCATTTCCATTTCCATCTGAAGAGAAGCCGGATTCGCTCTTCGGGCGAGCGGTGCTCCGTCCAGTGGTCGGCCACTACTAGTAGTTACTATCATGTCGAAATTGCAATGCTGAGAATTGTGAGCAGGGAGGAGCTGCGGTTTGGACCTGAATTTGCTTGGGGCCCGGTGCCTCCTTGGTCTGCGGCTCTACCCTGATGAATAAGAGTGCGACACTGTCCCCGTTTCGTCGACGGATAGTAATGTAGTTAGTTAATACGGTTACTACTAATTCATTGAATCCTCGTCGTGGAATGAATGGCCTTTACGCTGTGGGCCGCCGTCCTGCCGAGGGACGAATCAAACGCGCAAATTTACATGCTGGCTGCGTCAAGCCTTGGCTGAACACCACACCATCAATCAAAAAGCTCGTGTCGCATGGCATCAAGGGCTCTCACTCTCTGCACTTCTATCAAACGGCGTATCCTGGCGTCGCGAGGAATTGACGAATTTGCACAGTTCGAGTCTCCTTCACAACTAATTTCCCCAATCGTGCTCCCTCCCTCGCCGACCCTCGACACGACATGTCAGAATCTGTTGCCGAGACGCGGCCTGCCGACGAAGGCACGTCCACTCCCGCCGTCACCGAAGGCACCCCGGCCGTCACGGAAGACGCCGCGACGCCCATCTCTCGCGACGAGGACCCCAAGTCCAGAAGGGTGTCTCTTGCCGACCTGAGCGCCAAGGGCACCGCGCTGTACGCCCACAAGCAGTACGAAGACGCCGCCGAGATCTTTTCCCGCGCCAGCGTGTTGCAGGCCGAACTGAACGGCGAGACGGCCCCAGAGAACGCCGAGATCCTGTTCCACTACGGCCGCAGCCTGTTCAAGGTCGGCCAAAGCAAGAGCGACGTGCTCGGCGGCTCCGCCGCGCCTGACAGGCAGAATGCTGCCACCGCCGCCGGCAGCTCGAGACCAGCTGCGCCCGCGGAGACGGGAGCCCAAAAGGTGACGCGAGAATGCGTCGCCGACACTGCTGGTGCTGGTGCGCAGGCTGTCGACGCCCCCGAGGACAAGGACGGCGACAGGGCCAAGGAGGGTGCACCCGACGAGAAGAAGCCGCTGTTCCAATTTACCGGCGATGAGAACTTTGACGACTCATCCGACGAAGAGGTAGGTTGGATCGCAGCGCTGGCTCCGCAGACCGTCTCGTCGGAGGAGACTCTAACAAACGGCAGCCGCAAGAAGAAGCACCCGAGGAAGAAGACGACGACCTGGCCACGGCCTTTGAAATCCTGGATCTCGCCCGCGTCTGCTACCAAAAGCAACTGGAGCAATTGGAAAAGGACGACGAGGCCGGCAAGGGGAAGGAAGCTGCCCAAGATTCCCCATCGGTCCGGCACATCAAAGAGCGCCTTGCCGACACGCATGACTGTCTGGCCGAAATCTCCCTCGAAAACGAGCGGTATGCTTTCAGTCGCGCTTCTTCTTTCTCTGTTTATTCCCCCCTTTGGCCCATCTGCTAACTGTTCTAGATACCCCAACGCCATCGAGGACGGCCGCACCTCGCTCAACTACAAATTACAACTCTACCCCGAGGACTCGGAAATCATCGCCGAGGCGCACTACAAGCTCTCCCTCGCGCTGGAGTTTGCGTCGGTGACCACGGCCGACGACGAGGGCAAAAACGCCAAGCGCGAAGCCATGGACCAGGGCCTCCGCGACGAGGCCATCGAGGAGATGGGCCTCGCCATCAAGAGCTTCAAGCTCAAGATGCAGAACAAGGAGGTCGAGGTGGCCGTCATGGCGTCGCCCGAGGACAACGACCTCGCGCGAAAGGCCATTGTCGAAATGAAGGAGGTCCTCGCCGATATGGAACAGCGGGCATGTCAAAGCTTCCCTCCTAGACGCGCCTGTGTCTGCTAGTGCTAACGCTCCTTGACACTAATCTACATATAGTTGGTCGATTTGAAAAAGGACCCCATCGACGCCTCCGACCTCCTCGGCGGGCCGCAAGCCAACGCCTTGGGGGGTCTTTTCGGCGCCGCCCTGGGCGAGACCGCCGCCGAGACGAGGGCCCGTGTCGAGGAGGCCAAGAAGACAGCAATCGACCTGACGGGCCTGGTGCGCAAGAAGAAGGTCAAGCAGGGAGAGGAGCCGGAGCCGGAGCCGGCGGCGCCCGCCACAAATGGGAAGCGAAAAGCAGAGGAGGCATCGGAGACCGCCGAGTCTCCTAAGAAGGCCAAGGTCGAGAATGAGCCCGACGAGGTAAAGGAGTGACGGGAAAGGTGTCCTTTTTTTATTTTTATTTTTGGAGTTTGCGGCGTCGGGCGGAGCCGGTCCGTGGATTGACCTCTGTATAGTATAGTATGCACATGGACGGACATTATCGGTGTAATGACGTCCGGCTTTCCCGCTGCGACATGTTATTTCGTGTATACCAAGTCCTGGTTTATAGTCCTCACTACGTCGCCGGGGGTGGGGACAGGTGTAACTGGACTACCGGCTGTGGAAAAATGACATCAATGAGACAAGACAACTACATCACACGCGTTTGCGCATGAAACTGTCAACGGCATCGCCATGCAAGTGAAGACGTCTACCCCCCAAACGCCACCAACGCCGTACCCCTCTGCTGGATTCTCATGTCTCCCTTCACAACTTGAAGCTCCCGCTGGTCACTGCCTTTTTGGCCTTGGCCTTGTTCCCGTCCACGTCGGTGACCTCCCCTCTGCGATTGATGACCTTGACGCCGCCCTTCTTCAGCTCGGCCATGGTGTCGCGCTGCATCTTGGCCCTCGTGCCCAGCTTCTTGTCGCTCTGGGTATGAGTGCCACCGGCATTGCGGACGCGTTCCTTTTGGCGTCTGCGGCGCCGGGCCCTGTCCTCGCGGGACATCTCTTGCCGGGCGACGGGCAGGCCGGACTTGGTGACAACCTCGCCCTTTGCGACCGAGTCCTTGTCCGTGCCGGCCCTGTAGATTTCCTGCGGGGCCATGCGCGACGATGCGCCGGCGACGCCCTGTGCCGTCGTTGGCTGGGCGTCTTCCATGGCGACCGTGGCCACGTCCGAGACGACGCTGAGCTGGGCGGCCGCCGGTTTCGGCTTGTAGTGCCAGCTGGAGAGGGCGTCGAGCCGTGCGGACACGTCTTTCCACATGGCTTCGACTTCCTTCTCCTCCTTCTGGAGCTTCTCATCTGACTTGCTGACGTACGTGTCTGGGTTGGCGTTCTTGATGTGCTCCTCCTCGTAGACCTCGGCGAGGCTCTTGCTGGGCTTGCTATCGTCGAGCTCAACGAGGCCGCGGCGCGTGTGGGCGGGGACGCTGCCTGCATCGGGGCGGCGGCGGACAACCTCGTCAAATTCCTGGGACAATATGCGCCGCTTTATGAGGTCTTCGATGGATTCGCTGATTTCGGGAGTGATGACGGGGACGGGCTTGCCGACGTGCTCAAAGTCTACGTCCTCTTCGAGAAGTGAGTTCGTCGGACGGTCGGCGGCGGCGGCTTCGCCTGACAGCGTCCATTCGCGCTTGGCTACGGACGCGGCCTCGAGTTTGCGGATTTCCTCGGCGAGCTTGGCCTGGCGACGTTGGTGGGCTGAGCGCCTTGATTTGGGGTCGCCGGCTGAGACGTCGGAGAGGTTGTCGTCCGAGTCTCCGTTTTCCGACTCGTCATCAAAAAGGTCACGCTTGACGTCAGCCATGGCCCTTTCCATGTCTTCTTCGTCGGGTTGCCGGGATTCGACGTGGACTGCCTTTTTTTTCGGAGGTTTGCCAGCCTTGTCTTTTCTTGAGGGGGGTGCGAAAAAATCCTTGTAGTATATTTCATTGGCATTCAAATCATTGGCCTCATCCTCATCGCCACCGTCTGCCATGTCTTCTCCATCGTCGCTGGCGCCTTCCGGCGCATCAAGTGCCATGTCTCCGAACGTGGGGCCATCGTCGTCCTCCGATTCCTCATCGTCGAGGGGACCGTTCTTGTGCCTCTTTGACGACCGTGCGGCGGGCTTCGGCGGCGCAAAGGGGTCAGCAGCCCAGTCTATATCCTCGTCATCGCTGGCGTGGTCCGTGTTTGGGTCTCCCCTGGCATCCTGGTCTTCAAACCACTGGGTCTGCTTGTTGAAGTCGTCGATGGAAAAGAAGCCGTCATTGAGACCATTGGGGTCTTGGACATATTCTCCAGCCTGTTCTTCCTCGTTTGATTTGTCCTCTCGCTCTTCCTCTTCACCATCCTCATCCCCCTCCAGTTCATCTTCAACAGCTGCGTCTGCAGTCTCAGCTTCGTCCTCTTCGTCGTCCTCCTCCTCCTCTTCATCCACGTCGTTCGCTTCATCTTTGCCCTCCTCCTCGGAGCTATCCTCGGAGCTAACCTCAAACCCATCCTCCCCAAACTTCAAACTCTTTATGCCAGCCTCCTCATCTTCAGAACCAGTGCCCATCGCCACGACCGCCTCATTCTCCTCCAGCTCATCCACTATGCCTTCCGAGAACTTCAACACCCCATTGATAATCTTTTTCGCTTGTTGCCACACCTGTTCCGTTTCGAACTTGTCCACATACACCTTTCTCAGCTTCAAGACATCGTCAACGACCTTGTCTCCACCCCTCTTCCTCTTCCTGTTCTCCCTTAATCGCTCCTGCTGCGCATCGCCGACTTGAGCAGCAAATGCTTCCAGTGTATGTTTGACAATGCTAAGCGAGTCGTTTGGAAGAGAGACATTCGGCTCAAGGAAAACGTGTCGGTTCGCGGGTTGCAAACTAGTCAAGAAGGCGGCCATGTCCGCAGCCGGATTGGAGTTGGCTCCTGATGCGGGTGCCATAATAGGCTGGCCGGTGAGCGTGTGTGACGTCGACGTGAGAGTCGGCGATGTGGCTGCAGCCATGCTCTGAGGGAGACGCCCGTAGTGTGATGGCCGGAACGTGGTTATGTTCCTTGCTGTAGTGTCGAATAATCGAAGTTGCAAAATGTTGGACTTATTCTGCCAACAGGGAAAATTTTTGGCTCACCGCCCCCGCGCGCGAGCCCCGCCGAAGCAGGCCGCGACGACGACATCAGCCTTCAAGACTCGCGGCGCCACTTCTCCCATCAACGACATTGCCTATTACATCACGTACCTAGTGATTCTGGCGGATTTAGACGTACGAATTGACCAATTGGATTCCCGATTCATTTCCATTCCGAGCGCATGCGAAATGCCTAGTCATGGTTATGTATGTGTATTGTCGGATGAAATACGAAATGCCATCCCGAGCCAAATCTACAAACTCCTTTCACTACAGGCTAGTCAATTGTCGCAGCTAGTTACGTAAATACTTGCCAAATAAGTGGCCGGTGAACTGCCAAACATTGATGCTGATTCAATGCCAACGGATTTCTTTTGTTTCTGAGGATCCCTAAATCATAGTGACATGTGACTAGATCCCCTGTGCGCCGGGAACTCCTGGTAACTGCTCGACCATCTATCAAAACAGTATCTTCCACAAATGGCTCACTGCCCTCTTCGGCCTCCTGTACTCATGAGTGTGATCTTTTGTTTCTTCTTTTTCTTCTTGCCGGCTCCGGCTCCGGCTCCGCCTTCACCGACGGTAGCCGCAGTACTTGCATCGCCACCCTTGACGCCTTCCATAGCTTCAATCGCCTCAATCTGCATCGCCAGGTCAGTCGTGCCTAGAAATTCTTCATCTCTAAGCCACCCGTCATCCACAGCAGGCGTGGTAGGCGCTAGATTGGGAGATGCCGGCACGACCCGCGTTCCCCAGACAGTCCGTTGCGTTGATGGGCTGGTAGACATCGAGGCAAGGGTCTCGAAACCTGGGCGCGGATCGGGCGGTGTCATGCCAGATTGGCCGGTCAGCGGTTGAAACTCAGACATATCCAAAGCAGGGGAATGATCTTCTTCTACGGATTCCAATGCGGTATGCCTGCGAGCAGTGACTCCGAGTGCGCCGCGGAGAGCTGCCGCCTCGAGACGTTCAGACTGGAGCCTCTCACGCTCTTCTCGAGCCGCCTTCTCTCTGTTTCTCTTCCTTCTCTTTTCAATATCGCCGGCAAATGACTCTAATATTTCTGCAGACACAATGTCTGTCCAGTCACACTCCAGGAAACTGATGATGCAGCCTTGTGGGAGATGTGCCAGATACTTTGTCCGCTTCCGAAGCACCTCATCAACCACATGTCCCGTAGAGATGTGCTCCACGCGAGGCAGCAGCGTTGACGGGAAAGCGGCAAACGACCCATACTTGGCCTTTAAGATCCGAATATCGAGCGGTGACAAATACAAATGTGGCGGCGCGCCGTAGAAATAGAAGTCGGCATGTGAGGATGGCTTCGCTACTGGAGAGCCTAGACGTGAAAGTAAAACACTGCCGTCTGGTGATTTCAAAGCGTCAGTTCTTTTCTTTGCTGTCTCAACAGCGTCTCTGGCTTTCCGAGTCCACTCCGGGTCTGAGCCAAAGAGCGTCTCGTCCTCCTTCTCCTGTTTCAACAAAGCGGCAATCTCTTCATGATACTGGGTGGCCATGTACTCTGCAGTACCCTTCATGATTCTGGAGTAGTCCAGGACATTGGCCGCAAAGTGCCATGGCACATCCTCTCCCGAGTTGAGAACCTCTGCACCACCCTCTCGTGGCAGGGCCAACGTAGAATCTGCTTTCCTTGCCATGAGTCGTAGTACGACATCATCACCCACTCGAGGTAGAGGACTCTCCTGTCCCGCGTAGAACCGCACAGGTTTTACCTCGTGGAGATACATTATGTCCTCGCAGATGGGGCATTTCTTCCACCGAGACCCCTTTGCTGATTTTGCGTCATCAATGTTCGAGTGCATAAATCGAATTATGCAAGGAAGACAGAAAATGTGCCCACATTTGGCCATACGAGGAGCAACGGGATCTGACAGGCAAATTGGGCAAGAAGCTGTCTGTGATTCCGAGGAGGCAATAACCTGCAAAACGTCTTCCCAGTCCAAGAAGACGTCGGCGTCGACTTCATGCTTCGTGTAGATTCCTTCCGGAGAGACTACAAAGCGGTAATTAGAATGCACATATCTCGATTTATCAGTGGCGTGATGACCGGATCCAGGACCCCAGTTAGGATTTCTGCGGTATGACCTCGGGTGGTAGCTATGGTCTTGGAGGTGTCGGGGGCTCGTGTAGTTTAGGAGATGGGTGATTGAAGTCTGGCCTCTCCTGCTCGATGGGTTCCGCACAGCTCGGAGCTCAGCCATGGCGTCATACTCATCAGGGTTGCTGTGATTCCTTTGATCTGCACCAGGCCTACGTTGATTCTTGTGTTGTTTTCGAGAGGCCTGTCCCTTTCTGGGGGTAGGATGTGCAGAAGGGCCTGGTTGACTTGGACGACGGGAGGATTCGAAGCTTGAAGTCGTCGAAACAGCTTGTGGCTGCGGCGGATAGCTCGTGGGCGTACAGAGGGTCTTGCCCGCGACGGCGTTCGAAAGACTCATGGCCGGCCTATGGAAGGCAGGCAGATTGTTCGAGAAGATATTTAGGAGGTAAGTAAAAGATGAGCCAGGATACTCGGGGGAGTGGGAGAAATGAGCTGTTAATCCTTGATTCCGAGGGCAATGGTCAACTTGCCCATCCTGACGCGAGTTCGCGTCTCGACAGAGCAGTTCTCTTCGCCGGGAAAGCCGCGATGCACGCTGATATTCGACAAGAGATGGGGCCAACCTTCTCTCTAGCCGCCGCTTGAGAAACGCGGAATAACAAACAGATAAAACAAATTGTCGGCCAGATAAGACAGGTGCGAAGTGATGAGTTTCTTGGGAGGGGTCCAACTTGGACGGACCCCGGCAAGTGGTGGTGGAGCAGGTCAAAGCAGAGTCATCGGGGCGAACAATTGACGAACGATGATGTTGCTTGCTGGCAGGAAGGCGCGACAGGTGGTTAGTCATCAGATTACACGTGACTGTTCATTTGACTCCATCCTAGTGCCTGTGTAAACACGCGGTGACCAACGATGCATAATTTGTTGATTGGCCTCGAGTCATTTTGTCAGCATCATTAACTTTGCGCGGGTGAGACTAGATCAACATGGTTCAGATGTGTGACCCTACCCAGCGGCTATGCTAGTACGCCTATAACTCATCCCGTGAACCCCAAAACTTCGACAGAAATGCCTTCCATAGCGGTCTCTTTCCACTCTGTGCCCGCTTCTCATCAAAGATAGGCTTCATAATCGGCACCAGATCCAGCACACCCAGCGTTCGCTCGGAGCGCTTCCACCCCAGCTCTTCCGGCAATCTCTCCTCTGTCAACCAGACCCTCACACGTTCCTTGGGCGCTTTCCAACTCTCTGCAGCGGGAAAACTAAACACAGACGGCACTTCACCCTCCTTCATTATCATCAGCAGTAGACTAGCCTCGATATATGCTAGCAGCTCTTCCCGGGTCGATAGTCTCTTGGGCTCAGATAACGCCTCCACGCGGAGGCGGCTCTTCGCGATTGAGACTACGTCAACATAGTCCGTCAGACTGTCGTCCAGCAGAGCGGCGACCCGTGGAGGATGTACAGCGATGTTCTTCTCTGTAGGCGTTATATCTTTACGAGACAAGGAGCTGATGTGCTGCAGGATCCCAGGCGTGTTGAGGTTCTCGAGATCAAAAGAGTCTTTGCCCCAGCCTTTGACGAACACGCTCGCAGGTCTAGTGCCGTATGCGGGGGCGGTATTGAGAGCTTGGACGACGGCATCGCCAAAGTGTTTAACCGAGAGGTTTCTGCCGTTGTGTGGTCTTGACCCGTTAGCTTTACGTAGCTCCCCTTCAACAGATTGCATGGGTTGGGGCATACAAGTAGCCGTGATTCGCGAGAGTGTTCAACATTGGACAAGGACCGCGAGAGTCGCCCGGGCCTGCGGCTTTCCATGGTCGAAGCGTGCCGTCTGTGCCGTCTGTCGAGGCGACAGCTGATGCGGCCAAGGAAATAACAGTAAACGTGTGCAGCATTGAAAGGTGCAGCCACGGTCACCGAATTGACAACCGTTGAGCTTGGCCTTCTGTTAAGTGTAAAGGAACCGGGAAATTTGTATGCCACTTTAAAAGTCCTAGTTTGACCGAAGCAAAATCCATAACAATCTAGTAATAGCGTGAAAGGGGTGCTGCTTTTGTGATCTGTTCGTCGTCTGTTCGTCTTCCCTGCGCCAGCGAACAAAGGCGCAACACCACGTGGTCTCGAGAAAACATGTCAGGAGGGACGGCTCCCGTGACTTTCCCCATGCCGGCTTACTATCTGTGCTTCAATTGGTGGCTTCACTTGGCACTCGCAACGCATCGATAGTACGAAAAGTTTGGTCAGGTTATAATTGGACGAGGCCATGCGTGAAGCGCTTCACCTGGTCGACGGCACGGCACTGGGCAGCTTAGAACAGTCAGTTTACAATGGTAGCAAGTAGGCAACCAAGTTGGAAACCAGTCACAGTGCCATCCAATTGTCTATGGAAAGACATATTATGTACATTTTTTTTTTCGTCGACATTATGTCGAGGTGTCCCCATCTCCAGTAATCATCTCGCATGTCGAGGCAATCTCATGACACTTCCAACAAGCCGATTGTACATGGGTTCCAATTGCAATTCCAATGCTGAAACAAACACATGAAACGGGCGGCATCGAAATGATCGTGAAAGAAGTAGGAAATGACGCTGCACCCTGAGGCATTGGACGTCAGGTCCATCCCCAGACCACTTTTTATCTGCAGAAATCCGAGGGGGAATCATTGACAATGGGTACAAACTGTTCTCAAGAAGCAGAAAAAAACAAAAAACACTGCACATAGTACCGTGACAAAATCACCTCCCAGCCATCATTATCTTGTTATGTTTCCACAACTCACAAGGAGAAAATCTATTTCAGCTTGGCCTTGAGTTTGCTGAACATGACGCTCAGGCGGCTCTTCTTCTTGTCGTGGGCGGCGCCAGCATCGCCAGCAGCGGGTCTGCTCTCGCTGCCATTGCCATTGGTGGCAAGTGTCGCGGCCGTAGGCTCAGAAGCCTTGATTTCGGCACCATGGGCTCCATTAGCCGCGGCGACAGTAGTTGGGGCCTGGTTGCTGGCTGCGGCGGGCGTGGCGGGCGTGGCCTTTGTCTTGGGGGACTCAGGTTTGGTAGCCTCGTCAAGAGCAGGCGCCTTCTTAACTTCTCTGAGAAGCTCGCTCTCAACTTCCTTCTTCTCCTGGACCGCAGAGGTGTTTACGGCAGCCTCAGGGCTCTTACTAGCCATCGCAATAGACTTCTTAACCTCCTGGGGAACTTCAGGCGAGATCTTCTTCAGGGGGCTGTCCTTGTTATCACTGGCAAGAGCGGACTGAACAGAGCCAGGCAGGTTGTCCTTGACGGTGTCAGGAAGCTTGTTGTTAATAGACTCGACAGTAGCCTTCTTGGCGTCGTTCATAGCGGGAGTGGCATCTCCAGAGAACTTGTTGGCTGCCGTCACAGCAGCTGCAACAGCGGCGCCGCCAGTAACGGCGGCAGCTCCAAGAATAGTGCCAGTCTTCTCCCTTTTCTCGCTTCCAATGCCAGAAGTGCCGACAGAGGTAGCAGGGGCCTCGGGGACCTTGTCTTTCAATTCCGCCTCGACCTTGGCTTTGTCCTTCACTTCCTCGGGTACATTAGATGCTTCGGGTGCGGCGCCAGCTTTCTCTTGGCTGGCCTTAACAACCTCTGGCACCTTGGGCTCCAGAGGGACCTGGCCAGCGAGGGCGGCAGTCGTAGAATCGGCACCAACCGAATTGCTGGCCTTAAAAACCTCTGGCACCTTGGGCTCCAGAGGGACCTGGCCAGCGAGAGCGGCAGTCGTCGAACCGGGACCAACCGAATTGACCGTAGGGTTGGTAACGTCGGCCTGTTCACCCATGGGGAGGCTAGATTCGGGGATCATGGTACCGGAGTTTGCAGGGAGCCCCGTGGTACTCAAAGGAGGGCCACCAGGAAGGGCGTCGCTCTGCTCGTACGACGCCTTGTCCAGCTTGACGTACTCATTGGTATTTTGAGCGGCGATTGAGTCGGGGATCTTCTCACCAGGAGCAAGCTTAATGGGGTTGCTGGTGCCAGGGGCTGTAGCTGGCAGAGGGTTGATACCGACGGTCTTATCGTCAAGGTCAGCAAGCTCGTTGGAGGGAGTCACAGGGAAGCCTCCAGGGACATCAGATGGAGTCTCGATAGCTTCTGCTGCGATAGGCATATCAATGACGGGCGCAGTCTCAGCGACGTTGGTCTCGAGCTGAGACTCAGAGGAGGCTGCTCCCGTGGCGGCAGCAGCAGCAGCGGGCTGCTTGCTGGTGGCCTTCTTCTTGTTGCCCTTCTTGGCCATATCGGTAACGGTGGTGGATTCAGGTGTGACGGTGTTGATAAAGGCGGCTGCAGCGAGTGCAGGCTCAGGCGCAGATTCAGAGTTAGAGACGTCGTCGGGGGTCAAGAAGTTATTGACGTTGCCCTCGTGGTCGGCTTCGTGCGGGTAGGACTCGTTGATGGTCCAATTGTTATCGACGACAAACTAACCGGTACAGAAAGAGTGAGCGGATACGGTTAGCCACTGTCTTTGACCTACAGACGACAGGTTGCGTGCCAATGGATAATTAAAAAGAGGACACAACTGGGAGGAATAATTTGTGCGAATGACAGGTGGACACAGCGCACGGGGCGGGCGTGACGTGAGATATATGCAGGCGGGGTGGCTGGCGCAAGTCAGAAGTGCGCAAAGTGCGAAAGCGAGCAAGGGGCTGACCCCATACTGGCTGGCTTGTGCGTCCGGTGGAGACGGCATGTTGTGTGTGAAGTGATCAATCGTATGTGGACAGCTGGCCAGAGCGATTCGATACAGCACAAGTCGCCGGGCCGGATGGGTCAGCTTGTAGCCAGCCTTACTCGGCATTATGCTGTGATGTTCTTTCAGGTCTTTCTCACTCAGCGGGCTTGCCCAATTGCGATGCGCAATCTTCGACTCTGCAGTGAATGCTTCTGGTTGGTGTCCCGGCCGTGCCGCGTGGCCAAGATGGCCGGTCAGCCTGCGTAATCCCCATCGACGGAACCAGCCAAACCACGTCAAGACGCTATCGGCCATTGTGTACCGTATTACCGCGGGCTCCATCCAGTTCAATACCAATCAGGACAGAGACATTCCTTGTGTCGTCTTCGCACCCAGTACATATGAGGGTACGGAGCATGGCAGCCTCTGGCAGTGTGGGCCACATCTAGGGCTCGAAATTCTGTCTCATTGTATATCGAATTGGATGGCTGTGGTTACAACGCCAACGCCTCGCCCCAACTCTAAGCCGTCGTGGCCGTGGTTTTTGCGAAGGCTGCATCTGACAGAACATACAGACGCCCAATGGAGCCAGAAATGCACGGCAGCCTTTGACCAGGGGATAATTCTGTCGGAGAGCTGCGGGCAGTTGGCCAATGTTGACATGTTCAATCAGCCCCTGCAGTGATTGAAACGGGGCGCCCGCCATCGTCACAATGTCGTGCTCTGTAATCGTATCAGAACATCTTTTCTTTTTTTAAAGGGACAGGCGAGGCAATTTTTCGATAGGCCACGTACAATTGCCAAGTCGCTGCTCTCCACGTACACCAGTCGCAGATGATGTCGCATTTAAAATTGGTCGTCGGAATTCTCCGCAAGTTGAACGAGGTGGGTGGTTGCTCTCGTCAATCATCGTCGGTTCATCGCCCAAGGCTTCCAGGCCGTATCCAGTCCTGATAGAAAGAAATGTGTATGGTTGCATTCGGAGGAACATCAAGGGGGAAGCAAAGCAAGACGACAGAACAACTCAAATTGACTCACCTTGTAGTATATCTTGCTCGAAGCATCTTTCTCCGCGAAAGTGACCGTCTTTTGGAAGCTGGTCCCCTTCTTCTCGAGCTTCACGGATTTGGTCCATCCGTCAAACGAACCGGTAACGAGGACATCGGATACATCACCAGTGGGATCTTCCCTACATCGCGCGAGATTGCACAGTTAGCCGTATTATCAGAGCGAATTTGAAAATGTTGGGGATTGTTAGAAATCATGAATAGCCTGACGGCCGTGGTCTCGTCTTCAAATTCAGCAAGTGTGAAGCAATCGAGGCGGGCGCATCCATCCAAAGCGGGGGGAGGGAACAATGGAAGGAGCTACGCAGGTCGCAAGCTCTCAAAGCTGGCAGGAATCATGATGGTACTTACCACGTGAAGGTATGACTGCTCATTGCGATTGATTTCAGCAGCAAGGACAACAATTTCCACGAAAAATGAATTCACGACCAACGCCAGCAGCACCGGGAGGGAAGCAAAAAGTAGTCGGGCGGTTTATTTTCCCCTTTGATGGGAGCCTGTTCACCTTTATTAATCAAAGCCGTGCTACGGTTGCTATCTGTGGCCGAACCAGTGGTGGCGGAGGTGGCTGGAATCAGGCGGTCTGCCTTTGTTGCGTGGTTCCCTCACAGATCCCTGACCGAGCGTCTCCGTTGCTGACGAGACACAGAGCACCAATAACGCAAATCATATTCCACAGCTGGGCGAATGCAGCCAGATGGGTATTCTCCCTCGCGCCGTAAGGTCGAAATAATGCGCATTTATAGCTCGTAACGCGCACAGAAGCAGCCGTGCCTCAAAAGGAGAGGCGGCTAGGAGGGGCTAACGGGGTTCGATGAGGTCATGGCAGCGACATGAGCAGCCCACAGGTTAGGTTATACAGCACAACTTTACTATCAAAACTTTTTCTTGCCGCCTGTGGCCGCTGGTCGCCACCGCAGACGCCGAAGCCTCAACGACTACAAGAGGAGCTCAACGACAAGGCCGTAGGCATTGCTCCAGAATGCCCACCAGCTCGGGTTTCGTCAGAGAACAGTCACGTGGATGGGGCGGTTGCGACGAACAAGAAATTCATCTAATAAATATCTTTCCTGCAGCCTTCAGTCAAGGGATTATCCTGCTTCACACTCAAGGCGCGGAAGACGCAGGGCTCGGTTGCGCAGTGGTCGCTTGAGCTTCTGAGACAGCAGCATTGTCTCTGCGAGTCGACTTTGCAGCTACTGCAAGGCTGTCCTGAGTCTGACTCCTGAGCCCTAGCAACATACGTAACTAACGCCCGGCGGAGGCAAAGCTTATCCCAATTTTCCACATGCTTCGGTGAGCCTGGGAACGATGAGCATGTCTCGTGGGACTTAAGCTCCGCCGCGGACGCTAGACCTAATATGGTTGTCAGCATCCGGTTTCGGTATATGAAGAAGCATGCTGGTCTCATCAAGGTGGTCTTCGAGATACTTGCGTGGAGTAACAGCCGAAGGTGTTGAAAGGACTGCAGCTTCCGCTGTTCCAGAAAGATTTCTATTGAATCAAGGAGTTTGTGCATGTATTGCTACTAAGCAGCATACTCTCCTCCGTCCAAGTGCAACGCTGAAAGGTTCCAGCTGCTTTGACTCGACTGTAAACTCTTCAGAACCCCCTACTCACCTATGCGCATTGCAGACTTCTTTTGACTTGCCGTAATGACAGGTGCAGCGTAAGCATGACGAGAGCTTGAATATCTGAGGAATCCAGACAACACGGACACAAACTCGAGGCGAAATCGTCAGTTATGCGATTCCCCCAACAACATCTGAGCTTCAGCCTGAAGACACGGCCTCTTGATGCTAACGGTGCACGATAACGACTTCTTTCTATCTAAGCACTCAATATCGCGCGACGCCTTTGCCATTTTATTACCATTATCGCTGGGCTATGGCATAGCTTATCAACGAGGACTTTTGATCAGCAATGAATGGCCCTGGTAAAGTTGAAACGTCGCAGACCAAGGCCAAGAGTTGTTGGTACCGAGATGGTTCCTGGGCTTTCCTTAGGGACGGCAGACTGCCAACGGGTGGCAGTCATTGGTTTCTTCGTTGGCATTTTCGCTATGCCTAAGCTGACCTGTTCGTCCCGCTTCCGACGTTACTCTGGAGATTGATTCACCTGAGGGTGTTGGCAACACCTGCTCCCCGACCCAGCCACTTGTCCATCGTTCCCCTCTTCATGTCGGCCATTGTTACGTTGTTCCTCAGCATCTGATCAGGGAAGGTATATCACCAAGTACTGGTTTGATTTCGCAGGTGCAACGCTGGCTGTCGCTCGTACGGTGTAACACTATCTAGGCACTTATCAACACCAGACTATGCGGGCTGCAAAATGGAGAGGATGAACAGCTGAAATACTCCGTACGGAGTGCGCATACAGAATCTATTCAGCCGATGAATAGACTACAAAGGAGCGCACAAATTGGACCTTGTTGCCACAGATGGTTCTTTAGGTCATCATGCGACATACTCCGTATTTGACTCGTCTATGCCGCGATACATGGTATACAACCTCGACCAGTCGAGGTTGGACCGAGTTACAGGCACATAACACCAAGCAAGCTTGAAGGATCTTTGCGATAGGTTTCAACACCCTTGGATGTCTGCGCAACTTGCCTGTTACGGGGGCCCGGGGCCGAAGGCGGAGTTTCGAAATCGCGACTTACCTTGGTGGACGTTAATAATTTGGAAACCGAAACCATCGGGAAGGACTCTCTTGAAATCGCAACTCTGACGAGCCAAATTTCGACTTGTATGTTGAGGCTCACGTCACTCAACTCCGCCACAACGCAACGTCAGACGAAGTGGCATTGCAATCAGTCTGGTAAATTCTTCATCGAGACACTAGCCACGACGCATTTTGTTCAATCGTCTGCCATAGTTGGCGCCTCTAATCAAGTGGACGACATGTCACAATAACTGCGACCCTGGGTTCGCTGCCGCCGGCACCTGGTGACGGGTCGTCGTTGCAGCCCCTTGTCATCCCCCGGCCCTTACTGTCCCGTCCTGATGGGCCGGACATTAGTTCCCTTCTAGTCAGGGTGAAGGCGCTTGTCAAGGTTGTTTATAAGGCTATTGGAGGCATGCTTAATCAACAAGTCTGTTTGCTGATGAGCGGCCGAATCATGGTATCCGTTGGGTCAAAAGATTATCAGTGGTTGAAGTGGGCTCTGATGAAGCTGGTAGTGATGCGAGCCTCGCGGTTTCATGGCCTCATCGCCCGGATCACGCACTCCACGCAGGCGGTTTGACTAATGGGAAAGTCCTCAGCAGCGGCTTCGTTGCTTTTGTTTTCTTTGTTTCTTTTAATCGCGGGGTAAGGGGGCTAGATATCCTCAGTCTCTCCTAAATCTGCTCGGATACTCTGTCAAGGTTGATGTGATGTATCGGTCTTTTAATGTGGAAAGGGGGAAGGGCATAGACAATGGCCAAGATATAAGGGACCCGTGTTTCTCTTGATGATGATGGTTTCTTTTTTTTTTTTTCAAGAAGAAAAAAAGATCAAGCATCACGCTCATCTCGACTCGCCGGCGCAACTCAGGATATTATATCACAATGCATCTCCAACTTTCGTCGCTCCTTTCCATGCTACCGCTGGTCCTGGCCATACCAACTGCCAAGCGGTCCGAGCCTGCGCCGCTTCTTGTTCCTCGCGGTGAGGCCTTCACCCTCATCCCTGACGAGTACATAGTCAAACTCAAAAAGGGCAGTGCCAGCGCCGCGCTAGAAGATGCCATCAAGATCATCCCCGGAGACGCCAACCACGTGTTTGAATCCATCTTCAGGGGTTTCACCGGCAAGCTGGACTCTTCCACGCTCGAGGCCCTGCGGTCTCATCCCGATGTAAGACGCCTGCGGAACCAGGACTGGCTCAGATCAGAGAATCCGGTGCTGACTTGCAGCAACAAAGGTCGACTACGTCGAGCAGAACGCCTTCTACGAGGCCTTCGGCGCTGTCACTCAATCACAAGCCCCCTGGGGCCTTGCTCGACTCTCCCACCTGCAGCCCGGCTCAGGCGACTACGTGTACGACTCGAGCGCCGGCGAGGGAACATGTGCCTACGTCGTCGACAGCGGCCTCTACGCCGCACACCCCGTAAGCACCACCTCAAGAGGAAGACGGAGAGGGGAGACCTAACCAAACGCCGGCCGCTAGGACTTTGAGGGCCGGGCCGAGTTCCTCGGGTCGTTCATCGGCGACTACAACGACAACTGCCTCCACGGCACACACGTGGCCGGCACCATCGGCAGCCGCACATTCGGCGTCGCCAAGAAGACCAGCATCTACGGCATCAAGGTGCTCGAGTACAGCGCCGAGGCGCGGACGTGCGGCTCTGACAACTCCATCATCATGGCCGGCATGGAGCACGTCGCGCGGGACGCGGCCGGGCGCAGCTGCCCCAACGGCGTCGTCGTCAACCTCAGCCTCGGGGGAGGCTGGTCGCAGTCCATCAACGACGCCGCCGCCGCCCTGGTCCGCCAGGGCTTCTTCGTGGCCGTCGCCGCCGGCAACGGCGACCGCAACCACTTCCCCATGGACGCGGCCGCCGTCTCGCCCGCTTCGGAGCCGTCCGTCTGCACCGTCGGCTCCGTCGACAGCGACGACCGGACCGCGCGCGACTCCAACTACGGCGACCTCGTCGACATCCACGCCCCCGGCGTCGACGTCGTGTCCACCCGCGTCGGCGGCGGCTACCTCGCCATGTCGGGCACCTCCATGGCCACGCCCCATATCACCGGCCTGGGCGCCTACTTCTTGGGGCTCGGCGTGGCCTCTGCCTCCGACATGTGCAGCTTCCTCCAGTACAACGCCCTGCAGGACTACATTGGGAACCTGCGCGGCCGTACCAAGAACCTGCTTGCTCAGAACGGCATTGGTGCTTGGGAACAGGGTCTGCGCGAGTAACGTCACGGCTGGGACATGAGTCCCTTGCCTTTTGTTTCTGAATACCGGGTCTGACTTTCTGGCAAAGTTGGTTTGGTTTGGCCGGGTTGAAGGGCATGCCCCCTGCTGTTTTCATTCTTTCATTCTTTCCCTTTCCTCCTCCTCCTCTTTTTTTTTCTTTTTTTTTCTACATGTAAATAGACTCCTTTCTTTTCCAACTTCGTCTTTGATAGACGGTCGAATCTATTTTTCTCTGTGAGTTGACTCGTCGTTTGCTTGTGAGAACGAACCCGGCTTCAAGTTCGCCCGTAGAGTGGTCGTGATGATGTGCAAGTGTCGAGAAGAGTTGGTGGCGCAAACATTTCCAGATTCCTTCCAGAATGGGCAGACGGATCAACTTGAAACTTTGCGCCTCCCATTGTCCCTTCAAATGCCGCAAAGGTTAGAGCCAGGCAGGGCTAGGAGCGCTGTCGTCTTCTCGTATTGCAATCAGATCTGTACCAAGACTCGCGGTATTCACCAAAACAAAAACTGCAGTGCAGCGTCTTCAGTATGCTCTTTCTTCTCGTTATACACAGCATCTTGCATGCAGTCGACTTGGTATATAATACATTGCATCCAATATCTTGAGACAGCTCAAGTCACAAGGGTAGTAATTCCTTGACGGCTAACCCGTCGCTATAAACTTTCCTCCGTCCTGCTTGAACAGCCAGTCGCTATTCGCATCCACCATGAAATTCGTAATGTTGAACTCATTCGCCGCCATTTGGGCCTGCCTATTCTGTGCATCCATGGCCGTGTCCGGATCCAGTGTTTGGGCACCCGCAAAGCTCTCGCCGCCAAACGGCAGACGGGGAACGTTGAAAAAGTCAAACACGTCCAGATACTCCAATTCATTCGCTGCCGGTGCTCTGGCCGGCGCAACGGCGGGTAGTCCGGTTGTTGTCGCAGAATTATGTTTCGGTTGTCGAGACATCAAAACATCAAGGTCGAATGCCGTTCGTCGCATGTCGGCCAGGATTTTGACAGAGCTCGGCGTTACACCATCACCCTTTTGCTCGCTGTCCCGGTGCTCATCAAGCACCCGCTGGAGTAGTTCGCAGTATCTCGCCGCCACCGGCCAGTATCGACCCATCTCTCGCAGCATATCCACGAAGAAGCCAATTTGCGGAGCGAGTTTGCGCTCGACCGTGGATCCGTGAACAAGCAAAAGCCTCGCCGAGACCCATATCGTCCATGCGAAGGGCGGCCCCAACTTGCTAAGAAGGCCATTCTGAACTACGAATTCTCCCAAAGCTGCAATGTTCTCAACAGCACTGTGACATCTTTGCGAAGCGCTGTACGATGGAGTGAATATCGGTGATCGCGTTGTGGGGTATGCTGCTGACGAATGAAGTCGGATGACGGCAGTATGATACGTGCCATGGAGCATCACCAGAATGCAGTTCATGTTCTTCTTTGGTGCCTGGAACAACTTGGACATGTCGCCGAACTCTGGAGGCAATCCAGATCTCCACGTTGTCAACAGGTTATCCAGCTCCTTGTAGCTCAGTTGCCATTTCTCGACGTCTCCAAGAGCACTGATATCCACGGGCTGTTTGAGGAACGTGTGTACCTTGGACAGGATGCCCAGGATTTCGATGTAGTAGGCAAAAGCCCCCAGATTTTCGGGCATGCAAATCTCCTGCGCAGATCCCTCGCCATGATGCTCTCTTGCCTTGAACCATTTGGTATCCACTCTCTGATTTCGCATCCACAGGTCGTCGCGACAAGGTAAGGTTCGGTCAATTTCCTTGTCTGCTAGGGCGAATTCGAAAGCCGTAGCGATAGTGGCATACCTGTCAAGAAGATAAATCATCCAGAAGAGTCGCCGCCGTGACTCGTCGTCGATGAAGTCCTTTGGTTCCGGGAGGAGCATGGCCCGCAAGGTGTATATTGACGTGTACCCCGGTGAGACCGTGAACGAGTTGCTCTCAACCGCCAGTCCCAGCTGTACTACCGAACGAGTGATGAGTGCCAAAATATTCCAGCCTGGTGGACCAATGCTTCTGCCGACAAGATCGAGTGCTACAATGACCAACGACTGGAGCGATTTGATAGAGGTGTGTTCCATGCCATAGAGCAGCACGCGCTCTTTGCATATCTTGTGGTAATGCTGCCGCCTTTCTTCGGTCAGCCTAGGGTCTGTGGAGTAGCGCATTGTGGTTGCCACAATTGCATGTAGGAGAATTCTATCAGTCTCTTGCAGTGTCGATGGCCCAAATAAGGAGTCGAGTGTGGTTTTTCGGTGAAGGATTGGGCACCACGTGTTTATGTGCTTGAAGTACAGGTCGACAAGAGAATACAGCAGATCATAAGGAGGCATGTCCTGATCTGTTGGACTCGATCCTGCTGTTTGGCTCAGCGTACCAGGTGACGAGTGAACTTTAGATTGGCTTTGATAGAAGGCATGTCCTGTAGACGTAGATGACGGAATTGGCGGCATCTGCGACGCCGTGGGCATGGTTCCCGCCGTGGGCATGGTTCCCAAGGGCCCTTGGTGGAATGTGTCAGACATGCCAGGGTGTTGCGGTGCACTAAAGTCAACGGTCTGCGATGTCGGCGTGAAACTTGATGTCTTTGGAACAAGCAAAGCGGTCTCTGCTCCCGTGGTTTCGGATGTTCGGTACATGTGAGATGAAGCATCCATTGGCGTACCGTGGTCACTTGGTATGCCGGGGTTGGTGTTTCGAATACCAGCCGCGGCACTGAGCTGTGGATTTGAAGCCAACACGTGATGGATAATATCAGAGTGAGACTGCAAGACAGCCTCAAGCTTGTCCATTCGATCCTGAAGCTCCTTACCAAAGCCTGCCCTCAGGCCGGGTCGCCTCCGCTCCTTGTATTCGCAAATTGCGCCATTGCGAGCGCACCATCCGCAGGATGGCTGTCCGCGGTCGCATTTGACCTATTTAACAGTGCGGTCAATACGCGCTCAGGACGGGATGTACGGCCGCCGTGAACAAAAAAAGATTGAAACCATGACACAATGGGATGGTTTGTGACACCTGCGGGGACGTCTTACTTTTCTCTGTTTGCATAGCTCGCATCTTGGAACGACAAGGTCAGTTTTTCAATTCCGTGGGCTGCTTGTATGGACAGGCGGACGAATGATGAATTCGAAGCACAACTATGGCGACGGGAATTGTGCAGCGCAAGGCTCAGGCGTGCAAAGGCAACCAGCGAAACAGAGGTGGAATGACATGAGGTCGAAGCGCGGTCCAGAGGCCAGACTTGAAATCGTGGGACTTGACGGAAGGCAGCAAAAAAAAAAAAAAAAAAAAAAAAAAGGGAAGGGCAAAGATACAGCCAAGATATCAGACGAAACATTGCGATGGTACATACGAGACTGAGGTCGGACGCTTGCGCTTCCCGCCGTGAGCAGAGCCATCGTTGTATTGTTCATCGTCGCTGTGAGAGTCGCTCTCGGGCTCGGGGGGTTGATGTGCCATGATGGAGGTGGGCCCAAATGCTGGGGCAGGAGCAGGAGCAGGAGCAGGAGCAGGAGCAGATGATGGTGCAGGTCCCTTGGATGCCGCAGGTCCGTGCTGCATTATGACGACGATGGGATAAGAATACTTGGATGACCACCGAGCCCGGCCCCTGGTAGATCAATTCCGTGAAACACAATAGCGGTTCCCGAGTCTGCTGTTCAGGCTATTGGGCCAAGATAGTTGCACGGGTTGTTGTTAAAGCGAGTCGGTGGGGGAGGAGATGTTGGAGTGAAACATTCGGGGCAAAGGTCAGCGACAGGACGAGATGCCTTTTTGCATTATGCCGAATGACAGGTCTGCGCTTCAGATTCTGCAATTGCCCAGCTCAGACCAGACGGTAGGATTGTTGGCTACTAACCAACTAATGGCTAGTTATTGTGTGGCTCGTAGTGGCAGCCGAACCAAAGGTTGGCCAACTTGTTTCGCCAGCCGGGGCCTCGGCTGAGTCCTGGAGTCGAGTGGTAAGTGGGAAAGGCAAACGACACCAGGCCGTCGCGATTGCTCGCCAAACTGCCAATAGTCGGCCGGTTCGGCCGGCAATGTGGAGGGGAGACCAGCCACCAGCAAGGCCTCGATAGGGTTTGACGGTGGGGGGAGAGAGAGCAGAGCTGCACCCGGCATGGCGATGGTGGCTTGCCGATCAGACGCGCGGCAGAGCATCGGCTAAACGAGAGAGAGTTGCCAGCCGACCGACGTTGATGGAAGGGGAAGGAGCGACCTTGCTTGCATGATGGCAAGCCCAGCTGAAGAGCACGACAGATTGTGCCTTTTGCGTATGAAGATACAGATTCTGATGTCTTGTCGGCAACACTAGCATCTCCAGTACGGCGGGAGTTGACAAGTAAACATGCGACGTCGTCTACTCAGTTTTGTTGGTGCGAAAGCCGGAACGTCTTCACGAAACCTGTCGCGGCTTACAGATCGACCCTCCACCCCTGCACCAGCGGGCAATAAATAACTAGAGCAAGGAAAAGAAAGCAAGAGGCCCAGACTACATGAATCAGGCCCCAAAGCAATCTCCCATCACTTGCGACTCGAGTACCAAGATAAGGTTTTGGCTTGTGGTGTCTGCCATCGAGGGCTGCGCTCAAGTCGGACGAGTCCCACCGCCAACGCTCCAAAACTCGAGGCGGCCCCGAGCAATGACCGTTCGCACCCCAGATTTCTCCAATTTGTCGCCTCCAACTACTTCACAGCTCGGGACATTTCATTCCAGGGCTCCAGAAATCGGCCTAGGACACTTTAGGCACCGCGCGTCTGCAGCCATGACGTCAAACCCGTCAGTTGACTTTTCGTTCGCGCCATCGGGGCATTTGTCGCCGAGGAGGAACAAACGCATGGCCCCTCGGCTCTCCGGTAACCCTGCTGGCTTTCACGACAATCGCATGGGCATCTACCGCATCTACGCAGGCGCTTAGTCGGGAGTCTGGTCGAATCGACCCCATTCCTGTGCCCAGTCTCCCTGCTTGTCCAGGCCGCCGACATATATATCACAAGAACACAGCCACTTTCTCCTGTTTTTGAATTTTCATCTCTCCTCCAGTACATGTTTAGTTTGACACTGAACGTAGCCATGGCGTCGGCGCTTCGTGGTTTTCCTGTCATCAAGGCCGTTCGATCATATGTCATTGGCGGCGTGGGCTCAGGTACGGCGCGAAAAACGGGGGATCAAGACGGGCCCCAAGTACTAATGTCGGAACGGCAGGCGGCGATTATCACAATGTCCAATACGGTCACTGGTGAGTTTTGCACTATTTCCCGCTCGGCGCCAACTGTCGCAACTGACAAACGTTGTTCCTTGCAGGCTGATTGACAGCGACATCTCCACTCCCTGCTCAACATGGGAGCAGTATCGAACGTCTCGAACAAGCTGGGGAATCAACGTGCTAGGGTCGTTCCTTGTCGAAGTCGAAGCATCTGATGGAACTGTTGGATTTGCTACTGGCTTTGGAGGCAAGTGCTTTGCCCAGGTTGATGTAAACGACATCACCAGTTCTGACGGGCTCTGAATCAGGTCCCCCTGGATGCTGGCTCATCCACCAACACTTTGAACGCTTCCTGATCGGCGCCGATCCCCGAAACACCAACCTCCTGTTTGAGCAAATGTACCGAGCCTCCATGTTCTACGGCCGCAAAGGCCTCCCAGTGGCCGTCATATCCGTCATCGACCTCGCCATCTGGGACCTGCTGGGCAAGCTGAGGAGCGAGCCCGTGTACAGGCTCATCGGCGGCGCCACAAAGG
The DNA here is from genome assembly GCF_000804445.1 of Metarhizium album ARSEF 1941. NCBI lineage: Eukaryota > Fungi > Ascomycota > Sordariomycetes > Hypocreales > Clavicipitaceae > Metarhizium > Metarhizium album. Next base: position 277,592 of record NW_024467591.1, read on the forward strand.
AACGCATCGACTTCTACTGCACCGGCCCTCAGCCGACTGCCGCTCGGGACATGGGCTTCTGGGGTGCAAAGGTGCCCCTGCCGCACTGCCCCGAAGAGGGCCGCGCCGGGCTTCGCAAGAACGTCGAGTTTCTCCGGAGGCACAGGGGATCCGTCGGCCCCGACTTCCCCATCATGGTGGACTGCTACATGAGCCTCAACGTGCCGTACACGATCCAACTTGTCGAGGCGTGCAAGGACCTCGACATCAACTGGTGGGAGGAATGCCTGTCGCCAGACGACACGGACGGCTTCCAGCAGATCAAGCGCGCACACCCGACCGCCAGGTTCACCACGGGCGAGCACGAATACTCGCGCTACGGATTCCGCAAGCTCATCGAGCCCCGAAACCTGGACATGATCCAACCCGACGTCATGTGGGTCGGCGGCATGACGGAACTGCTCAAAGTCGCCGCCATGGCCGCCGCATACGACCTGCCCGTCGTGCCGCACGCCAGCGGCCCGTACAGCTACCACTTTGTCGTTTCTCAGCCCAACGCTCCGTTCCAGGAATACCTGGCCAACTCGCCGGACGGGAAGAGCGTGCTGCCTGTCTTTGGGGACTTGTTCACCGACGAGCCGCTTCCGACAAAGGGTTATCTGGCGAGAGCGGACTTGGACAAGCCTGGCTTTGGACTGACTATCAATCCGGCCGTGCGGGCCAGATTGATACCGGCAAGTAACCTGCTCAACCCCTCGCCGGTGGCAATGCCTGCGCCAGAAGTTGGTGACGGCGTTGCCAGGGAGATTGGCTATGTGAAGCACGTAAAAATGAAGGGGGCGGGCAATCGTGATAAAAGGCTGGTGGGCATGATGGAAAGGTTGGCAGCTTGACTTGGGTTTCCTTGACCATGAGGATGATTTACGAAAAATAAAATGGCATACCATGTTGATTGGCCGTGAGGATTGTGCCTTGGCTTACGGAGTACAGAAACACAGAATCACGTCTCAAGGGCTTACTAGAGAGTCTCACCAGGATTAACGTACGTAGTGCCAAGCAAACAGTGACCGGTTGATGCAGATTGGTAGAATTCACAGCTGTTGGCGTGGATGCTATCCGGCAAGACAAGCCTCTGCGTGCAGGTGCAGGGCGCAGGTCCGCGTCGGGGAGCTTCTTGGTCCATTCCAAGTGCCAGTCAATTCATTGGTGGGTGTAAAATGGCGAGGCGGCCGATTCCAGTCGGACTCGTCGCAGCCGAGCTGCGCGGGGAAACCGTCGCGTCCCCAACAAAACGGGCCGGTTGCTGACCCCTACAAAACATCACAAAGCCCGGCGTGAGGCACACCACGACTCTCTGCGCTCCCGCACCATTCGCCCGCTCCCGTTTCCGTTGCCATCGACACCGGCCCATCCAAGATTCAAGAGGACCGACTGTGCTTGGATCCGAAAAGAGTCCACCGCCGTCTGCCCTGCCCAGGAGGCCGCCGCCATCGAGACGCGCGGCACAGCCAACCCAACGGCCGACAGGCAAAACAGCCGTGGACGAGGAGGTGGCCGCGGCATGACGACGATGACGCCGCCGGCCCGGCTGCTCGCGGGCAAGACGGCCATCATCACGGGGGGCACGACGGGCATCGGGCGCGCCATCTGCCTCGAGTTCCTGCGCCAGGGTGCCAACGTGGTGGTCAACCACCTCGGGCTAGAGCAGGACAGGCACCACGTCGAGTCGCTGGTCGCGGCGGCGGCGGCGGCGGCGGCGGCGGAAGAGGGAGGCGGCGCGCGAGGCAGGCTGGCCCACGAGGCCGGCGACGTCCGGGACCCCGAGACGGCGACGAGGCTCGTGGCGGCGGCGGTCGAGCACTCGGGCCCCGCGCGGCGGCTGGACATTTGCGTGTCCAACGCGGGCGTGTGCACCTTTGCCGACTTTCTGACGCTGCCGGCGGACCTGCTGAGGACGACGGTGCGCACGAACCTCGACGGCGCCTTCTACGTGGTCCAGGCGGCGGCGCGCCAGATGGCCCTGCGCCAGGCGCCGCCGGGCGGCAGCATCATTGGCGTGTCGTCGGTGTCGGCGCTCGTCGGCGGCGGCCGGCAGGCGCACTACACGCCCACCAAGGCCGGCGTGCTGAGCTTGATGCAGAGCACGGCCGTGGCGCTGGGCCGGTACGGCATCCGCTGCAACGCCCTGCTGCCCGGCACGATTCGCACCCGCCTGAACGAGGGGGACCTCGCCGACGACACCAAGAGGGCGTACGTGGAGGGCAGGATCCCCCTGGGCCGCACCGGCGAGCCGTCCGACCTGGCGGGCCCGGCTGTCTTTTTGGCGAGCGACGACCTGAGCGGCTACGTTAGCGGTGCGCAGCTGCTGGTCGACGGGGGGCTGTTTGTGAATTTGCAGTAGGCGTTGGCAAGGCATGTGGCCATGACACGACGGGGTGGTTTGGTTTGGTTTGGTTTGGGTTGGGTGGGCGCGCTCGAGCACGGCACGCCAATGCCCATGCTGAAGACGTCCGACACGCGAACTCGTCATTGTTCCAGCTTCTGTCGGTTCTCGCATAGCAAAAAGAGCAACTTGGCGGCGTGGGATGGATGGCCGGCAAGACCTTGCGAACGGTCACGTCCCGTCACGTCACCCCTGCTCCCCTGTTGACCTCTGTTACTCCGTACAGAGTACTCGAGACATGAGACAATCCGTACTCCGTACAACCATGTTGCCAACGGAGTTTGGCACCGTGACATGCAACCAATGGTAACACCCTCTGCACGAGGCACAAGAGGCAGCAGCCCGGCCACGCATCCTCACATGGAAACCCATTATGCATTATACACGTGCCATGGCGATTCAGCAGAGGCACTGATGGCGGTATGCATACCAGGCAGCCGAGTGCAAGAGTTGGGCTGCACCCTCTCCAGAGCCGTGGTACTGCCAGACGACTGCCGAGCGAGTGGTGGTGGTGATGATGCAGACGACATTTAATCTATTATTCCCCTCCATGACGCATCGTCAAGTCGACAAAGCCTAACCCACGGCCACCGCCTGCCACGCTGGCGACCGTTTCAGCTCTGCAACGAGGTGACGGGTACGGCGGACGTGGACGGCTGCGATGCCACCGTTTGCCGTCATGCCGCGGAGGTGCTTACTTCAGGAGGAGTACTTGAGTGCGTACCTACTCAAGTAGGTACTTAGTTACTCGTACTTCAGTGGGAGTCGGGACCGTGTCGGAGCCGCGGACCAGCTGGCCTGGGTACAAGGCTCGGAAGTATCTGACCTGCAGCATCGAGGTTCCCTGCCCCGCTCTTGGCGCAGCAACGGTGTGGCCCACCGCCGCCCTGCCGGTGCCCGAGTGTTCCCGGGCGGCGCTGGCGGTGCAAAAAGGGGCGCGCGGCGGTGGCCGAGTCAGAGGCCAGCCCCACTTCTCTGCGCTACCCAGCCGCAACCCCCTGGGCAACCGAGTCCGCTGTTGCATTTGCGCCGACGCTGATAAGCGCAATGTAGCTTTCAGTCAATCCGGAAGTGGCGGGCCCTCGTACCAAGATGCCAACTCCTGGGGCCCGCAGCAGCGGAGCCGAGCATGAGCACCGCGACTGATAGGCCTTTGCACCGAGAAAAACGGATCGGCTCTGACGTCACTGTGGACCGGTCCGACCGTGAGACGGCTGCGGCCTCGGTTATCTCGATGTTGAGCGAATTCTGGTCTTTGCCGTTCCGTGTGATGGTTCCCGCTGTGTACGTACGAGTACGTGCCCGGCATTGTCAGGTCCCGCGTACTGCCGGCGCAGCACGGGGTGACTTGCGTCCCATGCACGGCCGCTGGCGCTGGGAGCAGGAGTGTGCTGTGCCTCACTGCGCCCCGTGACACGACTCTGTATTCTCTTGTCCTTCCTCGTCCTGCCCTCTGGAACCGCCATCTACATCCCCTGCAGGGATTTTGGCTGTCCACGAAACGTCTCAGCCGGCGGGCATGTCGGCAAGACACCACATTTGCCTCGCCAGGGCGGACATGCGTCCAGTCCGAAGAGACGCTTGGTCCCACAACCGCCGCCATCAAAGTCTCTTTGATCCTTTGTTTTGTCGACAACTTACACCACACCCACGTTCTCCGAACCCGTGGGTGGAGATGGAGATGCCTGGTCTTCGAAGCCTCTGAGCAAATCTTGTCAGGTACGTCATTGTGCGGCAGCCACCAGCGTCGCCTTGGCGGCCGCGAACCTTGGACGCAAGTCGCTCTGCACCAGGGCCGCTGATCCGGTCATATCTCATTTCCAGATACGGCAATTATGTCCTGTCCCAGCAGAAAAGCCGCCCATGATACGCCAGCGGCCAAACAAGCCAAGCCGCCTCACACCGTGCTCGAATCTTGCCGTGCCAGGGGGGCCGAGATTTTTGACCATCCCGGCCGCAAGCCAATGCTCGGCACGAACGTACCACCGCTTATCGAACTTGATGGCGTCGGGCTACTGCAGAGACGATGGGAGGCTATCTTTCTTTCTTTTTTTTTTTCTTATTTTTTCTCACGTCGTAGGCATTTTGCACGCTTGGGCACAGGGCGTCACTGTTGACGTCTAATACGGTAGCTTCTCCGGATGGTGTCGTACGTATCAGTAATAAGATAAAGGGGGGCAGTACGTTATCGTCCCTACGGGGTGTGTCCCTGGATGCCGTCAACAAGGATGTCACGACTGTCCAGAGTTTCCCATCAAGTGGAACCGGCATGTGGATATTCAGGTCGACGCCGGTCCCCTTCGCCACAACCGTTGGCATGTTTCTGAATGGGCAGCCATCTCGTCCTGCGACTCGAATCACTCTCCGCAATGACTCGAGATGGAGCCAGCGGCAACCTTGAGACTTGTACAAGGGGGCCCCACGCCGAGACACACATGCCAGACTTCTTGGACCTGAAGAGCAGAATCTCCAGGGACTTGCTATAAAGGCCCTCGCATCCTCCCACCGTTCATGACGGTAGGTGACCTCTGCAGGAAACATCCATCTCCCGGTGCGCTGCTTCGGATTATTCCCCGAGAACCTTGTCACAACTACCGTAGCGTAGAACGCGTACGGCCTAGATTTTCCTTCCCCATCGTCACTCGAGGTGGCTTGACGTCCTGCCCACCACCACTTACACCCACCACAGACCGATCCATGATGGCGGCAACGCAACAACAAGAGGCCAAGTTCTACGAGAGCGTTGAACGGGCCAAGAAAGACCTTGACGCGGTTTCGGCGCCTTCGACCACACCTAGCTCGCCTGGGCTGTCGGCAGATAGTTCCGGAGCCAGCGTCGCCGGCATCGACAGTCCCTCGTCACCAGCAACTCCCGCCACGGTTGCCGACTCGTTCGTCTTTGCCTTTGACATTGACGGCGTCCTTGTGCGCGGCGGCAAGGCCATCCCCGAAGCGATCCAGGCCATGAAAGTGCTCAACGGCGAAAACGAATTCGGCATCCACGTGTGAGTCGGGTTCCATCCTCGCGAGACGGGTCGCGAGTCATGACGCCGGGCGTTGTGAAACCTACCGGGTGCAAGAAGCTGACCTGACGGCGCAGACCTCACATCTTCCTCACCAACGGCGGGGGCAAAAGCGAGGAGGAGCGATGCCGCGATCTCTCGCGGCAGCTCCAGCAGGACATCCGACCGGGGCAGTTCATCTGCGGACACACGCCGATGAGGGAAATGGCGGCCAAGTACGGCACGGTGCTCGTGATCGGCGGCGAGGGCGAAAAGTGCCGCGAGGTGGCCGAGGGCTACGGCTTCAAGGACGTGGTGACGCCGGGCGACATCATCAAACACGACTCGGCGACGACGCCGTTCCGCAGGCTCACGGCCGAGGAGCACGCCAACTCGCGGGTGCGCGACTTTGACGACGTCACGATAGACGCCGTCTTCGTGTTTGCCGACTCGCGCGACTGGGCCGGCGACATCCAAATCATGCTGGACCTGGCCATGTCGCAGGGCGGCCGCCTCTGCACGCGCAGCTCGACCTTTGACCAGGGACCTCCCTTCTACTTCTCCCACAACGACGTCGTCTGGTCGGCCGCCCACGAGCACGTCCGCCTCGGCATGGGCGCCCTCCGCCGCATGTTCGAGGTCACCTTTGACGACCTCACCCACGGCCGGGGGAAGCTCACCACCCACGCCTTTGGCAAGCCCCAGGTGCCGACGTTTGAGTTTGCCTCGCGCCTCATGACCCAGTGGCGACGCTCGCAGCACGGCATCGCCGACGCGCCCCAGACCGTCTACTTCGTCGGCGACACCCCCGAGAGCGACATCCGCGGCACAAACGCCGTCAACCAAAAGGCCGACAACGACTGGTACAGCATCCTCGTCAAGACGGGCGTCTACCAGGACGGCACCGAGCCCGCCTTCAAGCCCCGCGTCACCGTCGACAACGTCCTCGACGCCGTCAACCACGGCATCCAGCGCGAGATGCGCAAGAAGCTGGCTTCTTCGCTCAAGAACCGTCTCGAACACCAGGCTGCTGCTGCCGCCGCCATTGCCGACTCCGAGATTGAGCCCATGGCCGTCTAGCCGGCCAGCTGCAGCGCGTGAATGCCGTAGACGCGACTGCTTGGAGTTGCACGGCGACTGCTTGCGCGACTTCTCTTTTGCATTGGACCGGGAGCGTTGGGCTTTTTTTTTTTTTTTTTTTCCCCCATTGGCGCAATGTCATGAATGAAATCATGTCAGAGGCTCCTGTAGCATCTTCCCTGCACTGGTTTGCGGGAAATACGATAGAGACGATGTGATATGAGACGACTGGTCTCGGTCACGACCATTTTTTCCACACCTGATGCGCCGCCCTTATACCCTGATGAGCATCACATCCACCCAGGTTAGGAAATAGATTCTAGACCCGAAATAACTACTGTTTCGCGCGGTCAACTTGCTTTGATGCGACGCATGAAAGGGACCGGCGATGCGTCAAGACGTGCTGTGTTTTTCGTGTGTTATAACCATGTCCTGCTTGCCGCGGAACGGACTTCTCGGCCGGCCGAAAGAAAGCACCACCGACCCGTCCGTCGACTACACACACCCGAGGAACGAGCCAGCGGACGAGGGTGTCGCTTGTCGACGATCCAAGGCCTGATGACTCGCTGGATTTGATCGCCGTTCTTCCCCATGAAGAACATGGACTGTTTCCATGGATGCCTGCCTCCCTTGGCAAGCCCCAGATGTTGCGTTGGACACCGTGCCGTGCAATAATCGTAGACACTGCAGTAGCTGACCATGCCCGGAATCAACTTGCTCTTCCCTTCAGCTCTCCCCAACTCCCGGGCTTCTTGACTCCTGGGCAGCAAGCAACAGTCTGTCAAAACAAACACGTGAATGATTCCGACCTGAAAAGACGGCTGCATGTGGCTTGGAAGAAGGATTGAATGAACAAGGCGGCGCAAAAGACGACGAGAAGGACTTTGTTCGACCGCAGTAGCCCCCGAGTCGGGTGCCGGCGATGGCGCACAATGCCGGGCCGGTATTGACGGAAAATTTGGGCCAAGCCGCCGGTTACACGGCAAGCATCTGCAAGACGTCCGGGTGGTGAGTGAGACGACATCGTGTACGAGGAGCGCGTTGTCGAGGTCCAAGCCGGCAAGTGATGACCATCGCTGCATTACAATCTGCAAGTTTGAACGGCATGGCGTTGATTGAGTCAAAAATATCTTGGGCGACTGCATACCAATTCATCGATACTCCGTACCGCAACCTAGCACGGTGCGTTGCCGCCTCGGCGTTGATGCTTCCCGCATCGTTGGCCGCTGGCCCCCAACAAGACACGCCAAGATGATATCCAGCCCACACGTCGCCCTCGACCGAAATGAAACGATCGGGTTCCCCTCCAAGGCTGGTCAGCAGCACCCTAGCCCGGTGGTGAGGAGAGGAGTGGTGAGAAGCGAGGAGCCCGCGCGTACGAAACGCCATCTGTCCAGCCGCGTCAAACGTCAAACGTCAAACGTCAAACGTCAAACGTCAAACGTGGGCGTCGCCCTCGTCCCCGAACACGAAGCCTCCAAACGCGGAGCTCACGGCCCATCCTCCCTCCTCGACTGCTCTCTCCCTGACTGCCCTCTGCGCCAACGCTTCCTCGGCGCTCGTGCCCGGCGCAAACCCCGTGACGGCGGCCCTGTCGACCCTCGCCCAGCCCTTCCACCCGGCCGTCAAGTCGCCCGCTGCCAGGCCGCCCATCACGATCGTCCCCCACCACTCCCGCCCCCTGCTCGGCCTCGTGGCATCGTCGTACAGCATGAAGGCCTCCGCGCCGGCGACCAGACTGCGCAGGTGGTCGGGCGAGCTGTGCGCGGGCCGCTGCACATACACGTGCCGGAGGCTGGAGGCCTCCGTCTCCAAGCAGGTAGCATCGAAGCGGGCGTCCAGGTCGAGCACGAGCAGCGTGTAAGAGTGCGGCGCGGACACGAGCGTCGACACGATCTTGTAGAGAAGCGGCAGGCTACGGCCAGCGAGGGAGATGGTCCGGGACTGCGTGTGGCGGAGACTCGTCGCGGCGAGGGCATCGAGGGCCGGAATGTGCGTCTGCTTGATGGATCGGGGGGGCTGTATCTTGCCGCGGACAGCTTTGAGAACCTGTTGCGTTGCGTTGCATCTGCATTAGAGGGCGGTTCGCGACGGGCTTTGGGTTCGGACGAGCCGTGCTGTGGAGGATTGACAGAGGCATGTATGTAGACGAGGCTACGTGAAAGGTGAAGGGAAGATTGGGGGGGAAAAAAATATTTAAAAAAAATTAAAAAAAAAAGTTTTAAAAAAAAAGACGCTGGTGATGGCCCTCGGCCAGGCCGCACGCAACTCACCTCCTCCAAGGTCCCTTCCTGGATCCCCGCAAAGACCCTCGCCCCAATTGCCTCGTCCATCCCAACCACCGTGTCGCAACCTCGACGTCCCTCCGGTTTCTGATCCTGCGCCCCGACGAATGACGCCGCCGTGCCACTCGTTCCCGGCGTCCGAGCTGCCCGCCCGCATCCAGCTGGACGTCCAGGGCCGCCGGCGCAAACCGGCTCCCGGCGCAGACGCCAAGATGGACCTTTCGGCCTGTGAACTGCTCCGGATGCTGCAGTACAAATGCGAGGTGCGGCAGCCGCTGTCGCGAGAGAGCGCGGTGCAGTGTTTCCCGGTGGACAGACTCTTTCGGAGGTGCGTGCGTGTGCGGATTGCTCTCGGGCTCTTCCCCAGACCTGCCTTTGCGTGCGTGCAGTTTCGTGACGTGCGTGCTGACAAAGCAGCCAGGTGTGCGGACAGGAAGGGGAGTTTCATCGTCGAAACGACGGCCTGGGAAGGGCGGAGCGCACAGCCGGGACGGACGGGCGGCGCCGAGGGTGCCAGGAGGCCGTTTCAGTGGTCGGGGAGTTGGCATCACGGCGATGCCGCGACCTGAACTGGCATCGTCGTGTGCTGTCTTTGGCGTGGGCGGCCGCCGTGCGGGCTCGCAGGGCATCGCATCCGTGGGCGTTTACAGGACTCCTGCGGCCGGCATCGTGAAGAGTCTCGGTGAAGCCCTGTGGGCGAGGATGTGTCTTCCATGCGCAGATGCGTTGCTACGGCTGTCCACGGACGCAGCGACACACTGGCATGCACGACGTGGCGTGGAGAGAGTCGTTGGAGAGAGACGTGGAAAGCCCCGGAGGTATTCAGACCAATTCATAGGCTTGTTTTCCGACTCGTGCCGTCCATCACGGCGCGTCTCAAGACTGCCTGCACAACCTCACAAAAGGAACAGTAAAGCATCAATCGCCGGCTTCCTGGTCTACTGTACACTCCAAGCCAGCGAGCCAGCCAAGCACTTCCCACGCTCGTTCTATGCTTTGCGGCAGCGACGCCTGTGACCCATACTGGATATCCATCCACACAATCTACTTTTCTCCGCGCGCGCGCCTTAACAACACTTCCCCCTGTACTGGACTCCCCCCCCAACAGCACTTTTTACTGCTTGTTCTCGGCCCGCTCAGCCTCCAACTTGGTGTAGAAAGCATCGCGAGCGTTGGTTCGGGGCATGTGGAAGCCGTACCTGTCCCTCATTAGAACACAGTGCCTCAGAAGCTTCCGCCTTGCTCGGCTTCGTGTCGTCTCACCAGAAGAGATTGGCCATGGCGAAGCCGGCGCCTAAACCAGGTTAGCAACCGATCCGACGACGCCCTCCCCGATGCCCCGACGGCCACGTAGAACCGCCTCCCACAAGAAACACAGACATGTCTCGCCAGTCGACGAGCCGCACGGAAAGGAATTGAACGCACCCAGACCGATTCCAAGGTCAAGAATCAGGCGTCGCCGCAAAATCTATGCCGATCGGTCAGCATGCCGCAATTTCCAAGCTCCCCGCGGCCCTCCTCTTCCGCCCAATCCGAGCCATTGAGTCGCGAATAACGTACACCGGTGACAGGAGCAGCAGGCATTGCAAATAGTTTTGCTTTCCGAAGCAGACGACAAATTGATCTTGACAAGCGAGGCGAGGCGAGGACGGACGACTTGGCGAAGTGATCTAGCATAGGCAAAAGTAGTGGACGGACCAAGGAAAGCGCTGGCCCGGGTGATAATCGCGCGCCACACCAGTCACGTGCAAGCTCTGTCCTGACTCCTCGGGTAAATTCCGGACCCGCGACGAAAAGCTTCTGCTGCCGACCGCAACATCAACCACCAAGGAAAAACAGCCCATCTCAGGCTCCACGGGCGGTATATCGGCGTCAAAACACGACGCCCTGCGGCCATGAGTCTACGCCTAGCCAGCCGCCGGCTAGCACTCCCCGGTAGGTGACTCGCCCGACCCCAATCCGGGGCCGATGTCTGGCGCACTTCGTCCTAAACAGTCCCTCGTCACAGGCACCACGGCGCCCTCTCGCGCGCGGCCCGCGCTGACGCAGGTCCGCACCAAATGGTCCGTCAACATCTTCAAGGGCTGGGGCAAGTCCGGCACCAGGGACGCGCCGTCCTCCTCCAAGGCGCCGCACGACGCCACCTCGGAGCTCGACGACCCCAAGAAGCGAGCCGCCTTTCTCGAGCGCAGCATGCACGGCTCCGTGTCCGACAACATCTTCCAGGACGAGATTGACGCCGCCGCCGCCCGGCCCCCGTCGAGCCAGGGGCCCCCGCTCCCGCCGGACCAGCAGTCGCCGGAGCAGAAGACGCGGGAAAACATGGCCATGGTGACGGACCCCGATCCCAGGAGCAGGATACGCTGGCAGCGCAAAAAGGTGATCCAGATGGTGCGCGGGAACGGCGCCGTCTCGAGGGAGGAGCGGATCAGGGCGACGGAGCGGCAGCTCCTGCACAAGAGCCACTTCATGCCGACGAGCGTCAAGAAGCTCGTCATGCTGTCGAGGCAGATTGCCGGCAAGCCTGTCGACGAGGCCATTTCGCAAATGCAGTGGTCCAAGAAGAAGATGGCTGCCGAGGTCAGGTACTACTTGGAGGAGGCCAGGGACTTGGCCATTGCCCAGAGGGGCATGGGGCTGGGCAAGGTCAATGGGGAGGTGTTGGAGAAGCCGAGGAAGATAGTCACCAGGGAGGGCAAATGGATCGAGGTGACGGATCCCACGCGCATGTACGTTGCGCAGTCTTGGGTCGGGCGGGGACCTTGGAGAGGCAAGGAGATCGATTACAAAGGCCGTGGGAGAATGGGCGTTATTCAACACCCCAGCACAAGTTGGTCCAGACTCTTCCTCTAGCTGCTTGGCGGACTCTCGCTAACCGTCTGGTGTCTCACAGGCTTCACGGTCCTTTTGAAAGAGGAAAAGACGAGGATACGAGAGCATGAGGAACGGGAAGCCAAGAAGGCTGCCAAGGGGCCTTGGGTTCATCTCCCCAACCGTCCTATCCATGGACAGCGGCCCTACTACTCGTGGTAGCCGCCCTTACGCCCTACGCCACACTCCAAAACCTCAGAACCTCGCACCAAACGTGTGTCCTTTTGTGGATGCAACTTTTTGTAACAACAAATGTGCATTGATCATCCGGGTAGCTGTGTAAATGTGTTGAATCGGACTGGGATTTTTACCCCCAAATCCAACAGGCCATTCCGAAAGAATTAAAGCTTTCCTCAAGAACAACAGAAAATAAAGCGCTTTTCATTTGGGGCATACGCTAAGCCGGCTTTTGCCATGCGGTGCACAAAAAGATCCCAACGCATGCATGTGAATGTATGGAATACATACATACATAGGCAGGACCTTGATTCTGCTTCATCACTGCATGATTTTACTAATTTTAAACTTGTACTACAACCAAAGACGGCTCGTCAAAGAAACATGATGCGGCAGAAGTTTAGTTGCCATTCCGATCGACTGAACGGAGAGTACACTCGAAGAGGGAATGCGCAGCACACGGCCTCCTCGGAGAGCACTTGGCCATGTCGTCATCCAAGACATACAAGGCCGCCACGGTAATGTTTACTCACTCCCACGTCTCTCTACACCAAGGTTCTAGGCTGGGTCCGAGGCACCATGTCTTCATAGCGGTGCGACGTCATTTCAAGATCATTGCCGTACTTTTCCATAGAGCGATCTCCATCGCGCCTGAAGCCCATATCATGTTGAGGATACATCCTGTCAGGTCCCAGAGACGGCTTCGAAATGGCCCTGTGGTTGCCACTGGGGCTCGGCCTGCGTCTTCGGGACTTGAGCAACATGCAAATGACAATACCGGCAATGGCTATGTTAGCGGTGCCCACGCCCACGCAAATTCCAGCAATTGCCGCCTGAGGCAGGCCCTTGGAGGAAGAGCCTTGCGCAGCAGGATTAGATGAAGTAGCACTGCCTGAAGTGGAAGACGTCGAGGACGACGTCGAGGACGACGTCGTAGATGTGCGTGTTGTTTCAACGGCAGCAGATGTGGTGGTCGGCGTGACAGTCGCAGAAGTCGTCGTGGCCGGTGAAGTTGCTGGAGTAGTCTCGGCGGTGGTAGCGGGAGCTGAAGACGTTGGCGTTTGCGAAGCCGCGGAGGTCGGGGCAGCTGTGTCATCACTCTTGGGAAGTGGCTGGCCTTGACAGATTCAGTCTCCCGTCTGAACTTTCTGGGTCATGGAACTAGATGTGGACGTCAACCTACCAGTACAGAAATGCGTCGAGAGGTACGTGGAGACGTTGTCGGCTGTTGCTCCACATTGCGGCTTGCTGCACTCGAGAATGGCGGAATAGAATATCGGATTCGTGCAGAAGCAAGGGGCGGCACTGGCGTCTGGGCACTTTAGGTCTGCGAATTTATTTCGGACATTGTTCGTGCAAGTTTCCTGAGGACTAGAGTGAGTAGGGGGTTGTCGAATGGCCCGTCCCAAAATCGAGGGACAAGTAGAACGGGCAGGGCAGCCTTGAGGCTCGAGACTGATGGACTCACCACACACGCCGGGGCACTTTGAGCGGAAACGGCAAGAATACGCAGTGTACCAAAGACACCAAGGAAAAGTGGCAAAAGTCGACCCATGATATATCTTGTGCGTCGACTGGGGGACCTGACGTATGTGAGGAGTCTGAGTCGAAGCAATGATATGTCGAGACTCGGGGCACGCAAAAAGTTGGCGTAAAAGGGATCAAAGCGACGGTGGAAACCGGGTCAGCAGAGTCCTCGTCGTTTGTGATGAAAGAAGAGCCCAGTTGCAGGACAGCACAACACCAGTGGAAAAGAAAAGGCGGGTGTAGATGTGGCTGGAAATCAAGTCACTGGTCGAGGTGATGAGACAGTTTGGCCATCAGCGTCGGCTCCAGGCAGGAAAGAAGGCGTGTAGGGAGAGACGAACAGGGAAGTTGTGCTCCGTAGTCGCGGCAAAAGGAATGGACCGCAGGCGCCTGGGTTGGACGATGAGGCGAGCCTACTTAATGAGAGAATGAAAAGCAGGCCTGTGAAGTCGCCAAAGGCAAGACGGGGGAAGGAAGGCGCACGAGGGAAAGTAAAGTCAAAATGAGGCGAGAAATGAGTGACAAGGAGGGGAGGAATCGACGATGCGACACTTTGCTTGCGTGGGAGGACGGAGGAGGGAGTGGCTAAGCGAGTCTGCGAGTCTGCGAGTCTGCCAGTCCGGCACGACGCAGGTCAATGCCGTGCCGTGCCATGCCATTGCCATGCCATGCCATGCCATGCCATTGCCAAGAGCAGGCACACGCAAGCACAGGCACAGACAGGCACAGACACAGCCATCGGGTACTCCGTATCAGCGTTAAGCAACAAGCATCAAGCAGTCGGCATCAACATCAACCTCGACGTAAGATAACGTTACGACTTGTGCAATGTGTGATCCAAACATCGGCTGGGGAAGGAGCGATGGCCTCGGATTCGCCAGTGCTTTTCAGGAGCGGGCATGATGGCATGACACCGGCCACTCAAACGTGCATGCTCGTTTCTCAAATGAGAGTATTGTCGAGTGCGTCCACGCCGGCTCGCAAGACAACATGACACAACGGACGACGTTGGGAGAGGTTATTCACATTCTCACTCCCGGCAAGCTAGCAACAGATTTGTCATCTTCCAGGCGGTAAATCAAATCAACCCAAGCTACACCTACACTAAATCTGTGGAGCGTCCATCCGAATCCAGAATACGAGATGCGCCTTTGGTCGCTCATTACTCGACGCCTGCTTCAATCCACGGCCCTTGATCCATGATCCCGGCATCTCTTCTCTTTGACAGACAGGCCAATGCCAGCCAAGCCCTCAACCATCTCAACACCACGAATCGCAGCGGAATCCGCGGCACGGAGTGGTAATGCATGCCGCGGCCGGCATGACGAGGCGGAGGAAGCCGAATCCTTTGTCCGACAGGAGCGTCGCGCCAATGGGGACGGGCATACCTGTGCGAGGTTTGCGTCTGCGCGTGCAAAGGCATCGTGTCTGGAATGCTTTGCACGGCCAAGGTCTTGGTGTTTTCTCGACCAAACCGTGTCTATTCCTCCGTTGATGCTCGCGGCAAACCTGGCCGTCGGCTTGAGGGTATTCTATTCCGTGCTCCGTGCGGAGAACAAAACGGACGATTTTCCATTTTCCTAGTTCTAGTTCAAGCGCAATACGCAGCTCAGTCGTCAGGGGCGCGGGCAAGACGGGCAAGCTACCCCTGTGAGACGAATGAAAGATTGACCAGGGGCCAATCCTGGCCATGCAAATCAATGCGAGAAACCTGACGGAGGATGATGATGGCGGCATGCCTCGCAGCTCCGCAGCGCCGCGGATTCCCAAGCCAAGCGCGACTGCGTCTTCTCTGCGTCTTTTTCATCACCGCCTCGGCACGCACAGTCCGCCCACGGCCTCGAGGTCTGGAATGGGGGAAACTCGTGCGTCCCAGACCGGGCTGCATGATTGGGTTTCGAGCCTTGACGAGATTCACGCGCGCGCGCGCGCGTGTGTGTGTGTGTGCGACCTCCTGAGAAACATCGACGACGGGAGGGTTCGCGCAAAGGGTCAAGTCGAACGAAGAGATGACGTCTCCCTCGTCGATGCTCACCCACACACACACCCCGCGAACTTGAAACAACCAGCCGACTACTTGAGCATCGTGGCAGCAAATTAAATTTTCTACCGAGGACCGTCATTGGAGCGACGTGATGCCACCCACCCATCCCATCCAGACAGCCTCACACACATCCCAAGGCACGCTCAGCCATCTGACATGGACCCCGAGAATGGGTTGCACGAGCACCGTGTCCCTGACTCCGTACTAACGAGCGTCGGAACGCTGCGCGCTTCATGTAAGACGAGGCGTATCATGTAAACCTTGACACGGAGTATTTTCAGTCCCGCCTGTACACTCGTGACAAGTTTATCCAAGACCACGTGCTCGGCAGCTCCCTCGGAGCAGTCAAGTACGTACGTATCAGTATTACCGGGCAGCATGGGTACTGCGTTGCTCTTCTGCCTAGGTACCTACCGCATTCATGCCGACCCATCCTGTCTCGCTGTTCCACGTCACGACTTGTCAGCCACAATCTCTCCAGATTGCAAGATTCCACCGCACCGGTTTCCGAGGATCAGGGTTCTGCCAATTAATCAAGGCGTACTCCGTACGTACGTACCCCTACGCATGGCAGGGGTATCTTTGAGGTTCATAACGGGCGCAATAACGGCACATAAACAATCTGCAGGGACCAAACCAACCGCATAACTGACGCTGGTAACCAAGCATCCCGATGCCGTACAGCGGTATTGACGCGAGGTCGGTTAGCGCAGAAAGCGGCGACAAGAGCTCCGGGGCTACGTGGAGGCCAGTGGAAGTGGAGGCTCGATTCTCAACACCCTTCGTCTCTTCGTATTCACCGTGTTTACGAAAAGGCACGCACCCGGTGGCCAGGGACCGTGCTGCGGTCGCGGTGCCGTGGCGCCCACCTTCCAACGTGTGCTGATCATCGTCGTGTCTGTTGGAAAAGAGAAACCGACATGCAGGCCCTCGCAGACAGACAAGTGTCATCGTCAAGAAGAAAACGAATAGTATATTAGTGTTGCAGTCTGCACGACAGGTTCACACGTCCCCGTTGTTCGCCGACGCACCAACTCTACATCTGCAGATGCCGGATTAAACAAAGTGACAGTGACCAAGAGACCCAGACGTCCGTCCCAGCAACAAGCAAATATGTACATCGTACATCCGTGGTATCAATGCAGAAGGGGACCCTGCTGGTCCGCGTTTACCGGCCCGAAAAAATTTGATGCGACAAAGGAAATGGTAGTCGCCACGTCTCTACTTGGCGTTTGCGAGTAGAATGTCGACGCCCTCCTCCCACCGTCTTGACATGGCAATGTCGGTGACTGTTCTGCCCATCTCGTCCCTGACCTTGAGGTCGACGCCCGCCTTTTGCGCCAGCTTCTTGAGCATGCCTGCGTCTCCGTTCTCCAGGGCCTGCATGATCCCGTTCCAGTCTCTGTACATCTTGTTCGGGTCGGCGCCCTTTTCGAGCAGTATGTCGATGACCTCGGGCGCCTCGGTGGCGCAGCGGCGAAGCGCCTTGACAATGGGCAGGTGCTCGCCGGGGGCGTTGACGTCTGCCTTGCCCTCGTTGACGAGGAACACAAAGATCTCCTTGTGGAGCTCGCGGATGGACGAGGTCAGGGGCGAGAAGACGCCGACGTTCTTGTCCTCGACCGACACGCCCGCGGCCAGGAGGAGCTTGACGGACTCGAGCTGATTCGCGCAGACGGCCCGCTCGAGGACTCCCCTGAAGGCACGAGGTTCGGCCAGCACGGCCAGCAGGCGGCTCAGAATCTCGGGGTTGCGGACGGCCATGCACACGGGCCAGTCTTCTCCCCGGATGTTGGGGTTTGCGCCGCGCGCGAGCAGCGTGTCCACGAAGCCGACGTGGTTGTCGCGAATGGCACTGGTGAGCGCGGTGTGGCCCTTGGGCGTCTTCTCGTTGGGGTCAGTGCCCTGGTCAAGGAGCCACTTCAGGGCTGGGCCGTTCTTGGACGTTACGGCCGTTTCGAGGATGCCCTTGGGCGAGTTCAGGTTGCCGCCGGCGGCGACTAGAGCCGGCAGGAGATGCTCTCGGTGGTGAGTGACGCACTTGAAACAGGGGTATTCGCTCGCGGGGACGTTGGGATCAGCACCGCTTCGTAGGAGGAGGTCGAAAATGTCCTGGCGGTTGTCGCGGATCGACGTGCAGAGGGGAGTGTAGACGCCATCCTTTTTGGCGTTGGGGTCAACGCCCGCCTTCAGGAGGATTTTGATGACCTCGATGCTGTTGACGCTCGTGGCTAGTTCCATGAGACCAGGGGCCTTCTTGTAGTCTGCCTTGTTTGCGAGGAGCACCTGCAAGCATGCGGGTTGATGGATGGCTGGCCAGAGCATGTGCTTTGGCCCAGGGTTGTTGGGGTTGGCACCACGCTCGATGAGGATGGTGACGATGTCGGCTCTACCGCAGGTAATTGCTTCAAATAGAGGACTTTTACCTTCCTTGCTCTTCTCGTTGGCATCGGCGCCGTGGTTGAGAAGCAATTCGATCAGCGTCTTTGGGGTCTTCTTGTTGATGGACCCAATGAGAACGGTGTTACCGTTCGACATGAACTGCCTTGCTTTTCCGCCGTACATCAGGAGTAGATGGGTGAGGCTGACGTGGTTGGCGCCGGCAGCAATGGAAAGCGCCGAGTCCAAGTCAGAGCCGGCAGGCATGTTGGGATCCGCGCCGTACTTGACAAGCGCAATGGCAGCGTCTAGATATGACTTCTCAACCGCTGCGGCAAGAGGACTTACACCGTTCTTGTCGGTGGCATTGGGGTCTGCCCCGTACAGTAGCAACATGCGAATGCTCTCGGCGTCATGGGCGAGGATGGCCTCGTTGAGAGCGTGAGCGTCGATGCCGGTATCGGGAGAAACACCTCGGTCAAGAAGCTGCAGGAGAAGTTTATGATCCCTCGCATGGACCGCAGATACCAGAATCTGCTTGACGTTTGGCCTGTCTGCGTCCACATTGGTGCGAGGCTTTCGTCGGGGTACGCCAAATGGCTCGCTGTCTGGATGGAGAACTTTGGGGCTGTCTAGCTCGCGAGACTTCACACTGGCCACAAGTTCATCTAGTGCTGTGCTGTTTTCGATGCCTTCCTCAAAGGTACTCAGTTTTTCTTGGCCCGTCATTCGTCTTGACGGTTGCCCTTCGTAAGAGCTTGCCGCGGAGCTTGAGGTGTACCTCTTCATTCCGGGGCTGAGGCCACTGTAGTCTGACGCCGAGGTGAAGCCATTGCTTTCTGCATGGGGGTAGTCGTGGCCATAGTGAGGTGATAGCTCCGCCTTGGGGATAGGTGGCAGAAGAGGTAGCGGAGACGCCGTCATCATCGAACCGTTATTGACACTTCGGGGTTGAGACGGAAGCCTGACTGTGCTGTGGTAGACGGAGCTCTTTTCCTCAGAGACCAATGAGTCCGTGCGATGGCGTTGGAACTCTGTCCCGTCTAGGGCAGAGACAAGTCCAATGTATCCGATACCAAGCTCACTTTCCATCCTGCCGGCACCGAGCTTCCATTGGAACATGACGGCGCCAATCTTCAAATCTTCTCGCGTCTTGACTAGAGCAATGCTCATACGCTCGAGACTGTTATCTCCAAACATCTTGCCGAAGCCGCGGCGCATACGGCCCACGGCGCCTTTGGTTTCATGTTCAAGTAGTTTGACTATAACTTGGTCAAGAGCACGGAAGTTGATCTGTGCCGCTCGAAACTTCTTCTCCAGCACGGTGATCATATCAAGAGGAAGGGATTGATCGTTGCGAGCGGCGTCGTTGAGGCCCGCCTCGATGTAGAAGAGGACCTGGCAGGTATCGAGGAGATCGCGGGCCAAGGGGCCGAATCCGTGCGGGAATTGCTTGACAATGGCTGCGAACTCGGACATCTTTTCCGCAATCCTGTCACATGAAGTAGCGACTTCAGAGCAGAGGTGAAGACATTGCGCCTGGGCTTTGCTTGTGGAAGTCATGTTGAATCCCCTGTGAGGAGCGGTGAATCGCTCAGTATTCGAAGTGGATGATTGCAGGTGCGATGGGGCGAAGTGTTGTTGTTGTTGTTGTTGTTGTTGTTGTTGTTGTTGTTGTTGCTGTTGTTGATGCTGATGCTGATGCTGATGCTGATGATGGTATTGAAGCGATTGCGGAGGCCTACTGACGACCGCTGGCGGTCCACCCTCAAAGGATCTGTTCAATGTTGGAACAGAGATAGTAGAAGCAGACGGGGAGCTTGGAATGGACGGTGGAAGCTCAAGGGCTTCTTTAAGGTCAAAGGAGAAGGTGTCCTTGGGTGGCAGTAAAGGACCGTCCCGAAGACTATCAGAGCGGGCTAGTCTATCTGTAGACCATTCCAGACGCTGATAGCTCATCTTTTTTGCCCGCGGGGAGTGATGATGGTGGTCTTATGCCAAGGTCAAGATTTAAATTAACTGAAGGAAAGAAGACCAGGTCACGACGAGAGCAGCGAAACTGCTGTTAAAGAGAGACCGGCAGGGACTAAGATGGAGGAAGAGCGGAACCACTAGCTCTTGTTGATCAAATAGTTATGCCACCATTAGGTGCTAAGAACGAGCCACGAGCAAGCATGGGTCAGGTCGACGCACGCTTGGTTCAAAGTCTTCAGGTGCTGTACTTGTACTTGAGTTCGCAATCTTGTTGAACCACGACAGCCCGGCTGGCTGGTAGCCAAACAGGAAACTGGACAACTTCGTCTCTCTGCCCATGGGTTTCTGGCTTAGACTTGTCCCTCTGGGCTCTGGGCTCTGGGGGCCTCTGAATGCAATTTCGGATGGAACGGGTAGTATTATAAAGGGCTTCGGCGAATTAGGGCGTTCATGCATGATCAGCGGACCAAGGCAGGTTCTGCTTTGTTTGCTTCTATCCAGACTGAGCCCGAGGAGGTTGTGTACTAATTGTCCGGGAGTGGATCAACCCATCCGTCTTGTGCTTTCTGATGTGATGGCATCCCTGTCAAGGCTTTCCAGGGTGCTCTAGTCGCTAACAAATCTCAAAACAATCGGGGGGGGAGTGTTGCAGGGGGGAGACTCTAGAGCAGCGGATCGGTGTGTCATGGCCCTGCGATGCGGACATTGTCAACGGACGGCCCTGAGAAACAGCCAAAGACTCTGTACAATGCTGTATCTCTCGGCTCGAGGCTAGTATAGATGCGTACGGATGTATGGAGTGGCTATGGTATGTCGAACAAGTGGTCAGTACTAGACTAGCGGGCATCCTTGCTCGAGTCTGACTCGGTTGGTTCGGGAGGCGCTTTGATGAACCCGCATTTGATCGCCTCAGGCTACCCGAAATGGCTAGTATAATTCCGACGCAGGTTCCAACGCTGATCGCAGCAAGGCTGGCGAAGAGTGCCGTGGACAGAGTTTGTACACGTTCAGGTTCATTCTGGTTCTCGCCAGCCAGACGACACTCGAACAACCGCAATGTCGGGCTGCCCAGCATGTCTCGAGCCTCGTTCGATAACGATGCCTTCTGCAATGAAGACCATCACTTCTCTGGGACACACGCAAGCGATCCGGCTGTTGACGGTACAATTCCTCCAAAAGCCGCCCGAGAAGGTAGCGCAAAAGGCTCCGTCCAAGCCATGCGCCACTAAACAACTTCCAAATCGAAACCAAGTTTGCCAAGCGTTGTATACACCAAGTTTGCCACTTGTGGTAATGTGACTTGAGCATCGCAGAAACTAGCTGCCGTAGTTGAGCGATGCTGCTGAATTTCCATGAGACGGACCGTGTATTGGGAAGAGGGATTTCCGGGTTAAGACAAGGTGGCTAGGTCCTTCAAGCTCTTGAAGCCACCAGTTCCGGCGGTTTCACAAGCAACAGATTAATCGTACTGCGGGTATTCGCCGGAGGCTGAACAACGGCGCAGCCCACTCCGTAGTGCCTGTCGTAGCGCATGCTGTGAAGAAAAGTTGCGCAATGTGTGGGTTTGATCGACATCCCAAGCCAACTCTTAGCGGGCCTTGTCCACGGCGACAGGACTTCGAGGATGGAGTAGAACGGGAACACCGAGGCGAGAGGTAATGGCAACAGCAACGGCAACGGCAGCGGCATCGGAATATTCCCAACGTAACGGCTCAACGTTCGTTGACCGTCCGTGCCCAATGGCGTCGTCGGTAAGCGTCCAACATGTTCCCCGACGCCTTGTCCCTGCATTTTATTCTTCGCGGGGCGAGGTTCAGCAGACCCCTGCTCAAACTTGGGTTTGCCAGGCAAGCCCAGACCTTTTTTTTTTTTTTTTTTGTATATTCTCGCCTGTGGATATGGTGCACAAAGCACGCGCACGAGAAAGATCCAAGCTTTGTTCTTGTTCGTTGCGCCATCAAACCATTCCCAGACGACCAGAGAATGAGCAATAGCGAAGGAGCTTTTATGACAGGCTAATTTAGCTGTCCTGAGTCCTCGGCTTTCGTAAGCATCATTAGCCGGGCCCTAGCGGAGGCAAACAAGCCATAACCCGCGCCTTTTCGGTTTCGAGGGACAAGTCGAGACACCAATTCACCATATTGGGTTGGCAATTCTTGGCTGATGGAGCCAGGCACGGCCAGTTACTTCTGCTGCACTGATAGTGTCGATGTGTCAGCCCCGAAAGCTTTCGGGTGATCAAGGTCCATCATGGGTGTGGGGATCGCGCTTCGCTGCGGAAGGTGGGGATTTTGCGGCAAAGGACGTGCCTCAGTACGTATTGACAGTCTTGATGGGAACGCGATGAGTCTGGGATAAGAGACATGGACACCTGGATTTTCCAACGTTTGTCGGTGCCTCCGCCCGGATGTCTTTCGCCGCAACGACTGATTCTCCTTTGTGCAATTAAGCATTAGAATGATGGCCCTGCCAGATCCAATTGAGCACAAATATTGGCTTACCAGCGGGCGTACTAGCAAGGCCTTGCTTGACGAAGTCCATTCTGTTTCGTCTTTTTCTCGAGACTAACAAGAGTACATATCATATGTCCCGTTTTGCCGTTGGTCATTGTGCTGCGTTGCTTTTGAAACGAGTGCTGCCGCACGCCGTGTACGGCGCAACATGTTGAGCTGTGCTTTGGGGGGCAACGGTCATCATATGTGACGGTAATTTGAGAGAAAAAGGAGCTTGTCACAACTCTGCAATGTTGACAGGCGCCAAACTCGACGTATCATTCCGGTTGCACACTCTGTTCCCCGGGTTTCACTCATGTATGGCATATGTGTTGTCTGCCTAATCCCGGTCATAGAGCCGCGGAGGTCTGGTCGGTGTCAGTGTCATGGATGAAGTGACACAAAGGGGGGGCGGTTTGACCACATGCTCTCTCGAGTGTGGCGGTTCTCCATCGCGTAGGGACATGAGGTGTATGAAAGAAGCCACACTCCGCACTGGGTCGGTGTTAATAAATTTTGGATGACTGACTAGGCTCAGCTTGGAAGTGCCGGAGGTTTTGCGGGATGCTGGCTTGTGCACTGCCATAGCGGGATGCTTAATCCTTGTGGTCGTTAAAGACAAGGCTTCCTCTGAACAGAGACTGGCAAAGCGTACTAGCAGCGTATTTGTGTCGGCAACTGGTCTTCGTGATATCTGTTCTGCCGGTATCCCCGTCAACCGAAGCTGAGTTCAACTCACAAAGCCACTACCAAATCTCGAGAAGCAGACGTGTTGTTGGATGCTTACCATAATTGCGTTATTAACATCGCCCATGTTTCGGTATGCGATACGCAACTTACGGTGGCAACATTTGCACATCCCCATCCACCATTGCGAGTATGCTTTGGTCGGAGCTGACATAGTGAGCCATGCTGCATGAACAGACAAGGAAGCACGAGCAAGAGTAGTAAGTCGTCGACCGGCGTGGTCTCAGAAAACTCCAATCGCTCTGCGGACCAATCCTCGATGAATCCATGCGACGTAGGATAGAATCCTGTACATCCAGCCCTGACACACCCTTCTGCCGCGGCCGTCCGCACGTTTTTTGACATTCGGACATGAGCCAGAGCACACCGCATGCTTACTTAATAAAGTAATACTGCAGCAACTTACTTAAGTGCCATGGATGTGGTTAGCCACCGCTTGAACTGTTCAGAATTGGTGCCCACCTGGCCGCTGCTCGAGGCCCGTCCTGTTCCCGAGACATCTACACGCTGGGCGCACCCAAGCAAGATTAAAGTTTTCTAAATAAAATCCAACCTTGCAGGGTGTCATTTGTCTTAGTCGGCGTTGTACTCGAGTCAGATGTCAGATACCGTTATTGTTGAAGTCGTCTGTGCCTCCGGTCCGCGCACTGGCTAGGCACTCGCGAACCGAAGCTAGTCGGTGAAAGGGTGCGGGAAGGATGGCTTGTAAACGACAGACATGCTGTGTTGCATTGGGGCGGTGATCTTCACACGAGGACAGACATCGATACTCGGTGCAATGCTCGGGGAATATTATAACGACCACGTCTGGTTAATAATGGTGACGGAACTCGGCATTCCTCATTTCTCTACTTCATGCCCCACATCTCGCACCTCCAAGCGTGCTGTGATTGGACCAGGGGGTGCGCGGCTGAGTGCGCAAATCGGCAAGCTGGCAGCTCAAGCATCCTGAGCTTCAGAAAAGCTCGCGGCCCAAAGCCAAGCAAGCACGAGCAGCACCTTTCTCGTCGCCCACGACCACATCACCACATCACCACATCATCATATCACGATCCCGGCGCTGTCTGTCTCTCTAGCAGCCGGACGTCCTGTTAGCTTCCACCGTCGGGACATGTTCGCTGGCACTGTGCGAGTCCAGTCACGTCGACGACAATGGCCAACCCCGTCGGCGAAGACGCCTGGCTTGCCTACATCCAGGAGCATGCCCGGGTCGCCTCCAATCTCGAACAGCGGGTCGATGTTGTCGAACTGTACAAGCGCGCCGTCGGTGACGAGCCCGGGAGCATGCGCCTGTGGCTGGCCTATTGCAACTATTTCTGGCAGCTGTGGGAAAGCAGCAACTCAGGCGACGCCGGTTGGTCTGAAGAAGAACAAACGTTGGGTCGAGAGGTCTTCTCTTTCGGGGCCGCTCTGGACCTGTGGCAGCAAGGCTATGAGGCTGTACAATACAGGCTCAGCGACAGCCATGAGCTGTGGAATGTCTGGCTGTCATTCGAGATGGAACAGTTCGTCAAGAGCAAGACTCCAGAGGGCCTTCGTCGTATCACCCACCTTTATCGGCAGCGCTTAGCTACGCCGCATTTGACCTGGGACGAAACGTCACAAGCATTTTCAAGCTTCTTGTCGGAGTACAATCAACAGGAATGGGAAAGAACCATGCAGGATACCACTGCCAGTGCCCAAGTTGCGAAAAAAGCTATTCAAGTCCGCGATCCCTTCGAACTCAAACTCAGACAAGCCCAGCTCAACGGCGACGTCGAAGCAGAAAAGGCCCAACTGCGAGAATATCTTGATTGGGAGGTGCGTGGGATAAAGAGGCAGCAGGACGGTGCCCAATTAACTCGAAATATTTGCTCTGGATTATTTGATAGAGCGCTGACCGGCCTCTTCGCGAATGACGAGGACACTTGGCATGACTACCTTGTATTTATCTCCTCGTCAATGTCTGACTTCCAGTCTTCGGCTGATCGTTTGCTCGATGCGTCGCGCAGGTCCGTCCTTCATTGTCCGTGGTCGGGGGGGCTTTGGAGCAGATACATTCTGTGCGCCGAGGAGGCAAACCTGGCTTTTTCGGACATAGAGTCTATCAAGCACGCTGCGACAAGTGAAAACCAACTGTACAAGAACGGTATGACGAGCATGATTGAAATGTATGGTGCATGGTGCGCGTTCCTGAAGCGAACGGCACTCGAGCCGGCCGCATCCGATGAGGCTGCGGATGTCGCAGAGGTTGGATTGAGAGCTGCCATTGAAGATGTCGAGGTCACAGGGAGGAGGCTCTATGGCAAGAAATTCCAGGGCGACCCGAAGTATCGATTGGAGCACCTCTACATTCAATACCTGACCGAGAAGAAGGGTGCTGTTGAAGATGCTAGGGCGCAGTGGAAAAGGCTTGCGCAGAGAAGGGTCCACGCCGACAGCTACGACTTTTGGTTCAACTACTACATGTGGGAGATGCTCGTATTTTCCTCCAAGCAGAACAACGAGGAGGAGTCGTCACCACACAAGGGCCTGCATATCCCCACGACGGCAACCGCAGTGCTACGTTCTGCCGCAACCCGCAAAACCATCGACTGGCCGGAGAGAGTACTCGAAATGTATCAGCAACATTGCAATAATTATGAGCTGCCATCCTTGGTGCGTCAAGCGGACGACTTTGTCAATGAGACACGAAAGATTCTCGCATATCGCCGAAGAAAACAGGAGGAGCAGCAAGCTGCGCAACTCGCTGCTTACTACGAGACCCAGGCTCAGGTGCAAGGTGTGCAAGCCAACGAAGCGTCCGTGGCCACTGTGAATACTTCATCGCCGCCGAGCGGACCTAAGAGGAAGCGCGAATCCCTCACAGGCATCCAAGAAGACCACGCAGAGAATGCGACTAAACGCCAAAAAGACGGCGACGAAATCTCCGACGCCGCCGGACCGCCCCCCAAGAGAGATAGAGAACATTCAACAATCATCGTCACCCACCTGCCAGCTGACGCTACCCAGACTGCAGTTCGCAATTACTTCAAGCGCTATGGACACATCAAGAACATAACCGCCTTCATCAAAGAAGACAATGGTGAATCCACCACGGCTCTGATCGAATTCGGTTCGACAGAGGAAGCACAGTCCGCCCTTTTGAGAGACGCCAAGTACTTTGGCGAGTCTCAAATCACCGTCCAACCGGGCCACGACCTCACAGTCTACGTCGCCAACTACCCCCCCGCAGCCGACGACACTTTCATCCGCGACCTATTCAAGGACTGCGGTGACATCCTGAGCATTCGCCGGCCAAGCCTCAAGGTCAACACGCATCGCAGATTCTGCTATGTGTCGTTCCGCGACAGAGACGCCGCTGCTAAAGCTGTTGCCAAAGAAGGAAAGCTTCTAGAAGGCAAGTATCGCCTTTTGGCGAGGTACTCCGACCCTAACCGCAAAAAGCACCGCGAGGGCGCCGTTGCAGAAGGCCGTGAAGTCCACATCAGCAACTTGGATCCGTCAACCACAGAAGCCGACATGCGCTCTGTATTTGGGAAATTCGGAACCGTGAGGCGGGTGAATATCCCGCTGAGCATGACAGGAAAGAATCGCGGCTTCGCCTTCTTGGAATTTGAATCCAAGGACCAGGCTGAAAAGGCAGTCGCGGAACTGAACAACACCAAGTTCAAGGCTCGGATTCTGAGAGTCGAAATCTCAACGGAGAGCAAAGTGAAGCCATCTGCCAAAACAGACTTCCAGCGCACGTCAGCCTCTCCCGCCCCGTCTTCATTGAACAACGCTCAGGGCGACCAAGCAATGGGCGACGCCATGGTGGACGATTCTCCCAAGCCATCGTCTTCAGAAATAGCCGCCAAAACCATTGCTCTCATGGGCCTTCCCGACACCGTAAACGATGCGCGCGTCAAGGCTCTCGTCGAGCCTCTGGGCGCCATTGTCAAGCTTGTCCACCAGCCCGGCCATGGGGGCGCCATCATCGAATTTGCTGACGCTGCTTCCGCCGGCAAAGCGGCGCTGCAACTCAGCAACATGGAGTATGAAGGGCACAAGCTTCGTGCAGGATCGCCCGACGAACTGCGCAAGAACAGGCCCGATAATAAGCCTGCACAGCTAAGCAAGCCGAAGGGACTTATGGCTCCGCCGCAGGCTGCGAGACGGGCCTTTGGTAGGACCGGTCCAAAAAAGGGACTGGCGTTTGCGCCGAGGTCTGTGGCTGCCACGGCGTCCAAACCTGCTGACAAGGAAGCTGGGCCAAAGAGTAATGCTGACTTTAAAGCTATGTTTCTGGCGGGTAACAAGGAGGACGAGAAAGAATGAGCAGACGTCCTTCTTGCCGTGTACGATTTGTAGAGTAGCAATGGGTAGGGTACGAAGCCCTGGTAATGGCTTGGGCGTTGGAACTGCGTTTCGACATCATGGACCTGTCACACGCTCTGTGGACAAGTCTTTTCATGCGCAGTCAGGCACGCGTTAGGAACAGAATTTGATCGTGCACTGTGCGGTGCAGGCTTTTTGATTGTTAATCAAATGGCCTTTTGCCTCTGATGAGCCATTCATTGTCTACCTCTAGTCACTAGTTTTGCATGATATCCTACATGTCCCAATCGTGAAGAAATTGCTGTAGCCGTGGTGATTCCAGTGCACCAAAACCGAGCTACTTCGCAACCTATGCTTTTGCCACAGCCACAGACAGACCGCTACTTTTTCCCTCATCCCTCTGATCCTGCGTGAACAACTTCTGCCACACTTCCAGCCACTTCTCCTGCTGGGCCGTCGGTAATTTACCCGGCTGTCTGAACGACCGAGTAAGTAATTCGCGGAGTCGAGTACGGAGGACTTTGAGAACGAGCATAGTCTTCCAGTCCGGTAGTGCGAAGCGTCCTCTGTTACCGTCAAGGACAATCACACCCGAGAACATCTGATGCGGGTGAGATACTGAAGGTGTTTTGGGCAACTGTAAGCGGGAGGGGGTCTACACATACATCGCAGCGGACGTCGCCGCAAAGAAGGGCAATGGCAAATGCTTCAACTGCAGTGGTTTCGTGCGCGTGATAAACACTGTTGCTGTTAGTGGCTTCTTCGCATGGAAGTGGTATAGGGACACTCACGTCTTTGACTGCATGATGTGGTAATAGGATAACCATTTAATGTCCGGAAAGCCCCTATTCACGGAGGACGGGTGCAAGCTGATGTTCTGATTGTTGCCAATATTACGGAGACCCTTGGTACCAGGGGTATCGCGAACAAGAAGCTTGGGGTAGAAGCTCCATGCAATGACCGACGAGGAAATCAAGTCATTCCCACTATGGATGTTAACACGTCGGGGAACTTCGTAAAAGTTTTGCTGGCGTCGACGGCCCTGTGCGAATCGAAGTCGTGCGAGTGCACGGCGCTCTTCTTCTGTCAAGGAAAGGAAGCCCGAGTCTGCTAGAGATACAAGCAGTTGGCCCTTTAAGTCTTCGATATTGGCCAACGTCTGCTGACTCATGAAATTTTTGCGACAGAATTGAAATTCTTTGCTTGCGCCACTGTTGGCTTGGCACACTCGCTTCCAGGCAAGGTAGGCGTTGTATATGGTGAGAAGATCGGAATCGGCTCGACGGAAGGCCATTCGTGCATTGTCAGCTTGTGCTCGCTGACCCCAGGGTGCCGAGAACGGTGACTTGGATGAAAGAATAGCAGCAACGGTGATGGACATGTCGAGACATTTGAATACGGTGCCCAACAATATTAGCTTGCCCAGGAACACATCTAGAGGTAACCTCGCAAGCTGATGGCCTAAAGGAGTGAGCTCCTCGGCTGTTGTCAAGGCACGAACATCTACCAATGCATCAATAGCACGGCGAATATTCTTGGCGGATGGAGCATCCAGCGCGTCACCAAGTGTCTCCTCGATTCCGCCAATCTTGCAAATTTTGACGCGAATAGCCAGGTCCTGTAGGGATAAACGGAGCATTTCAGGTGTCTGCTGGTCACTCATAAGGGAGTCATGCCGAGATTTGGTGAACATGTGGAAACAGAGACCATTTTGGACACGACCAGCGCGACCCCGTCTTTGTTTCGCGTTGGCTCTAGAAATAAAGGTATCAATCAATCGAGAGAGCTGTTTCTTCTCGTCAAATCGCATCTCGCGATGCTTTCCGGTGTCGATAACACAAGTAACATCCGGAATAGTAATACCAGTCTCAGCGATGTTGGTAGCAAGCACAATCTTGCGCATTCCTGGCGGCGGCAAAAGGAAGGCCGACTCTTGGTCCTCGGTAGCAATGGAAGAATGGAGATGATATATCAACCAGTCTCTGACGAATCGTGGGTCTCCGAGGAGCATGTCATTGAGGGTTCGAATCTCAGCAATACCTGGTAAAAACACTAGAATTGCCTTGCTGTAAAATTCAAGGGACTCATCCGAGGCAATGTGCACCATCAGCTGCAGAATTAGATCGAAATCGATGCGGTATTCGTCTAATTGAGTTAATGTGTTTCTCGTCTGCGGAGAGTAGGCCGATAAGCTTGACGAGATTTCACTCTTCGGACCGTTGCTCTCTCCTTCCATAATATCATCATCAAGATCCACCATCTTCTCCTCGGAAGAGTCGCTCGGTCGGTATCCTGTGAGTTCAACGGCATCTTCGAGATACCGTACATCCACTGGGAATGTTCGGCCAGGGACATTCAGAACTGGCGCGCCACCCAAATATGCCGAGAAGCGTTCGGCGTCAACAGTGGCAGACATGAGCACAACCTTGAGGTCTTTCCTCTTCGTCAAGAGCCTCTTGAGGACTATGAGAAGAAAGTCGCTGTCGATTGATCGTTCATGGACTTCATCTAGAATCAGGTGTGTTACCTCACGAAGATCATTGGATCCCTCTAACATTCGCATGACCACACCGGTCGTTGCAAAGACCAGTCTAGTCTCCCGAGATGTGTTGGCCTCGAGACGAATAGAGTAGCCCACAAGAGATTTGTTGGTACCAAGATCACTCTTATTTTCGCCAAGTTCATCGCTTACACGCCTCGCCAGCGAGATTGCCGAGATTCTGCGAGGTTCTGTACAGTATATTTTGCAGTGTCTGCCTTGAGACAGTTCATGTTCCAGCAAAAACGCAGGCACTTGGGTGCTCTTGCCGCTGGATCTTCAATGTTAGTCAGTCTTCATCGTATCGCATTTCACGGTCGCATACCATCCTGTCTCTCCACAGACAATAACCACCTGGTTACCATCGACTGCCGCAAGGACTTGGGGTCGGAACTGCCACATGGGGAGCTGCATGCGGAATTGCTATGATATCGTTAGTATGTAATTGAACTTGAAGGCGTGGGAATTCGATGGACAAGCGAGTGCTTACCAACATATCTCGAAACTTTTTAGTACTGGCCTTGTCAATCCAAATTTTCTGCAACGATTCTGCTCCAGCTGTGCTTGTCTTTGAGCGATCCAAGGATCCATTCTGCGTCGAATCAGGTGGGCTTCTGGCTACTCCACGACCTCGGAAAGCAATAACACCATCTTCTAGCTCTTGATCTTGTCGTTGGCGAACCATGGTCCTCAATAACCTCACTGCTTCGCGATCCTGAGTATCCACATGGTTTTTCTTTGCCTCTGCCATTTCTGACCAAAGATCCTTCCAAACAGGCGGTAGTCTTAGACTAACTTTCTCATCTTTCGAATTACCATTGAATATGTGGAAAAGAGCGGCTGTAGATATGTAAGCCTCGGATTGCTTGGAATCAGACGCGGCAACACTGTTCATGGTGAAAGTGAAGTGTGTCGTGTCAGCGGCGACTTCGACATCAGAATTGGGTAAGATATGAGGAAGTTCCTGGGGCTTCGTCCACAAAATATCGACAGATTGCCGGCTGATAAATGCGGCTTCCGAAACTACATTGTATGTAAACCTGACAGATGCGTCTCTAAACATGGTATAAGTTAAAGTCAGGAAAAAATGATGGGGAATTGCACAGTACTCACCTGGAACGGCACGAGTCCTCCAAAACTCTTCTAGGGCCTAATCCGGTCCATTTTCCGAAGTCCCGAAGGACAAGTTTAGTACCATCCGCAGCATTGATAACCGTCTGAGTTTTGCCCGTGTTCGGATCCACCTCATTCTGTGGGAGGGATGCAAATAGTCCAGCAATATCGTCGCCATCTCCATCTTCCTCAGCAAGGATTTCCGCGGCAGTACGCTCCGCCTCATCGTTCACACCATTGTCGGCCTTGGCTTCCGGTGATTGCTCTGCCTTTGGTCTGGCTTCCTCTGCCACAGCTTGTGCTTCCTTCTTGGCAGAAGCCAACTGTCTTTCCATAATAATTCTCTCCGATTTCCACTTGAGGTCAGCACTGAACTTGTCGAAAAGAACATCCGTCTCAATCTTTCTGATTTTAGCTTCGAGTTTGGCAATCTCTAGTGGTGCCTTGTCGTCGTTGTCGGTTGGTCTAATGCTACGGCTGAGCTCAAGATGCTTTGCTTTTGCGGAAACGTATTCGGGTATCAGATCCTCAGGTTCTATGTCTAGATCGTATGTTACAGTAAGCTTTTTAGTTGGCGATGCAGACTTGCCGCCTCGCGGATTTGCTTTATTCTTGCCGGAGCTGAGTGGCTGGGGCTTGGGAGTAACGGGGCGTGACGCGTTTGGGGTATCTGTGGGAGTGTCTGTGAATTGTATTAGTGCTGGGACTTTGGAGGCCTTGTCATAGTCAAAAATTTCAGATGGCAATGGAAGAATACCTCTGGAGAGGGGCTTGCCCTTGAATTCGTATGAGGGTAGTTCGTCGGCTGAGCATTCTCGGGCAAGCCACTCCAAGGACTCATCCAGGCCCCAGATGGAGTCTTTGACGGGAGACGAAACATTTGTAGCGATATCCAAAATGTGTTTGAGAACAGCTTCTACTCGTGTGTCGGGGAATCCAGCGGCGGTCAAGGTCTGGCGCAAGGTCCACAGCCGAACAATCATATCCTCCTCGGACGGAAGCTTTCCTGTGACCGCATTTTCGGACGACAGGCTTGACCCGGCAAACCTCATCTCCGCCTTGATAAGGTCGAGAATATGTTCTACCTGATCTGGAGGCAACCATTTCGGAGCGTTGACCAGATCGGCCTGGCCACGGAGCAGTCGTCGGTCCGTCTCGAGGCGGGTTCGTTGTCGCTGGGCATCACGCTTAGTTTTCTGGGCGTGCTTCTCGACGAAAAGCTGTAGCTCGGATTCCTGTAGTTGTTTTTCAAATTCTTCGGGGCTCAAAGGCTTGTCCTCGTTGTTCGGCCGGCCAGCACTACGGCCATGATCATCACCAGAGGTCGGTTTGGCGGATGGCGGGGCAATTTCTTTGGATGGAGGGGCAGAAGCTCCAGAAACACCATCAACCGAGGGCCTTGCTTCTGAGTCGGATACATCTGGCCGAGGCTTGGAGGCAATTGAGGTAGTGGCAAAGCCGCGTGCCGGGTTGGCGGCGGGCTTCTTCTTTTTCTTGTTGCCAGCCATTGCCCTCGGGACTGGCACCAGGAAAGCGAGGAGGAAGCTGGGAAGGAAGTCGGGCCCAGTACTAGTGGTGAGGTTGATTTGAGTGGGAACAATTGGGAGAGTACCAGACACACATGGCTGCGACTGCTACTTGTTGAGTAAGTACCTAGGTAGGTGCCTACAATGTGCTCCATACTGCCTACCTCCTAGGTACTTCTTAAGTACTTTCTTAAGTATCCCAGGTAGGTCCTGCCAGGTCGCTAAATTGGTCAAAGCCGGCGTGCTGAATAACTAGGGCCACCGTGAAAGAAAGCAAAGCAGAATATGGGACATTCCCTGAGATGATGGCCGATTGTTCATAGAAGCGGCAGATAAATAACTAGCGGTCGACGTCTTGAGTGCTTGACGACTTCTCACTCTGTACGATTGGCGGGACCTCGAACTTAAACCGTAGTCCCATTTTGCTTTTCCAGTATTTTCATTGCAAAATACGCTCCTGATTTGCACCAACAATAGATCCAACTCATGCCACCATGAATCGTATCAAATGCTGTACCGACAGCCAATGTCCTACATGTTCTCACATCGCGTGCCCTGACGCGGGCGGTGAGAATGTTCCCACACCAACAATTGCAAGGCGGGGCCAGATTTTGCCGTGGGTTGCAGAATCCGAGATTGGATGGACCAAAGTCGAGCTGCAGACAATCAGCCAAAGCTTTCAACGTCGAGACTTAGACGTCAATAATTGGCTCCCAACGCCTTTCTTATAGGGTCATCTTTGCCTCTAAGTCCCCTTTCTCCTGAACTACTTCCTTGTCACTCCATCGGCGTCACCCCATCCCCGCCAATTTTCGAACAGCCGGGGTGAGAATCGAGAAGCCCTTGTAGCCCCAGATGATTTCGTCACTCCATCGGTTTCGTTTCGCTCCTCGACATGTCTGAATCGTCGGGTAATGCCCATGGCTCTTCCACAGCCGCTGCTGTTCTCGATGTAGCTGCGGTTGATCAAGCCTTGGGCTCTCCCTCCACTTCCATCCGAATCGCCAAGCTTCACCAATTGGACGGATACCTTCGACATAAAGGTAGCTCCGAATCCTGACTGCTGCGTTTTCAAAGATATGTGCGGCTGACTTTGTGAAACAGTATCCGACGATGCAGCTATTTCCGGGGTTTTGGGCATGCTCTTCGCTACCCACCCAATCTACAGAGACCGAGAATCCAGACTCGCGGTTCAAAATTGCTTCATCACCATAATATCGGCTGGAGCCAGCCCAAAGGTCCTCGATTCCGTGGTTCAAGCCATGCACCAGGAGATGCAGAGACCAGGAATTGCTATATCCAATGCCTTTGTCATCATCGAATGGTGTAGTCTGTTCATGCAGCACGTCTCAGTCGCGATTTGGGAACAGCTGGGCGATGAGATTCTTGTTACCGCCGCGAGCGCTGTAGAGAAATGTCTACAGTCAAATTCCAAGAGTGGTATGGCTCGATCAGCAACTGTCGTGACGAGACGTGGTATCCGCAGGCTATTTTCTTCGCCTGATACTCGAGAAAAGCTCATGACCTCGGCCGTCGAGACTCTCACCGCCAAAGCTGCCCAGCCAGTAGCCAAAAACGCCGTTGCTTTGGGTATTATTGCCGGAGTCTCAGCTCGTCAGGCGCCCTTGAAACCAATCCTAGCAAGTCTTAAACCAAAGTACTACGAGTTCTATTCGCGAGAAATTGTTGGATCACGAACTTGCTTACCAGAGCACGTGGCACTGGGCCTTGCCGATTTCTTTTTCAACTTCGTCAGCCTCGAGGATGTCGAAAAAGATCTGGTACCTGCTATTGAGAAAGGCCTCCTACTTGCTCCTGAAGTCGTTCTGGGAGGGGTCCTGAAGTCTTTAGTCACGTCATTGCCTGACCATTTCGATCTTTCAAGGACATTGAATGAGAAGCTCTTGAAACCTCTTTTGTCCAATATCAAGTCCAGCAATTCATCCATCCGCAGTGGAGCTATCGAAACCTTCCGCGCAATTGTAGCAAATTGCTATGATCTCAAGACATTGGATCATGTTGTCGACGAACTTGCCAATCCCTTGGCGACAGGCAAGCTCCCCGCCGCGGAGCAGAGGGTCCTACATTCTGAAATGCTAGAAGCCACTCCCCTGTCGTCACAGAGTACCACAAAGGTCCTAACTTGTCTTTCGAGCATATCCACAAAAGAGGGAAACGAAGCTGCGCTTGCGGCCGAGACTTCAGCACTAGCTCACGCCGCCGTTCTAGCCCTCAAAGAAGGAACGAACCTCCCCAAAGCAGCCATCGACGCTTTTGTTAAAGGGCTGGCAGATAAGAAGCCTGGGCCAAGAAAAATATGGCTGCTACGGGTAGCTAATATCTTGCAGACCCTCGGGACCACCAGCGCGAATGCCAGTCTCACTACGTTCGTCGATGCAGTGATTCCCAACCTCATTGCAAACTTCCAGGAAGTCACCGTCAATTCTGCCAAGTCAGCACAGTCTGGACTAGTTGTTGGAGCTTACATTCTCACTGCATTAAACCCGGCATTGTCTCGTCAGTTCCCTGACTCCTCAATAACTACAGACTTGGCCAAGGCGTCTATTCCAACCCAAGCCTTGTCTTTGACCGCAAAAAATTCTTTCTTGTTAAACATCAAAGTCTACAGAAAACTCAATACTGAAGAAGATCTTCAGTGGCTCAGTAGAGCCCTGACATCCGTGGCAGAGAGTCTCGACGACAAGACTGACGAGAGCGTTGCCCTTGCCTGGGCAGAGGCGCTTATCTATCTGATTGCAGCACCTTCCATTCCACCAAAGGTACAACGAGAGACTCTAAGGTCCCTCTCAAAACTCTACGTCGATCGGGCCGAGTTAGTATCTAAGCTTGTGATTGCCGGGTTGTGGGACAATTTTGACCTTGATGAAGCCAAAGAGAAAGATTTGAAAATTCGCAAATCCAATTTTGTTCATGTTTTGCGGTCAATATGTATGGGTCCTGATGAAATCGCTGAACTTGGGGGTGATGTACCGCAAGAGCAGTTGAAATCCCAGGCGTGTTCGATTTTGGTTCTATCGAGACCAGAACTTATCCCCCGATCAAGCTGGATTGACATCTGCCTTCGTATGGGACTTGACCCTGGTTCTCTCTCCAAGGAGTACACCAATCGACTTCTCGGGGAAATCAACAGACGGTCAAGTATTGAGCAAAAGGTGTGTCCACTATTGATTGACAAATATGCATCAGAAAATCCTTAATGGTATTACGACGCTAACGTAAGCATCCCAGATTAATGTGATCAAGCAGGCTGCTTACAACGCAGCCGCTGAATTGGCATTCGTCGCCCCTGATGTCGTAACTCCACGGCTAATGGAACTTATCACCGGGGATCTCGACCCAAGTCAGCTGCAGGACATCGGCCCTGTTGAAGCAGCTATTTACAGAACTCCGGAGGGGACTTGCTTCGTAGATGTTCTAGCTAAGAAGGCGCAGAATACGGCACCCAACAAAAACACCAAGGACTATGACATATTGAAATGGGAAGAAGAACTAAGAGGTCAGCTTGAGCAAAAGAAAGGTCAGCAACGAAAGTTAACGTCAGAGGAGACTGCAAAGGTAACCGCACAGTTGAACAAGGAGTCGGGCATCAGAAGCTCAATCAGGGCGATCGAGGCAAGGCTGTTACGCGGCATTGGAATTATCAAATCGCTCGCAACTGGCCCACTGACGGATGCCGCACTTTGGCTTTCTTCCTCTACCGGTCTAATCCTTGACATTATTGATGCAGGAGCCGGTCTAATTATTGGCGATATTGCGGCATTGGCCTATATCCTGTGCTCTGGGAAGGTATCACCAAGACTAGGGGCTATTCGACAGTTCATCGGGGTTGCTACTCTACGACTTCGAGGCATTACCTTTTCAGAAAATTACGATGAGGAGAAACTGGAAGACCTCGTTACCAGAGTTCTTTACCGGCTTCGATTCGCAGGTGAACAGCGTCCGTTTGATTCTGTCTCACTGATGTATATTTTGCCTCTTATGCTGGACGTTCTCCAAAGGGGGGGTGTTGGAGAAGATGGTGACGATCGAGATGCTCAACTTGTTTTGACTGTGGAATTCCTTTCCTTCCACACTGGTGTTTTCTCCGACGATGCAATTCCGCGCACCGAGCTTCTTACTATCCTCATC
This sequence comes from Metarhizium album ARSEF 1941, assembly GCF_000804445.1. NCBI lineage: Eukaryota > Fungi > Ascomycota > Sordariomycetes > Hypocreales > Clavicipitaceae > Metarhizium > Metarhizium album. The sequence continues at coordinate 314,218 of NW_024467591.1, forward strand.
CAGTCCATGCTTCGACACACTCAGCATTACAAGCTAATAAGGGACTGCTTCGCTGACATGTGCCGTTGTATCGCGCCAAACATGAGTCAGCCAGAGATGCAGGTACTTGCTAAAGGTGCAATTGTAGCCCAATCGAGTGTCAGAACCAGCGTGTTACAGTCAATTAGCTCCGAGGTAGATATGAGCGACCTCGGCTATTCCGACGAAATCTGGTTAGCATGCCACGATGATGAACAAGAAAACCGAGAGCTTGGAGCCGAGATTTGGGAAGAGAGCAGATTCGCAGTTGACGCCACTGTTGTTATGCGTATGGTTCCATATCTGGAAAACAAAGACTCCCAGCTCCGCCGAGCTGCAGCTCGGTCGCTTGCCGAAGCTGCCCAGAGACATAAGGAGACATTACGTGAAGTAATTCCCAAGTTGCAGTCATTATATGTCGAATTATCGAAGCCCAAGGTTCAGCTCTTGGACGAGTTCGGAATGCCCAAGAAGATGGATTTATCTGATCCTTGGGAGGCGAGGCAGGGCATTGCGTCTGCATTCAAGGAAATGGCGCCTGTAATAAGCAGACAACAAACTGAAGAACTCTTCAACTTTCTTATCGAGTCAGGGCCACTTGGAGATCGGAGCGATAATGTCAGAAGAGAGATGTTGGACGCTGCCCTTGCGGCAATTGAAGTTCGCGGCCAGAGCATGATTGACGAGTTGATGAAAAAGTTTGAGCACACTCTGGAGCAGCCAGACAAGAACAGCACTGCAGCTGACCGCGTTGATGAAGCGGTTATCATCATGTACGGTGCTCTGGCCAGTCATCTATCTCCTGGCGACTCCAAGATTCCGATTGTTATCGAACGTCTCCTTGCTACTCTTCGAACTCCATCGGAGACTGTGCAATTCGCCATTGCTGAGTGCTTGCCACCACTGGTCAGGGCCTGCTCAGATCAATCTTCGAAGTACTTCGGCCAGGTCCTTGATGAGCTGCTCAATTCGAAGAAGTACGCGAACCAACGTGGCTCCGCATATGGCCTGGCTGGTCTCGTTCTTGGTAGAGGCATCGGGTCGCTAAGGGAGTATCGCATCATGTCTACTCTGAAGAGCGCCATGGAAAATAAAAAGGAGGCACACCAGCGTGAGGCTTCTCTTCTGGCATTTGAACTTTTCGCCACAGTCCTTGGCCGTCTTTTTGAACCATATGTCCTTCAGATTGTTCCACAGCTCCTCAGTGGCTTCAGCGACAGTAATGCTGATGTCCGTGAGGCTTGCCTCGCTGCTGCCAAGGCTTGCTTTGGTCGGTTGAGTTCCTATGGTGTCAAGAAAATTATGCCTACTCTTCTTGACGGATTAGATGACCAACAATGGCGTAGCAAGCGTGGAGCCTGCGAGTTGCTCGGTGCCATGGCCTATCTCGACCCCAACCAACTAGCAAATAGCTTGCCGGAAATTATTCCACCCCTGACGGGTGTTTTGAATGACAGTCACAAAGAAGTCCGGGCTGCTGCTAACCGAAGTTTGAAGCGATTTGGAGAAGTCATTAATAACCCGGAAATCAAGAGTCTGGCTGATATTCTCCTCAAGGCTCTAAGTGATCCCACCAAGTACACAGACGACGCCCTGGACTCCCTCATCAAAGTTCAATTTTTGCATTATCTCGATGCGCCTTCCCTGGCACTGGTCACACGCATCCTTCAGCGTGGTCTGGCTGATCGTTCAAATACCAAGCGTAAGGCTGCCCAGGTTATCGGTAGCCTGGCACACTTGACAGAAAAGAAAGACATCATTACACATCTTCCCGTCCTCGTTGCTGGTCTTAAGATTGCCGCCGTGGATCCTGTGCCTACAACCCGCGCTACTGCTTCTCGAGCTTTGGGATCTCTTGTCGAGAAACTTGGCGAGGAAGCTATGCCCGATCTCATCCCCGGATTGATGGAAACCCTCAAATCTGACACTGGTGCTGGAGACCGTCTTGGATCCGCTCAAGCTTTGAGCGAGGTTCTCGCCGGCTTGGGCACGGCCAGGCTCGAGGAGACTCTTCCGACCATTTTGCAGAATGTCGACTCGTCCAAACCGGCCGTTAGGGAAGGTTTTATGTCACTCTTTATTTTCCTTCCTGTATGCTTCGGAAATAGCTTCTCCAACTATCTTGGTCGTATTATTCCTTCTATCTTGGCTGGGCTTGCTGACGACATTGAATCGATTCGCGAAACTGCACTTCGAGCCGGAAGGCTTCTAGTCAAGAACTTTGCAGTCCGCGCTGTGGATCTTTTGTTGCCCGAACTTGAGCGTGGTCTGGCAGATGATAGTTATAGAATTCGCCTCAGCTCGGTTGAGCTAGTTGGCGACCTTCTATTCAACCTTACCGGTGTCAAGGCAAACTCTGAGCCAGGAGATGAGGACGACGAGGAAGCTGTCAAGGAGGCTGGTGTTTCGCTCAAGGAGGTTCTTGGAGAGGAGAAACGAAACAAGATCTTGTCTGCACTATATGTATGCCGTTGCGATACTGCAGGCGCAGTGCGGTCAGCTGCTATTGCCGTCTGGAAAGTTCTCGTGCACAGTCCAAAAATTCTCAAGGAACTTGTGCCCACTCTCACTCAGTTACTCATTAGGAGACTCGGCAGTTCAAATATGGAGCACAAAGTCATTGCAAGCAACGCACTTGGAGAACTCATTCGCAAAGCTGGAGATGGAGTTCTCTCAAGTCTCCTTCCCACTTTGGAGGAAGGTTTGCAAACGTCCACGGATTCAGACGCCAAGCAAGGCATTTGCTTGGCTCTGCGAGAACTCATCTCCTCTGCTTCTCCCGAAGCCATGGAGGATCACGAAAAGACACTCATATCTGTGGTCCGCACGGCACTCACCGACTCTGACGAAGAGGTCAGAGAAGCCGCCGCAGAAGCATTCGACTCGCTCCAGCAGATCCTGGGCAAGAGAGCCGTTGACCAAGTCCTGCCTTTCCTCCTGAACCTCCTGCGATCCGAGGATGATGCAGAGAATGCCCTGTCCGCTCTTTTGACCCTCCTTACAGAGACTACTCGCTCCAATATCATTCTGCCAAACCTGATTCCCACGCTTATCACTCCTCCGATTTCAGCATTTGATGCCAAGGCGCTAGCATCTCTGTCAAAGGTTGCTGGTGTCGCCATGAACCGTCGCCTGCCTGGTATTATTAACTCTCTTTTGGACAATGAGATCAGCTGCAAGGAAGAAAGTCTTCGTGTCGACTTGGAGAGCTCATTTGATGCTGTCCTTCAGTCTATCGACGAGTACGATGGCTTGAATACAGTCATGAACGTTCTTTTGGGCCTCATCAAGCACGAGGACCATCGGCGGAGAGCGGCCACTGCACGCCACATTGGGCACTTTTTTTCCGCCGCCGCAGTCGATTATTCACGATACAACCAGGACATTATTCGGTCGTTGCTCAACGCCTTCGACGACAGCGATTCCGATGTCGTCAAAGCCGCTTGGGCAGCTCTGAACGAATTTACAAAGAAGCTTAGAAAGGAAGAAATGGAATCTCTCGTCACATCCACTAGACAGACTCTACTTCGAGTCGGTGTTGCTGGCTCTAACCTGCGTGGCTTCGAGCTTCCCAAGGGCATCAATGCAATTCTGCCTATTTTCCTTCAGGGGTTGATGAATGGCACTGCCGATCAAAGAGTCCAGGCTGCCCTTGGTATTTCAGATATTGTCGACAGAACAAGCGAAGCTTCTCTGAAACCCTTTGTAACACAAATCACTGGTCCTCTCATTCGCGTTGTGTCTGAGCGGGCTATCGAGGTCAAGGCTGCCATTTTGCTGACGCTGAATAACCTTCTGGATAAGATACCTACGGCATTGAAGCCGTTCTTGCCTCAGTTGCAACGAACTTTTGCAAAATCACTGGCTGATGCTTCTAGCGACGTTCTCCGAAGCAGGGCAGCCAAGGCGCTTGGCACTCTGATCAAATATACCCCCCGTATCGACCCATTGATCGCTGAACTGGTCACTGGATCCAAAACCAGTGATCCAGGTGTCAAGACTGCCATGCTCAAAGCGCTTTACGAGGTGATCAGCCGAGCTGGTGCAAACATGGGCGAGACCTCCAGGACCGCAGTCTTGTCTTTGATTGACATGGATACTGATGAGCGTGACGAGACCATGACTGTTACCAATGCCAAACTGTTAGGTGCTCTTGTCAAGAATGTGCCTGAGGAAGCTGCAACATCCCTGCTCAAAAGTCGGGTGATGACGTCTCATTTCAGCAGCTCATCAGTGCTGGCCCTGAACTCCGTGCTCGTTGAGTCACCAGATACCCTGTTGCAGAGTGCATTGGCCGATGAATTGCCCGACTTGCTGTGCCAGGGCATGGCCAACAAGAATGTAAGTAATTTCGTAACTCTTGAAACATCTTATACTAACTTTCTCCAAGCCATTTATAGCCGAAAATTTAATTCTGGCCACGGGCAAGGTGCTCCTTTCATCTCCCCCCAAGAACTTTGATAACAGCAAGAAGATCTTTGAGGTTCTAGCCGAAGCCATCCAACCCGGAAAAACCACCGACTCCAGAAGATTAGCGCTTGTGGTCGTACGTACCCTCAGCAGAACAAACATGGATCTTGTTCGACCTCACGTTTCCCTGCTGGCAGGGCCCATATTCGCCAGTGTGAGAGACCCTGTGATCCCTGTTAAACTGGCTGCCGAGGCGGCCTTCGTGGAGCTGTTCAATATTGTAGATGAAGACAGCAGGGTGTTTGACAAGTTTATGGCTGGCCCAGGGGCTGATATGCCAGGTGGTACAAAGAGAAGCATGACCGACTACTTCAAGCGGGTAGCCATGAGGTTGGGCGCTCAGGCTAGAGAGAGACGAGAAGCTGAAGGTGGGCAGGGTGGATTGGGTCTGTCGAATGACGAGCAAGAAGATGAGAAGGAAATATGGAGTGTCGGCAAGCTCGAAGTTGCTGGTGAATCATCTGCATGAACATAGATAACTAGAAGGAAAAGTATATCACAAGCTGTGCGCCTAAATTCCTCATATTCCAAAGGAAGCATTGTTCGTGTTTGATAAACTGCCCCTAGTTCATATTTCTGGCTAAATTGCAGTCACCAAGCGTCTTGAATCAAGCGCTGTTCCGCAACGTTGGTTAACATACTCGAGATAAAGAGGGCCAGATTGGACGGGTTTTGGGTCATCACGTGACCCGACTAATCAAAACTATTCGTCTCTTTTGACGGTTTCAGCTGACTCATCATAGCCCTCGCTTAGCGCCTTCTCTTCGAAGTCTTGTGCACGTGAACCCACAAACTCGTAGTGAGTTTGTGCGTACCCCAAGAAATTCTGGCCATCGAAACCCCTCTCAGCCACTCCATCCAACCCTCACACCAATCGAGGACCGGCCATCACACCGAACGATAATCAAGATGTAAGTACCAATATGCCAGCGAAAGCGAAAAGAACATGATGCGTGAGAAAGCGAGACTATTACCGACTCAGTAATGTACTTCTCTGGAATGGCGTTGGACGGTTACGCGGCAATGGTTGATGAAATACTGAAAGCTTGTCACGGTGTGCGATGGCACAACGTACCGGCCCACCAGAAAAACCAGTAGAATTTGGAGGATAGTCGCAGCATGAAGAGCAGGGAAGATCAATCACGATGGAGACCGCATCGTGAAAGCAGAAATGCAGAATTTCCCGGATGTACGGGACTAGTGTGTCCAGTGGGCTGACGTGGTCTGCTTTTTTTTCTTATAGGGTCAACCTGCGAACTCAGAAACGCCTTGCCGCGTCGGTCATCGGCTGCGGCAAGCGCAAGATCTGGCTGGATCCCAACGAGGCAAGCGAGATCTCCAATGCCAACTCTCGGCAGACGATTCGAAAGCTCGTCGCCGATGGCCTCATTATCCGGAAGCCCGTCACGATGCACTCGCGAAGCCGTGCCCGTGAGCTGAACCTCGCCCGAAGAGAAGGCCGACACCGTGGCTACGGTAAGAGAAAGGGTACTGCCGACGCCCGTATGCCCACCCAGGTCCTCTGGATGCGACGCATGCGCGTCCTCCGCCGCCTGCTCGTCAAGTACCGCGCCTCTGGAAAGATCGACAAGCACCTGTACCACGAGCTTTACCACCTGAGCAAGGGTAACACTTTCAAGCACAAGCGTGCTCTGGTTGAACACGTACGTTTCTATTCTTTGACACCGTTCCGTCACATGTGGCAGGGGCGATGTCGCTTCAGATGAGTCCCAGCACCGGATGACTGTTTCGAGGCTGACAGAGATGTGCAGATTCACCGTGCCAAGGCTGAAAAGGCCCGTGAGCAGGCTATCAAGGATGAGATGGATGCTAAGCGTGCGAAGACCAAGGCGGCCCGTGAGCGCAAGTTGGAGCGGGTGACTGCGAAGCGAAATGCTCTGATGGCTGAGGAGTAAAGAACCAAAAAGACCACCGATGATGGTGCTGTTATTTCGGTCTTGAGGGAATGCCGCTGCATTCGGAGTCTACGGGTTGGGTCTTTTCATTACGCCCTTCTGGTTTCTAGTCGTACCGGTGGGGCTTCTGGCTGTAGCATTGAAGAAAACGAGGCTCTAGGTGCACAATACGCTGTCGATTTGAAATGTAAAGGACTTTATTTTTTTCAATTACTTTTTGAGGTGTCGTCGGCTAGAACTGTGTATGGGTGTCCTGGCGGCGTCTCGCTGATTGGATGCGAAGCAGCGGCAATTACCTCACCCACGATGAAAAACTTGCAAGGATCAATGCTCATAAAAGAGTGCCAACCATTATGCTCTTTTACTAGTCGGTATAATCAGCAAGGCGTACCAATTTTCAAGATTCGAATAGCCCGGCGGAGATTCCAGTGGGCTCAGCGTCTGGCTCAACGCTCCATCAGTGTGGACCAGCCAATCACGGTTCGGGGCATTCTGTCAACACCAAAAAAAAAAAAAAAAAAAAAAAAAAACAAGTCGCAAGGTATGGCAAGGGACACGCTTGTGCCCAAGTCACAACCAGGCGTGTCCGGTAGGCCAAACTGCAGCCAGGTCGTTTACTGGGTGAATACTCTGTACTCTGTACTCCGTACGTGGCCACCACCTTCCCACCCGGTACTTCTGCCTGGCATGGTGCGTGCCACAGAGAAAAATCATTCGTCAAAACGCAAGAAATGCAAGATCAACCAAACCATGGATCAGGTTCCGTCATTGCCCCGTCAAGGTGGTGATTGTGTGCCGGGGCATTTCAGCACACTCCCGTTCCCCCTTTTTCTCGACGTCCGAGAAGGTAGGGGCGGAATGCTATGGCTGTGCAGAGCAGGTCTCGTCACGCCCATATTTAGTTGATACAGAAGAAAGGAGGGAAAAGAAGGGGGAAAGAGAGGCTCGACATGGCGAAATGGAACTGCTGGGCCGGCGGATGCGGGCGCAAAATCACTTTTTCCAGGCGCCGTCGGGGAGGGGCCGGTACCGTGTAGTTATGTAGCCTGTACGGAGTACCACGACAGACGTTTAGGTAATGAGAACGTGCTGGGGACTCACTGGAGCGCCGCCGGAGCGCCGCCGGAGCAAAGACCTGTGACCTGTTGGCCTCCAGGCTGCAGCGCAGACTCCACCGGCGAACTGCTGGGGGCGAGGCAAGGAGGCGGGTACGTACCGGCTCTCGGAGCCCATCGGACAACCGACTCGAGACTCGAGACGCCAATCCATGTGTTTGCGCCGTCAGCCAACGGCCGAGGCCAGCCGTGGTCGAGTCGAGCCGCTCCAAGCCCGTCGTCGCTGCTCCGAATCCGGCCGCTCCGTCGTCTTTCTCAACTTCTCTCTTCCTCCATCGAGGCATTCATCACCTCCCCAGGTACTTGAGCAACTGAGTCACTTGCAGAGTATTTTGAGCAGGTAGTTATTTGGGGGCTGCGTCATCCGAGCCTCTCCCCTCGAGCTCTCCTCGCTCTCTTCCGCCCTCACGCCACGCGCTGGCTCCCTCCTGCGTCGACAAATCTTACACACAGCACTCACTCGCCACCTTTGCCCATCGCAGCCATGTCTCTGCCCGGCCTGCGAGGCGCTTCGCGCGCCCTTCGTGGCCTCGTCAAGCCAATCGCCACCGCTCAACGAGCCAGGTCCTCCATAGCCTTGGATGGACAGCAGCAGGTGGGTGGCGCAACCAACCCTCGCATCGCGTCACGCGCTGACTCTTCTGTTCCTTCGTCTTGTGACAACTCCAGCTCCTTGCCGCTCATCTGCAGCAGGCCGACCCGGCTGTATTCGACCTCGTCGAAAATGTGCGTCTTGCGGCTCGGCATCTCGTGGCCTGATGCTCTTGGACTGCTGACAAGTCAACAGGAGAAAAGGCGCCAGAAGCACTTCATCAACCTCATTCCCTCTGAGAACTTTACTTCCCAGGCCGTTCTGGATGCTCTCGGCAGTGTCATGCAGAGTGAGCCGACTTCTGCTGGAGGGGAACGACCCGGGCGATACTAATTCGACATGGCAGACAAATACTCCGAAGGCTACCCTGGCGCTCGATACTATGGCGGCAACGAGTTTATTGACCAGTCAGAACGTCTCTGCCAGCAGCGAGCTCTGGAAGCTTTCGATCTTGACGCCGAGAACTGGGGCGTCAACGTCCAAGGTACGGCATAGCAGGTGCCGCGTCGCTGCGCAGACCGCACATGGCTACTAACACGACGATTGCTCCATCCAGCTCTTTCTGGCGCTCCCGCCAACCTGTACGTCTACTCCGCGCTCATGAACACCCACGATCGCCTCATGGGGCTTGACCTCCCTCACGGCGGCCATCTGTCCCACGGCTACCAGACCCCCACCAAGAAGATCTCCTTCATATCCAAGTACTTCGAGACGCTCCCGTACCGGCTGGACGAGTCGACCGGCCTGATCGACTACGACAAGCTCGAGGAGCTTGCGCTCGTCTACCGCCCCAAGATCATCGTCGCCGGCGCCAGCGCCTACAGCCGCCTGATCGACTACAAGCGCATGCGCGACATCTGCGACAAGGCCAACGCCTACCTGCTGGCGGACATGGCTCACATCTCGGGCCTCGTCGCCGCCAAGGTCCTCCCCGGGCCCTTCCCCTACGCCGACGTCGTCACCACCACCTCCCACAAGAGCCTGAGGGGCCCGCGCGGAGCCCTGATCTTCTTTCGCAAGGGCGTCCGTCGCACGAACCCCAAGACCAAGGCTGACGAGATGTACAACCTCGAAGGCCCCATCAACACCTCCGTCTTCCCGGGCCACCAGGGCGGTCCTCACAACCACACCATCGCGGCCCTCTCCGTCGCCCTCAAGCAGGCCCAGGCTCCCGACTTCCACGCCTACCAGTCTCAGGTCCTCGCCAACGCCAAGGCCTTCGCCAGGCGCCTCGGTGAGGACAAGGACAAGGGCGGCCTCGGATACAGCCTCGTCAGCGGCGGAACAGACAACCACCTCGTCCTCGCGGACCTCAAGCCCCACGGCGTCGACGGCGGCCGAGTCGAGCGCATCCTCGAACTTGTCGGCGTGGCCGCCAACAAAAACACCGTCCCCGGCGACCGCTCCGCCCTCGTCCCCGGCGGCCTCCGAATGGGCACCCCGGCCATGACCACGCGCGGCTTCACCGAGAACGACTTTGTCCTCGTCGCCGACATTGTCGACCGCGCTGTCACCATCGCGGTCCGCATCGACAAGGCCGTCAAGGCCGCCGCTAGAGAGCGCGGAGAGAAGAGCCCTGCCAGGCTCAAGCTGTTCCTCGACCACGTCGGCAACGGCGACTCGGAGTCCGAAATCGTCCAGCTGCGAAAAGAGGTTCAGGATTGGGCTGGTACCTTTCCCTTGCCTTGGGATGCTTCCAAGTAGCTTTGCCCAGGCCAGATGGAGCCGACGGCTTGAAGAAAGGTTCATGTACTTTTGGATGGTCTTTCTTTGGAGAGGGGAACGCAGGCAGCTTGCGTTTTGTGCATGCTGGGTGGGAAGGCATAAATGTAATTTAACTTACGTGTACATGTCGGTCTGACTGGAGGGCTATGTGAACATTATGAGGATCAACTCCGCGACTCGCCGTCACTTATCACCGCAATCTCACCACCAAAAAATCTCTCAACGACACTCATCTCAACAGTTAACGGCAGAATGTATCCTTGAATAGTATTCATTTACCCAAGGCCACGAGCCGCTGCAGACGCTGAGACAAATTGTATGAGATCTACCCAACCGCACGCATCACTTCCCAATCACCTTCTTCGTTGCGTCGCTCTTCCCAATCCGCTCATAGTATCCCCTCAAAGTCCCTATTCCATCGAGCACCTCCACACCATACTGTTCCACGATAGCATGCAGGACAGGCCACGCCGCAAAATCGGCTATACCAGGCGTCGAGTCAGTCGTCCCCCTTTCAGGGGGGTTCGCGGCGACTTCATCCCATGTAGCTAGTTCTCGGCGGAGGGTCTTGCTCAGAGGCGCAGATTTATCGTGTTGCCTCCACAACTCGCCTAGCGTCAGCGCTCGTTGAAATCTTGTAAACCGGACGGCCACGTCGGCTTCACTCTGCTTGTCGGGGCCATACACGGCATTCAGATAGAGCATGATGGCTACGTCTCCGTCCACAATAGACTTGCTTGCATCATTGTCGACAAAGCGAATTGGTGTTTGTGCCGTGTCACTGCTCCTTGGATCTGGCGCCATACTGCCTTTAGCAAAGTTGATGCCGTACTCAGCGAGCATGAGATGAACGCGCATGTCACATATCGTATCAGCAGAGGCAAAGAAGCGCGGGGAGTTGCTGATATGTAGGACGTCGAAGCCTTTGCCGTACCGGGCTTCCCAGTCGAACATCGAAGAGTTGTTCTCTGCACCGAAGGCCTTTAACATTTCAACAGCCTCGGGGCTTTGCCCATTGATGACTGGTTGAGCTGTCTCGCGCGACTTTCCAGTGGCGCCCTGGCCCCAGATGATGGTTTCATTTTTATCCAAGAAAGTACCGATTTGTCGGAACGTCAAAGAGATCCTGCCACCTTTGAACGCTAGTTCCTCTGGTGACTTGTCCCTCGCCGCGCGCTTGTCTTGACGAATAGAGTGAAGCCATTTCATATTTGTCTTCAGACCCATGCGGCATAGAGAATTATGAGGCAGCTGTGTGCGTTGAACCTGGCGTCCTGTGTCTTCCGGGCAGGCAGTATCATTGTGAGACGGGTCCTTACCGTGCCTCTTTGTTCTGAATACCATGGTTCGCTCTGCGCCTAGACTGACATTGGCAATGTACGAGCCCTTGACAATGTCTATGGTCTTGTCACTGTGTTCAGATATGTAGTCCTTGCCGTCGCGGTAGAATTGTATTAGCACGTGGTTTAGAGCGTGCCCTAGATGTTTCTCGGTTTCGGCTTTGATGGCCAGGACGGTAGGAGAAAAAGGCAGCAGTGGTGGTGATTCGTCTGATGGATGGCGGTAAACTGGCATGCTTCCATCATCTGATATCTCGCCTTGCACGGCTACCAGGCGGGGAACCTCGCTGCCTTGGTGCAACATTCGTTGCCACTGCACTTCATCGCGTAGTTTTTCATAAGCGTCTTTAGCTAGGCCTTCAGGTAGGACATTTTCAATGACCTCCGTGTCGCCTTCGCATAAGCTTTTTGGCAGGACTTGTTCCTCATCCTTGTTGGAAGTGCCTGGTGGTGGGCTGGGTACGATTGTCGTTGGATGTAGTTTAGAGTTGGTGATGGATGAAGCCTCTCGGTCTTTGTTAGTGGCTCCTGCGATCGATAAACCAAGGCTACCCTCTTTTTCAACTGATTTGCGAGGTTCCACATCAGTGGGCATCGGTTTTCCTTCTTCCCCAATGGTCTCCTCTTGTTTCAGCTGAGCAGACTGCGAATCAGCCTTGCTGGCTGGTGACGGGGCTGCGCCATTGGCAGTCTTGGCAGCCGCTGGGGATTCAGCATCAAGCTGAAGGCCCGCCATGTGTCGCACAAGGTCAGGGGAATCAGTGTCCGCAATGCGATTGCCTGGCCTTTTACCTGCTGAAACGGAAGATTTTGTGGCTCTCTCAGGCTGAAGACTTTCCAGTATTTCTGCCGAAGACGCAATCTCACAACCTGTGAGTTCAATCAGACTCCGCACTGCCGCGAACTGTCGCTGTTCGTTACGGTAGCCACAACAGTCTTCGACGATGGTGATTGACAATCCGTGGCCCGCGGCGTCCAATGCAGTGGCGTGGACTCCTACATTGACCAGCGACCCGCATATGTAGACATCCATGACCATCTTCGCCCGGAGTAACAAAAGGAGTTGGGTTTCTTTGAAACCAGAGTATTGAGACTTGGACAGAACAGTGTCTCCCTTTTGCACGGCAATTTCAACGGCTGGGCTCATCTGAGCTCCCCATGATGACGGCTTTACACAGGTAGCTTCTGGGTGGCTCAGGAAGGCTTCGGGATCCAATGGCTCATCTGGGTTCGCAGGCACGGGAGGAGGAGCATTTCGTCCTCGACGTCGACGTCCTTGGCGCCTAGTCACCGGCGGTGCGTCGGAGACGATGATAGTCTCGTGGTCCACTAGTACCGGGCTTTCGAACTGCGACTGAAGCCAAACGACATCGCCGTTTCCACGAAATTTGGTCACTAGTTCAACGGCGCGACTTATGAAGCCGTCAGGATCCGAAGATGGCAGGGCTCCACCAGGATCGAGGAAATCGTTTTGAAAATCAACCAGGATCAAAGCTTTCCTAGTGGTGATCTTGGGCAGAAGGGCCTCATCAAATGAAAACATGCTGCGAGTTTGGCGGTCTGAGACTCCGAAACAACAGTTCCCCAGTGAAGACGATTAACGGCTTTTGATTTGAAATATTTCATGTGGGTGGGAATCTGAGGGGTGCGGTGTGCAGCTGACAGCAAGATACGAAAAGTGTAGAGGCTGTGCTCCGTATGGTGACTGGCTTCCGGTGCTAGCAATCCCAGCTCGTCGTCGGTGTTGATGGCTTCCGGACAAAGACAGCTTTTATTCGAGTTGATGTTGACGCCGGGGAAAAGACAAACGCCCTACAAACAGCATCGTGCTGTTCCGCAGGGTGCCTGGGAGATTATTGTATTATACCGGGGTCGGGCAGTTGAATAGGAAGAACAAGAGTATTATAAGTACAGAGTAGTAGTCCTTTGCAGGCATAGTGCCGAGATAATTTGTGACAGAATAGGCCATGAGCACAATTCGACGCCATGAAGTGGAGACCTGAGCCACCAGTCTTGGAGGACTCGGTCGTTCTGTCTGTCACCAGAGCCAAATAGGACGACGGCTTCAAAGGTCCCTAGTTCCTTGGGTATGCGTCGACCTTGCATCCGGTTGCGTCTGGACGTTGGCTACCGAGACATGGGAGGCGGTCTGGCTGAGAGGAGGGAGGATATTAAGTTCGATGGCACAGTGGGCGTTGGACTTGTGGCAGCCACCCTGGGTTGAACCCGCAAAATAATGATGCAGATAGTGCGACGTGATTAGCGGCTTGGAGCAGGCATGTCTCTCGAGCGATGGAGTTGGGTTCCAGGGGCCACCAAGGCGACAGGACTTGTGCCACCCGTTTCGATCTCGTGGTGGGTGATGATGTCCGTACTGGTCAAACACTGCCGAGACTGTTTTCCGGTTTCCGATGGGCAGCAGACAAACACGCACTGTGTGGTCGGCACTCGTACACCCGGGTGGCTGCTTGTATTGGTGGCTTCCTCTCACAACGCGAAAGAAGGAGCCACTGACGCCGGTCGGCGCGGCAGTAACAACAGCAACAGCAACAGCAACAGCATCATTGTAACCGAGGATTTGAATACCAGTCGCATCGACATTGAAAGTGCCTGGCTAGGCGTGGCCTTGGCTTTGGTATCAAGTATTCACTATAATCGTACATGGGCATATATCCAGACTTGCGGGCTGTACGACATCAAACCGACGGCTTGGAAGTTGATTCGATTCGCTTGGTTCAGGGTAGCAAACAATGCAAGGACGCGGCACAGCCTAACGCGCACGAGGCGCTACGCCACGCACTTGGCCAACCTCGCCTGACTGGCAAGGCATCCGGTGTCGTCTCCGGAACCTGGTGCGTTGCGGCCGTCTGTCATGTCCACGCCAATTGATGTACGCATCCACCAGACGACAAGCCGAGCATTTGCCATCGCAGCCTCACCACTTCGAAGGCATGAAACGTCCACCCATCCGTTCAACCCTCCGGTGAGAGTCAGCACGGCGTCTGATTACTGTTTGACGTTTTGCTTTTTTTCCCTCCCGCAGATGCACCGATTCCAGCAGGCCCACACACTCTCGGCTTAAGAGTCGGGTAGCTTCTGGGAAATCCAACTCTGGCGCTGCATCCTTGTTCGTCGCATCCATCTCAAGATTCTCTAAATCCCGGATCATGTCATCGAAACGCAGTCTCTCTCCGTCAGACTCGGATGGATACTCCAAACGCCGCAGGCTCGGCGGGACACAGCACAAGGATACTTCAGATGGCACTGTCTCTGTCGACATGCTCGAGGACCAGGACGACGAGGCCGTGGCTGTCAAATCTCTTGCGCCTACACATCACGCCAACGCAAGGGCCGGCATTCAACGGTCAATAGCTTTGGTTTTGAAACATGACGGCTTTTTGTCCGCGACGCCCGACGCCATGGAGAGCTTCACAGCCCTTGTCGAGACATGTTCGTTTTCTCTCATTCAACGCAGATCACCTTGATACCAAGCTAATCCAAGCTCAGATCTTGTGTCTGTCATCGAGGAGACCAAAAGAATGGCTCTCTCTTCCCGCCGTGACCACCCCGTTCCCAAGGACTTCGAAGCTGTTTTACGGAGATTTAACCTGCCAATTTCATCACTCAAACCCCATCTCAAGAATCCACTGCCAGCCGAAGCCTACACACCAAGGTACAAAAGCGTCCACGTGGCCGACGACGATGCATATACAACTCTCCCTCTCCTTGGTCCCGAGCTCAGTGGCCAACCCGACAAACAAGCAAAGAGTTACATTCCATCAAACTTCCCTGACTTTCCTAGCCGCCACACCTACAAGTTTACGCCACAAGAGGACACGAATGCGAGAGACGCCCAGAAGATCCGAGAAGAAGCGGCCAGAACAGCGCAGCAAGGCGAAGACGCCCTGCGTCGGTTAGTTCGGGCCTCCAAGATGCGCAAGCAGAAGGAGGCCAAGAATTTGGTTGAGAAGGATGTACAAGGCAAGGAACGGTTTCGGCTCTGGGAATTAACCATGAAACGCTTTATGGGAGCTGACAATCGTGGGGAAAACACGGACAATGTTGATATTGCTGATCATAGCATGATCGTCAATGGAGACGCTGTGTTTTCGCGAAAGGAGGTTTCTCGGATGGGCAAGCGATTGACGGTATTGTCTTCCAAAGGGAATTAATTGATGTGATGTGCTGCCTTCACCGTCATGATACCCGAAGTGTTGATCAATCGGGAATGGGATGTGCATTGGGTTTAGCACTGGCGGCTGGCTTGGAGTTTGGAGTTGCATTTGCATGGTAGTTATGGGGGAAAGCAGTCACTTGAAGCCTAAAGCAGTTAAATGCGCTAATTTTTCGGGTCATGGGCCACTTGTCTAATTGTGCTGTAATATGATGGCATGGTTTTTGCAGAGTAAGTTAAACACGCGACAGCACGTCAGTGCATCTCACAGCTCCGACTTGTGGATAGCACCAAGACAAGCTCAGTATTAAGTTACATGTTTGAGCCGGCCAGAGAAGCTCTGAAACAATGCACGAGAAGCGTCTGAAGAAGTTCTTGTCATCCCAAACCACAGAGTACATAACGTTACGGAGTAGTTATAGCGTACTTAAGTAAGCAGTACTCGGTAGTCTGTGGTCCATACTACCTCTAAGTACCTAGGTACTTACCCAGGCAGGTACCTACCAGGGTTCTTACTCTAGGTACTCCGTAGAGAGTACGTTCAAAAAGTGTCAGCATTCACCGTGCCCGGGAAAACGGCTCATTGGCCAAAGCACCCACGGGCCACAAGGCCACAACGTACCTGCGGGACCCCTGGCAATGCGGCGGCCCTAATTTTTCACCCACACAAAAATTATCGCATTTTCAGCCGAGCCACCGAGACCACTTGCAAGCGACCCAGTCCAGTCCGGTTTTGCAGAACAGCCAGCCCTCGCGAAGCCCTTCAGACATCCATCTTCCCTCCGCCTCCCACTGCAACTCCCAAATTTCGTTGCATCGCCTTCGTCTTCGTCGCCATGGCTGAACAATTGATCCTCAAGGGCACTCTGGAGGGCCACGTACGTTTTGACTCCCACATACACTGCCTCCCGCCGCATTGACGCAGAATTTGTGTGTCGGTTTTGGGACCATCAACGTGCTCCAATTCTGGCCCTATCAACATGGAGAGATGCAACAGTCACAGTTTGCGACGATTTCGACTAAATTTCGGAAATGCTGACTTTGTATAATAGAACGGCTGGGTCACCTCTCTGGCTACCTCCATGGAAAAGTACGTGCGATGCTTCCGTGTCGAAGACGAATACATCTACATCTATATTGATTTTGCCGTGGAACCAAATACTAACGCCGGCCGTGTTGCAGCCCCAACATGCTCTTGTCCGCCTCCCGCGACAAGACCCTGATTATCTGGAACCTCACTCGCGATGAGACCCAGTACGGATACCCGAAGCGATCCCTGACGGGCCACTCCCACATCGTCTCGGACTGCGTATGTTACTGTCATGCCTCAAGCTATTGCCCGAGCTGCGATGAGCTACGTGACGGACCCTTGGCTGATGCGTTGACAACAGGTCATCTCCTCCGACGGCGCTTACGCCCTGTCCGCCTCTTGGGACAAGACCCTTCGCCTGTGGGAGCTCGCCACCGGCACCACCACTCGACGATTCGTCGGCCACACCAACGACGTCCTCTCCGTCTCTTTCTCTGCCGACAACCGTCAGATCGTCTCTGGTTCCCGGGACCGGACCATCAAGCTGTGGAATACCCTCGGTGACTGCAAGTTCACCATCTCCGAAAAGGGCCACACTGAGTGGGTTTCTTGCGTGCGATTCAGCCCCAACCCCCAGAACCCCGTCATTGTCTCCTCCGGCTGGGACAAGCTTGTCAAGGTATGTTGCCGCAACTGTTGCCTAGAGAATGCTAGCCGGGTCGTGGCCAAACGCAAAAGAGAACATGCCCTTGTTTCCACATGATGTTTCTGCAAAATTATAAAAGTATTTGCTACTTCAGAGCCTTTTTGGGCCATGAGACAAACTAATCATCTTTGCCTGATTTCTTTCAATGCGAAATACCTACGTATTTTGGGGATGGGAGGCGGGGAGCATTACACAAACCTCACCACTATTTGCGTCTTGGTCCGGCCGATTAGCACAACCACGCGCCGCAAACTCGCTAACGAATGGTTTGAAACAAAACAGGTCTGGGAGCTCTCGAGCTGCAAGTTGCAGACCGACCACATCGGCCACACCGGATACATCAACACCGTCACCATCTCCCCCGACGGCTCCCTCTGCGCCTCTGGTGGCAAGGACGGCACCACCATGCTCTGGGATCTTAACGAGTCCAAGCACCTGTACTCCCTCAACGCCAACGACGAGATCCACGCCCTCGTCTTCTCGCCCAACCGATACTGGCTGTGCGCCGCCACCGCCAGCAGCATCATCATCTTCGACCTCGAGAAGAAGTCCAAGGTCGACGAGCTCAAGCCCGAGTTCACCGCCGTCGGCAAGAAGAGCCGGGAGCCCGAATGTGTCTCCCTCGCTTGGTCTGCCGACGGCCAGACTCTGTTCGCCGGTTACACTGACAACATCATCCGTGCTTGGGGCGTCATGTCGAGGGCATAAATTTCTCGAGTCAAAAAAACAAAAGAGAGAAGGCTTTCGTCACAACTACCCCTCACCCGCTTTGTAACTAAAGAAATAGGTCTAAGAGAGAGCCAAGAACAAAAACGAGAAAAAAAATGCAAGAAATATTTCAGCAAACAAAATCACAGTGAACGTTTGCGCACGATATGAGATCGAGAGACACAAAAGGGCGCGCAAGACAAAACAGGGACACGTACGCTTTTGGGACGAGTTGAACGGCGGACAAGACCGGGAAGATGGGGATGGGGCATCATGGAGTGGAAAGAACAGTAGATCATGGGGGGGGGGCGTCATATGGCTGGCTTCATCCTCGCTTAGCTTTTCTTTTTCTTTTTTTTTCTTGTCTTCCCTCTCTTGTTTGATAGGTCAAGTGAAAGAAAGAAGATGCAAGTATCAGCGGGGAATAATAACACGGTGAATTCATCTGACGAGGCGTATGACGCATCACTTGCACGCTTGGTAGACAGCCTCTGAAGGCAGGGTGGACGTGGCACGTTGTGTTCTTTCGAGAGAAGTCGAATTTATTTCGCCTCCCCAACACTGGGCGATGGTTGGGCGTGAGGTGAAGAGGGGACAAGGGACAAGGAAACAAAAAGGGGGAAAAGAAAAGAGGGCGAGTTGTTATTGCTAAATCTAGTCTGTAAAAAGGTCTCCTTGCAGAAGGAGGAGAAGGAGAAGGAGAAGGAGGAGAAGGAGAAGGAGAAGGAGAAGGAGAAGGAGAAGGAGAAGAAGAAGAAGAAGAAGAAGAAGAAGAAGAAAAAGAAAAGCATTCTAGTGATAGGAGCCGGGTCTGTTGCTGCCCACTTGGCTTGTATCTCTCGTTGCGCAATTTCCTCAACTTGTGGTTTCCACCACGTCCCAAGCGGCTTTGCATATCAGTCATTACTCATGTCGCGTTGCCTCTTCAACTCGTGGTCTCCGCTTCCTCCCAAGCGCTTTGCCTCCAGATATGCACATGCAATACACGCTCGGTCTCTACATTTCCGTCGGACCATCGCTCAAGCCGTACGACACGCCCACTTGATCCCCCCGTATCGAAGGCAACAACCCAAAGAGTCAATTCTTGCCGACAGCATTCAAAAGGGGTTATTTTGCAAGACTCGTCGGCGAAGAAACGGTCTCGGCTCCAGTCGGCGCCTACATCGGCGCGGTGTCCCCGGGAGAATCTGCTTCGCGCATCTTCATGTCGAAATCCGGCTGGGTTAGTAGCATATTGACGTAGGGGGTTTCCGTTTGTCTGACGGCTGTTAACAGAACATTTTTTCGAAATTGCGGATCCTGCCAGATCGGGCCGGCTCGGCAAACATCATGCAATAGCTTTATGGCATCGTGTGCCAGGTACACGTCCTCGTTCAGCAGCATGTCTGCAGCGGTTGCTTCCATCTGTTCTACCGGGCCGTGCCTTAGCAGCTCTTGGATAATGCGTGGTTTGCGAGCATACCACAGCGGTTGACGGCCAAATTCGTCCTTGCCGAGTATGTCAATGCCGGGCTGTGATAGCAGAAACTTTACCATATCTCGGTGGTGCTTTCGGACGGCCTCAAACAGCACCGTATGTCCGAATGGGTCTCGGACGTTGACATCCACACGCTTCTCTCGTAAGAGCCTTTCGAAGAGCTGGGGGCAGTCGTGGGCAGCAGACAATAGTAACGTTTTCGAGTCTAAGTCACGATCCTCGATTAGCAGGTCTGCTACTCGAGCACGCTGCTTGATGGCACAAACTAGTGCCTCGTATTTTGAGTTTCCTGAGCAGCGTGGCAGTAGCAGCTTGACTATTTCCTCGTCATCTCTCCCAACGGCCAGAAGTAGCGGCGTTGGGATGTGCGAATCAGAACCATCGGAGTCTGTGTCGACATTAGATCGCGAATTAGAACCATTGGAGTCTGTGTCGTCATTAGATTGCGAATCAGAACTCTCGGAGTCTGTGTCGTCATTAGATTGCGAATCAGAACTCTCGGAGTCTGAGCTGACATCAAATTTCGATTCAGCATCGCGGGAGTCTGAGTCGACATCAGATTTCGAATGAGCATCAGCGGGGTCTGCGACGACATCAGGCTGCGAGAGAAGTAGCTCTACCACCGATGCAGAGCCATCCTCAATAGCCGCGAGTAGCGCCTTTTGCTTTGCCTCGGCTGGGGAGCCTGCTAGTAGCAGCTCAACTAGATCGCGGCGACCCATCTCAGCAGCCTGGATCAGTGGCTTTGAAAAGTAGTCGTGTTGGTCGCCGGCGTAAAGATCAGGATCTGCTAGCTGCTTTACCAGTTTTGCATTCCCAGCCGAAACGGCATGGGAAAGTGGCGAACGGCCCCAAGAATCTCTATGAGTTGCCATAGCATTAGCCCGGGATAGAAGAAACTCTACAGCTTCTTCATGCCCAGCATCGACCGCCCGTGTCAAGGCCGCATTCCTGTAACGTGCAACGTATTCCTCGACGCCAGGTTGCGATAGTATGCACTCCAAGAATTCTACATCTCCACGCGAGGCAGCAGATGCTAGCCGGCCTTCGATGCTACCTTCTTTGTCATCGGGGTCCCACGAAAGCAGGAATCCCAAGATTTGTGAATAGTTCTCCGTGGTGACATCCCCTTTTGGCGAATCGAGCCCCTGATCTTCGCCACTGCCGTTGCCTCGCTGCGCAGAAAGCAGGCGCGTGAAGAGTTTTCCTTGCCACCTCCGAGCAGCCCTGAATACATCGTCAGAGCTTATCTCAACGCCGGGATGGCGTAGCAAAAGCTCAACGACGTCAATTCCCCCCCGGTCAGCAGCAAATGACAATGGCGATCGATGCCATATGTCCCTGGTGCTTACAGAAGCTCCAGACCGCAAAAGGTGCTGGACGACTTGTGTATGCCCTTTGTCAACAGCATGCATCAACGGCGTCGTCTTTGTGTTGTCCTGTCCCAAGTCTGCAATGACTCCAGGCGCCGATAGCAAACGTTCGACGACTTTGCCATGTCCACGCTCGGCAGCGTACGACAGTGGCGTTCGAGCTGCCTTGTCTAGAGAGTTTACATCAACCCCAGCCTTGGATAGCAAACGTTCGACGACTTCGACGTGTCCCTGCTCAGCAGCGTATGATAGTGGTGTTAGACCTTGGTCGTCTTTGACGTCTGCATCGAAATCAGACCGCGATGCGAGCAGGTCGAAGATCTTCACATGCCCATACTGGGCAGCAAACGACAATAGCGTCCGATTGGTGCTGATTCGTCCGAGGTCCATCCCGTCGCGAGGCGGCGATAGCAAAAACTCGACGACTTCCGAGTGCTCATTGGCAAGTTGCGTGAGTGGTGCGTCGTAATCCGCCAACTTCGTTGCGTCATAGGACAGCAGTCGTCTCCAAACCTCGTCGCTGTTCATGGCCGCACACAGCGGCTGTGCCTCAGCGCATGTGTTGATTAACAAACTAATGTCTCTCCGAACGAGCAGCGCGCGAGCAAGTCCTAGTTGCTTTTCTTGGACGGCATATTTCAACGGACATAAGCCTTGGAGACAAGGGCATTTAGTGTTCACGTAGACGCGCTGGTCTTGTAGCAATGCCATGATTGCCGCTTCATTCCTCCGTGATATCGCATGAGATAAGAGATTGTCTTTGCATTTTTTCGCTCTCCGGATCCACAGGTTGACATGGTCACTCCGCGCGAGGAGTGCCCTGAACAGGCTGCGATGGGACCCGGCTTCCAACGGGTCCCCCTCGTCAGGCTCCAGAAGCAAATGTAGGATCGTTAAGCCTTCACGGGTTCTCTTTGAAATGCTGTTCGGCAGGACTACCGCTGCAAGGAATGGCTGCCATCGTAGGAGAGACAACAAGGCCCGGGGTTCTACCTTCTGAACAATCTCCTCCAAGTCCTCACGACGAGCGTCTGACGACGTCGAAGACCTCGACGAAGACATCGACGAAGACATCGACGACATGATGGGAGCTTCCTGGCAGAAATGAATGTCACCAAGATTCAGCGTTGAAGAGACTGCGATGATGTATCAGCGTGCTGCAGCAACATTGTATGACGGGGCGAGATGCCAGTGCTTACTCGATCGCGACGAGCACGTCCTGCTGGAGACGGTAGTTTGTCTTCACGACCAGTCGGTGGGGTGGTGAGGAAGACTGGTGGTGGTTTGAAGTCAGCTCCGAGGCAGAAGACCTCGGGACTACTTATGATTGTTGCTGTCGAGTCCCGTCCTCACGCCCGTTCTGCGTTTGCCTTGGTTGCCAATACATTCGAACCACACACGCAGCCTTTGGACTTGCAACAAACCACATGAGCGTGGGATGTGACCGAGGAGCCGCATGACAGCTTCTTGTCCCTCACCTGTATGGCCTCGTTCGCCTCCATGGCCAACATGACTTCAGTCGAGCTATGCAAATAGCCTGCAGACAGACAGGAAACGGACATGAAAAGCATGGGGATGTGACCGAAGAGCCGCGTGCCAACTTCTTCTTCATAACCTGTATGGCCTCATTTGCCTCTCGTCGCCAACACAACTTCAGTTGCATCATACATATAGCCTTTAGACACGCAGCAAACAGACATTGAAGCATGGGACTATGACTGAAGAGCTGAATAACAACTTCTTTATTCATTACCTGATGGCCTTGTTCGCCTTTGTCGTCAACACAACTTCGGTTGGACCACACATACAGCCTTTAGAAACGCAGGAAACAGACATGAGACCATGGGAAAGTCGCCCAAGAGCTGAGTGACAATTTGTTTATTCATCACCTGCATGGCCCTGCATAGCCATCATGCGGTTCGCTTGGGCACTCATGATGAATATGCTGAATACAATCGTAGTAGCTTTTGGCCCTAATCTATGCTCTGCATCTATCATCTCGGGGCAAGGAACTTGTCGCTGGCAACATCATGTTGACTCTGGTTGAACAACTTCCGGTCGTAGGCAGTGAAGCGGGTCGCCTTCTGGTCTTGGCGCTCACATGAACGGTGGCAATGAGAATGGGTAGCTTGAGTTCTTGACACGAAAGACGCTGAGCAGGAAGCCGTAGATGAAGAACATGGCGCCGCCCCAGACCAGCACAAGAACAGACTGCGACTTGGGGCTGGTCATGCGTGGGACCTTGGTTGCAAGCGCAATGGTGCAGAAGCTCAGGACACCGTCTGCGGAAGAAATCGTCAGCACATGGTCCCACCCCGACTTTTGGAGACATCTGCAGTTAGAACTTACAAATTGCGGCAACAATCTGAACTTCAAGCCCGAGTTGGTTTTGGAATCCACCAGTAAAGTAGGTGATGCCTCCTTTGCCGTCTCCCGTCACATAAGGGACCTTTCGAATGTGATTAAACATGTGACCGCTAATAAAGAGGAGAATAGCAATCATGCTGCCTGCGGCCCAGAGATTCCGGTTCTGCAAAATGGGCAGAATGTATGGTGACGCGGAGACCATGGCAGTGACGGCGCCGGCAACAAAAGTGAAGAGGGATGCCCACTTCAACCAGTTGATGGGGCGCTTGATCTCGGGATGAGGGCGGCCAGAAAGATGGCGGACCAGCCAGTTTCGAACGTGCTCGGCGGTGGGAGATCTGCAATATTGATTTATTAGCCTGTCCTAGAAGCGTTTCACCCCATTGGCGTCGTTTCTCACCCAGTGGTAAAGTCGTATCGCAAAGGCTCAACCGAGGCGACGGCGTGGGGTCCTGTTGTTGGAGGGAAGAACATCAAGACGGGAGCTGTTTGAAGACCAAGCTGTGCAAACACCCTGTTAGCATCGTGTACCAAGATTTCCAATCGGCCGTCGCCCATACCGATAAAAAGGTATCTCTGCCCTCAGAAAAATCCAAGACACCAAAGAACAGCCGAGACTCTTGTCGTTTATCACCACGAGCCCAGCTCTGGGCAACCAAATCCCACTCTGGTTTGAAGTCCCGGCAAAGCTGGCATCCGAATCGAGAATCCTGCGCCGTAAAGATAACTGCGACGGAATAGTCGCGTGGAGCGCTTGTCAATGACTTGTACGAAACATCGTTGAGTTGGAGAGGAGTCGAGACGCGAGCGAGACGGCTGAACTTGATGAATCTCTCCTCGGAAGATTGCTGCGCGGCAAAGACACCAGCGGCTAACGCGCTAGCTGAAGCTATAAGAGAAAGGACGCGCATCGTGAACAATAGAAAAAATGTCGTTGTTGCCAATTGCCTTGGTTATAGAACGATGATGATTGGGGAGGGAGTGAGAACTCATAGAGCTCTGTGAAACATCGAACTTGAAAGATGAGGTGGCCTCACGGTGCGCGCACACAGAGGTAAATAGTGGCTTGGCCAGAGGTTCAGCCACATGAGCGCCACACATCTGCGCGTTGAGGGTCCCTGGGCTTAGTCAGCCAGCAATGCCTGCTGAGACATCGACTGAACAACGGCTCCACGGTTACGCTAAGCCCAAAGCAGCAAGATGTTTACTCTTCCACGACGGGATTGCCCAAGCAAAACACGGACCACCAACAAGTTGTCAAGGTCGCTGACAGCTGGCTTCGCCACCCACCGCGACTCTTGATATATGAAGGCAGACGGCTGTACCTGGAATATCTGAATCGAACCCATCTGACCGAGGCTGCGTTGGAACTGCATCAACTGGCACCCATTCTCGCGTGCAACCCTTCAATTCCCGGGTTCCTCGCTCGGCCGGTCTGGCGTGTCTGAGAGACCTCGCAAGATAGCAATCATGGGCGACAACTTGGATGAGGTATGGTATTTTACCAGCAACTTTTTTTTGTCTCGCTTGGGTGATTGAGATTGCCAATGCTAACTTGTTCAAGCGCATGGCCCGCATTCATGAACTTGAATTGCTCAGGCAAGATGCTCTGCACAAGACTGAATCCATCACTCGCGACGAAGAAGCTCGACTGTTACAATTACGATTATTAACAATGAGAGATGAGAACGCCAGTCTGCGCGACAAAATCGGCCAGAAGGACTTCAAGATCAGCTCACTTACCAGAGACTCTGATCAAACTAAGCTCGACTTGGATGACAGTAGACAGAGAATCCGTGCGCAAGAGGCACGACTGAAGAAGCAAGACGTTGATATGGCCAGCCTCAAGGTATGGCGAGACGACGATGGCTCCGGAATCCAAGTCACACTGACATTCTTCAGGCTGAGATTGAAGCATTGAACGGCACAATGCAGGATTCTGGGAAGGCAATGCAAGAGAAGTTCGCATTGGCGAGGGAACTGAACCGAATCAAGCCAGAGCTGGAGCATTTGCAGTCACAAGTTACCAGCTTCCAGGCAATGGTGGCCGAGAGAAACGATCTTCGTCGACAACTAGACTCTCTCGAGGTGGAGCTGGAGAATGAAAAGCGGTCAAGATTGCGGCTGCAATCCAAGGATGACGACACAGCAACGGCAGAGCTTAAGTTGCGGCTGGAAAAGGTCGAACAAAAGCTCGTTGCAGAAAGAAGGGAGCGTGAGAAGATCAAGAAGGAACACGAACGAGAGTTGGCCTCGGCAAATGCCGAAAACGAAAGACTGGAACAGCGCATCTCTAGCCTCAAGGAGAAGTCCAAGACGTTACAATCCGAGCTCAAGGGAGTAAAGGAGCAGCTGGAGGACGCGCAGTCCGAGTTGATCAGTGACAAGACACGTCATCCCCCTTGCGGTGGAGAGGAGAAGCCAAGGAAGGCTGTCGCGTCAACAGACGACCTTGGCAAGAAACGTCGAGCCCCAGCAGAGATGGACTTTGAGTCAATTACGATTCAAACACCAGGCAATGATATTGTCGCGCGCGAGAGGCCAACGAGGAAACGCGGCGCAGAAAAGTCTACCGTTGGCGAGAAGTCGGCCTTCTCGGTCACGCCGTTCTTGAATCGAAACAAGTCACTCACAGACGATCCTGGCCAGGAGTCATCCAACAATGTATCTGCAGACGCTGATCCAGATCCTACGTCAGATGAGCCAGCCGACCAAGGGCCACCATCAGAGTCAGAGGGCGAGCAGGAGCCCGCTCCCAAGCCCAAAGTCTCATTTAAATCGGCTGTCTCGTTCAAATCCCCCGGCAAACCCGCAAAGCCCCGTGGGAGACGACCAAAGGCAACATCAGTGCCTCTCGGCGATTCCACTCCCGCAAAGACAAATCGCGTTATGAGGTCCCGTGGAACGCCCAAGGTGAAGTCACTACCAGACATTTCTGCCGAAAAGACTGCCGACCATCCAACTACCACAGACCAGGAAAACGTTCCTATCGCCGCCTCTAAGAAGACGTCCTCCGTTTTGCAGTCTAAGGCACCGGAAGGGGAGGCCAAGAAGAAGAAGCGAAAGTTACTTGGTGCCGCAAATACGACGTTGTTTGACGATGATGACGGCGAAGCGGTTGTCAAGCCCAAGCCTCAACCTGCCACTGGCAGGAGGACGCGAGCCGTCCTCGGGGGCGGCGTCAGGAATGCGTTTACCGCAGGTACTTCGTTTTCACCTTTGAAGAGGGATCGCAGAGGTGTGAATGCTAGTTTCTTGGCTTGAGTGTAACCTGATGGCCATGATGACTGGATGATACAAGAGCGAGCTTGGAGTGATTGGTTATATATATTGGGTTTGCATTAAGTGGTGTTAATTTGGGTTTCAAGGGTTTGTGAACATGGATTTGAGTTTCAGTAGGCGTATTGTAGCATTATTGAGCAGTCATTTGTTTGAATCGTCATGTTCAACCCCTCATATTGCTTGGGTATATTTGATTGTTGTATTGACGATTGTGATTATATGTTGTTTAGGGTAGTGACTTTGGAGTTTGCGCAGTTGGACCGACCCACTTTAATTGTTTATTTGAAATCCATGAGTTCACCACCTGGAGACGAATGTTCAACCTCACGCCATCAAAGGTTGCATACGATGAGCTGAACCCGGAATACGGGGAGCTGAAAGCCGGGCAGCACTTCCAGTCGTCTCACAATGACCACTCGACTACTCCTCCGAATACAAAGTCCTCTCTGCTCTTACTCGTGCAGAGGCTCACACCTTGTCGCACCTACATTCACTGCAAAGGCTGACATCCGATGGTCATCATCCAACTCGCGGTGGAAGCAGCGCCGAGCAAAGGACACGTTTTCGAGAGAAGCAAAAGTGCAGGGCTTAAAGAGCAGAGCTGCCTTTAAGCTCCTCGAGGTACTGTTTCCCCTTTACCCTTTCGCCAGCAAGGGCATACCTAATGAGTTGTAGATGGATTCGAAGTATCGATTTTTCAGGCCTGGACAGACTGTTGTCGACTTGGTATGGCGGGCTCACTTCGCCATGCCCACCTCTGCTATGTAACTGACGGGGAGCAGGGATACGCGCCGGGGAGCTGGTCACAAGTATGACACGACCCCGCCCTTTCTTCTCGTGACTGAAGACACGTTCTGAGGACGGGACGGTCGTGTTGATTGGTAACGCAGGTCGCTCAGGAGCGGACCAGGCCGCATGGCAGCGTTGTCGGGATAGACCTCATACCTGCGCAGCCGCCGCGCGGGGTGGCCACCTTCCAGGGGGACTTCTTGTCGCCGGGTGTGCAGAGGCTTGTGAAGGAGTTCATCGCCCGGATGGGGAGACCTGCCGAGAGGGGCCAGGGGGAAGGGGAGGCGATCAGCTACATTGATCGCGAGAGACGGGCTTCCGAGGAGCGGGAGGGCAATGGGACGTCGGCGCTGGTGGATGTGAGTCTTTGGCGAGGCGGGCCTGTGCCCTGTTGCGATGCGATGCGATGCTGACTGTGCTTTTTTGTCGTGTCTCATAGGTGGTTTTGAGTGACATGTCAGCACCCTGGGATCGAAGCTCCGGCTATATGGCCAACACGTTGACCAACCCGTATCGCAGGCTGATGAACACGAGTGGCGTTGCGTTTCGAGACCACGCGGGCAGCATGGTATGGGCCTGCTTTTGAGTCCTGCGTTGCCGACTATGATTTCTGTTTCCCCTCTTTTCTTTCTTTTGCAGCGGCCGTCGGTTTTTTTGCCGTCATTCTGGCTTCGACGTGGAGGAGCTGACAGGAATAGGATCTATGTGCGGCCGCGCTCCAGTTCGCAAGCGATACTCTTAGGCCGGGTGGGCATTTCGTGTGCAAGTTTTACCAGGGCGGCGAGGATAAGAAGTTCGAGGCGAGGTTGACTAGGATGTTTGCAAAGGTGTTCAGGGAGAAGCCTGAGTCTTCTAGAAGCGTGAGTTTTCTTTGTCCGTGGACCATGCATGGCCTGCTGCTTTTCGTTTTGGGTGGGTGTGTTGACGGGCGCTGATGTTTTGCAGGAGAGCAAGGAGGCTTATTTTGTTGCGTTGAGGCGGAGGGCGGGTGTCGTCGTTGACTTTCAAGACGCTGTATAACATGTGTATGATAGCTGGTGTGGCAGTGTAAAAAATGGACTGTATATAGGGGCATCGGTCGTGTATCGATATTGACCGGACTGTGTCACGCTTCACAAGGGGAACAGAGCATATGAAGCATTTTATACCATATCACGGCGACAGAAAGGGAAAAGACACTAATCGAGATGCATCGTGCGCAAATTCATATATTTTGTCGTGAGATACCGAGCCGCGCTTGTTCCATGCAAAGACCCATTTACCAAGCCTAACCGGGGTCGAATCCCTTTCGCCTTCGCCGCCGCATGCCTCCCCCGGTGCAGACCACAGGATATTGTCACCTTCGCTCCGTCTACCTAGCCGCTTTAAACCTTGAAGCCGCGAGAGCGTCTTCGGCCACGAGCACGCTCGAACTTGCGGCCCTTGGAGACGACGTGGGGCTTCTGTAAGGGGAGTCAGTCACTGTTTTTTTTACACTGGCAATTTGGACCACAGGTAACGGTAACGAATGTCCCGTGGCAGTCGCAAAAGAAACGAAAACCAGGTATACACAGAATCGAAGGACCCAAAAAAAAACTGACCTTGTGCTTGTGAGGACCCATGCCAAAGTGCTTGACAGCCTCGCGAGAGTTCTTGGGTCCACGCAGGATGAGAGTGTTGCTGCCTGTGGGAGCACGAAGAGCAAGCTGATCCAGGGTGATGGCCTCACCGCCGGCCTTGAGGATGCGGGCGCGAGCGGTGGCGGTGAATCGCAGAGCAGCGACAGTGACCTTGGGGAAGGTCAGAAGGCGGTTGTCGTCGGTGACGGTGCCGACAACGACGACGGTGCGCTTCTCCCCCTCCTTGTTGATGTTGCCGACGATGCGGGACAGCGAGACGGGGGGCCGGTTGATCTTGGACATGAAGAGGCGTCGGAGAACGACCTTGTTGAAGCTGGCATCCGTGCGGCCTGCAAAAAAAACAAAAGAATTGTCAGATGTGTTCCCTGCGATCTGGAGGAAGTCGACTTTCTTGATGGACCATGGAAGGGATACTCACGTGCAAGAAAGCGGTAGAGCTTCACCAAGAGCTTGAGGTAGACATTGTCGCTCTTGGGGTTCTCGCGATGAGTGCCCTTGACGTGGTGGCGGTTAAGATCGATACCTGAAGGTGACAAAAGTGTTCCATCGTCAGCCGTGTTTTCTAAGCATGCTCTGAAAAGAAAGCCGTCTTCTCCCGGCCGGCAAGAAAACTTCCAAATCGTCTTTTTCTCTTCTCCGTCAGTCCATTGCGCACCCAGTATCGGGAGGACGCAGCAGACAGAGATGATTTGACGATATTGTGGTGGAAATCCTCTCGACCGGGAGGCGCTTTCGACCGCAAGAAGAGGCACGTAGTCAAATTTCCGGCAGTCCTTTGCTTTAGCAAGTCAAAGGGTGCAATTGACGCGGTGACCTCTCTCACTCGCATACGCGGGCTAATCGAATGGTTTTCTGTTCACGTACCCATGGCGGCGGTGGTCGTTGGTGTTCAGTTGGCGATGGGGATCTTCGATGGGAGTGTTCAGCGGGCGGGATGACCGTGAGGTATTTCGAAAACAAAATTTCAGGGCTTCGGGGTGGTGCGGGACTGTGATTGGCCGAGGAAATGCCAGGTGGTTGGCGGTGAGCACAGGCAGTTAGGGCTTGCGGCGAGCTCTTGGAAACTAGTTAGTTTCGAGTCGCGTGGAGCCATCCAGATTACGTATTATGCCGGGTCAGCTTGACGAGTTTTTCCACACATAAACCCAGAGGTTGGGACGGAAAAATGAACGCCAATTCTCCCCATTGTCTTTGAGCATCACCTGAACACACATCGTCTTCACGACCAGTATTAGAGTCATAATATGAGCAAGTTGCTCGTCTATTCCAGGCTCCGTCTATCCATGCCAGATTCCGCCCGTACTCGCGTAAAGCCCCTCATCACGCTTTCCCTTACGGGCCTTCGGTCTAGATATCTAGATCGATTCTGAGTCTGATTTTTTTTCTCTTCAGTGGCAAACAGCCTTCTTTATCCCTCGTGATGTTCCATCCATGATCCCATAGATTTTCTTTCTATTGTGAAATATCCGCCCAAACAAAATGCTAGCTTATCAAAAAGGGGTGTTGAATGAAAAAGACAATGGACTGAACAAAATGAACAACCAAAATGATAAAATTTTAGATAATGTAGGGGCCAAGCCAACGTGAGATAATTGAAGTAGAAAGAAAGGATATATGCATGAGACGACACCAATGAAAATGCAGTGGTTTTGTTTCCGTTCTCGCAGGAATTTATACATGCTTTATTACAAGGCCGCCGGGCTCACTTCCGGCTTTAAGCCGGTCAGGAAGTCGCGCGTCATTTCGAAGCTCAGCCAGCTTGACGCCATGCTGGGAGCAACCTTGAGCAAGTTGGGCACGATGCCTTTGTAGAGGCCGCGGAGGCCTTCTTGGCCAACAATGACGCGGATGGCGTCAAGTACGCCCTTGTATTGGTATCCCATGCCGGACATGGTGTTGATCTGGAAGCGTCTTCGGAGTACGTCACTAGTTAGGTCAGCAAACGCACTGTCACTTACAACACAGTATTTTAGTTAGACATACAACGGATAGGTGAATGTTTGAGCAACAGCTCCGGATATGGCACCTGCCAACAATTTTCTTGATGCGCTGGGGTTCTGCTCGCCATCGTACGTCAAGTATTTTCTGACAGATTCATAGACCATAAAGTTTAGGCCGACCTACAGGCGCCTGGTTAGTGCTCTGCGAGTGACGAGTTTCAGGAATTAGTGCGAGGACATACATATGGGGCAACACCAGTAACAGTCGGGACGATACCACGATACAATGCTGCTATACCGCCCTCGGTCCTATACATCTGAACCATGGTGGCCCACATGCCGGGCATATGTGCAGGTTTTGATCCCAACTCGGCGAAGCTGGCCGTCTGAATAGACAGTCTCGTTCGAACGATGTCGAGTGGGTATGTGAAAAAGACGGAGGTAATGCCGGCGATACCACCACATATCAGCCGGGTAAAGGGAGCAAGCTCCTGTCCTGGATATGATTCGAAGATATTCTGCCGCCCAAAACATGTTAGTTTCCGAGGACTCTGTCCGTTTATCTCCTCCTGCCGCCATTATGATTGCTTACCCGTTTATAAAAATTATAACTGCTAAACTGAACAGCAGAATAGGGCACAATACGAATGCAATTCGTTCCGTTCCCGCGCATGAACCCCCTCCATCCTTCCTCCTTCCACATCTTACCCAAAGCCTGCCCAACAGACAGTTTGTAGGCATCCCGCCCTGCACTTTGGACCTGCAACAGGATTTTCAACCGTTCAAGCGGTGAGACCACTGTTCTCGAAACGGCACCAGCAATACCACCCGCGCAAAATGCCGCGAGAACAGGCTGTGAGATCTTCTCCCTGAATCCAATAAATCGATCAGGAGCTGGCACGGCCTCAGGTCGGGCAAGACTGGTATCGGACGGCTGCATCTGAGCGTTGTGCGGAGTCGACGATGGTGATTGCAACTGAGATCCCTTTACCACAGACATTGTGTGACACAGGCGATGGTCAAGGAGTTGCCCTTGGGAAGAAAATCGAAAGCGGCTGCAAAATCGAGTTCTTGTCAAACCCAATTGGGCATCACACACCCTTCCCCAAATCACTGAGCCTGAGTCCCCGTGCCACCGGGCAAGCTTGCATCGACTGCGATCGAAGAGCCGGGGGACGCTTCCGAGGCGATGTGTTTCAGTCGGTCAAGAGGCTAGATGTGTCACGTTTCGGCGAGAGCGAGGACGGAGCCTGAAGAGTTGATCGCTGCGAGAAGGACGCGAAATAGCAACAGAAAACGGATCGCTATGGTCTTGAAGTTGAGAGCATCGAGGATATCCCACGGATTCCAGGAGCACAAGTCGTTGGAGGGTTTTTTCGTCGCGGTAGAGTGGAGAGTGCCAGAAGCGGGTATCGTCGAGTGTGTTGGTTCTCGTGGGCGGTGGGCAAGGGGTCGGCTACTTTTGATTCCGCGGACGAGGCAGGCAGCAATGCGCCGATGCTGCGACGCTGGTGACGATGATATATCCAGGTGGAAGGCTCTGTACAATAGGGTGTGAAGCAATCGTGTTTGGGGGCAAAAATGTTGCCGAAGAATACTGAGGCAATCGGCAGGAGAAAGAATGGGAAGAGACGCCCAAGTCCGAGAAAGCGAGAGCACTCGACGGAGGCTAGACGGAGGCTAGACGAAGGCCAGGAAGGAGGCTGAGGGCGGCGTGAGCACTGGGCTGGGCAGATGACAGTGCCGGACCTCCAGCGGTTAGACAATGCTGCGTGCGGCCGTGGGCTATTTTAGTGGACATGGAGGAGCCAGCAGGGCCCTGTGATGGCGGCAGCTCAGCAACAAGTCCCCTCCAGACTGCACTGGGCTTGTCCAGGTGCCGCTGAAAGTGGATCCCGGTCAAATGAGCCAGTTGACCACTCCGTGTCAGCATTGTATAACATGGAAACCACTTGACGCCATCCCTCCAAATGCACCTCGCGTGTCTGGGCTTCCCAAACGGCATTGTTTACTAGTACGGAGTAACTTATTATGAGACAATCGCTCTCCAAAGGCGGGGGGGGGGGGGTCGAACAAGGACCCCGTCGATTTGAAAGAACAGTGCTACGTTAAGCTTTGGGAGCGATCCACAGGGCTGGCACAATGGGCGCGGCGCCCAGACCAGTCAAATCTAGCAAATCAAGACTAGAGACTGAGAGCACCTGTGTCAGGCTTGGGCACTCTCTGAAGCCGTCGATGGAAATGGCTTACAGGGCCACCAACCTTTGTCTCGCGCCGGCACCGCCATTTCGGCCAGTACGGGACACGCAGTTGTTTATCACGGGAATCTTCAAGTGAGCAAGCCCCACGGCCCGGTCTGGATGTCCGTAGCATTTGATATGGGCAAGTAGCGCTGTTTCAGGTGCGCGCCTGTGAGCGATTGATGAGACGTCATCCTACGGCGTCGGCGTATGAACAGAAAGCATCTTCGCGGCTGCCACACTGGATTGTGCACGGAAACTCCAACGGACTACAATACAATCAAGGAGCTGGAAAAGGAGACGCCCCCTCATATACGCCGTTCGGATCCGTCACACTTTAGATATCGCAGTCTGGTCAATTAAATTCATTGTCCGGTATAAACCCACCCGTACAAACCATTTTCTAACTAGCTTGAGATGCGCCTACGAGCATCGATCTTGCTCTTACACTATTTAGTTGAACAAGCATCTCGTGGGAGGCATTACCAAGATGCCACTGCACCAACAAACTTCTACGACGCTGTATTTCCATCTCGATCGACCGACTGGTAACTAGAACAATATCGGACCATAAGTGAGGAAAAACGGGAGAAAGAACAACAATCGTGTCGCAGTGCCAAGGCAACACGAGGATACCATCAAAATACCCGGCGATAAAAAGACCCAAAACTGAGGTTAGACAGACTGTTACTAAGCTGCTTCTGTTTACTCCTCCACATCGACATCATCGTCGCGAGCGGTAGGAGGGCTGTCATCGCCTACGTTGCATTAGCTAATCGTCAATTAGCCCCAGGGCGATCCATCATCGCTTGTGCTTACCCTTTCTGTCATCGCCGTTAGTCCCGTTTTCACGGCGGTCACGGTCGTCACGGTCGTCCTTGGCATCGCGATCACGATCGCTGGAAGAAAGAATTAGCCAGTTGAGCTTAATGTCTCAACAGACGTACTTGACGCTTACCGAGTATCAGGGCTTCGAGAACGGTCGCGATCCCGACGGCTGTCGCGGTCATAGTCACGGTCACGGTCACGGTCACGGTCACGGCGGTCATCCTTGCGAGGAGAGTAGTCTCGTGTGCTGCGTCGAGGAGACCGAGATCGTCCACGACAAGGAGAACGGCCGCCGCCACTGCCACTACCGCTACCACCAGGACGACGGTCACGGTCACGACCAGACTCGAATCGCCATGATGCTGAAGGAGGAGTTCTCGCCCACTACGCCGTGTTAGGACTTGATATAAGGCGATGACCATGGAAAACATACCTCAATCTTCAGGGTAGCGTCGCGAGTGATACGCTTGTTATGCATCTCATAGTAAGCATCATCAGCGTCCCGCCGGTCCTCGTACTCGACGAAGGCGAAGCTGGCGCAAAAGGTTAGCATGTGTACGGCGTATTCGGAAAAAAATAAAATAAAAACAAACGTCAAACTTACAGCCGACTAGAAGAAGACCTTGGAGCTGGAATGTCGCAACGGACTAGACGTCCATAGCTATAGTAACATCATGTCAGTACTTTCTTTTAGTAGAAAAACGTACGTGTATACACTCCGGCTGATGAATTTCGATATCGACGTTTGGCCGCCGAGGGCTGATATCAGAAAACGTATCACTTGCACGCGCCGAGGTGCAGGCTAAAAATCGACCCGAACGAAGAGCGCTTGTCGAGGCGAGCTAGCATACCGACGACCGACGTGAAGGAGGTGGGAGGGAGCATGGGGAGGGACAATCAGGGCGGGTAGGCGGCTGCGACGAAGACGAAGGCACGACGAGACGACGGGGGCTGATCTGGAGCGACACCGAGCCTAGGTAGGAGGACAAGATGCCGGGAGGATCTATCTCTCGTCGGCGAGACAGGACGGGGTGGTGGGCGGAGAGGCGAGGCGCGGAGGACGGCAACGAAGGCGAAGAGCGTGAGCGTGAGCGTAGTTGACATACCGTTCGAACTCGTAGGCAAGATCGCGAGCGCGGGTGCCGTGGGTGAAGCCGGTAACGTAGAGGGTGTTGCCGCCGCGAGACATGATTGCGGTGTGCTGCGGCTGAGGCGGTAAGAGAATTGGACTACAGAGCTAGAGGTAGAATGGCAGGTCTGACGGAACAGCTCTTGACAACAACGACTGGATAGGAAGCAGCTGATGATAATTAACCGCTGATGAGGCTGGCAGGTTATGAGGTTCAGCCGTGGTTGGCGGAGTTGTGAAGCCAAGCATCTGTATGGACTAGACTGGCTGTAAAGTTTTGTCTGCTGACATAAGCATCGAGGCGAGCGAAAAGTGGAGAGGTTCGCCTGACTGGTTGCCAAGCCTTCCAAGCCGTCACGTTGATGTCATTGTCGAGAGCGTCACAGGGGGTGGGAGGTGACTTTGGCAGTCAAGACTGAAGAGCGATGCATCTAGGTACAGCGTCGCAAATTAAGTGATTGTATTGTTTAGTTATGTTCTTGCGCAAATGCAGAAACCACTTTACTGTACTCCGTACATGGTCTGCCAGTGCTTCCAGCGTTTGCGAGTAACAGCCACAGCTCCAATCCGCAAGTGATCCACAGAAACGTTGAAGGATTGTACTTGCCAGCAATGTCTAACCTTAACAGCAGCAACATTGAATCATGATTTACAGAGACTCAGCCAAGGGATTACGGACTTGTAATAAGTCCGACGGACACGAACAAGGTATCCGCGACCGTGGATTTTATTCACAGGGATTGTGAATGATCGGGCATAGATGCCAGCTTCCGGGTCGTACGAAGCTTATTTATCAGTTGACGTTGCCGTCATGCCAACTTTGGCTACTTTGGTTCCGTCAACTTGTCCAGCTCACGGATTGCTCGGATCCCAGGCTCCAGTTCGGACACCAGAATGCCACAACCTCCGACGGCCGCCTAGACCGCGAGACGCTAAATTATCATCATTTGAGAAGAGTGCCTGCGTTTCCCATCAGCACATCCCGCACCTTCCGCAACAGGCTGTTGCTGACTGACATTTGACGGCAATGTCATGCAAGACATAAGCCAAGCCCTAACTGGCGACATTGAGATCGGAATAGATGGCAGGCACGACCTGCAGTCCAAGCTGCAATATCATCACGCACGTAAACGTGAAACTACACCCTTTTCGGATTCCCTTTCTCCCAATGTTTTCGCTTGTACTGGCTGCAGAGTCGAGCTTTGCATAGCCACTTGTCTTCAATCATCTCTTCCACTTTCCCAGTACCTTTTGACGACAAGATCAATATGAATAGGATTGGAGCTATGCACAGCACCTTGACGAGGACTCTAGATGAGCGGCCTCCCAGCAATCCGCCAAATCGGCATGTGGATGGTGTCAACGGCAGTCTCTCGCATCACAGTGCTCGTCAGACACAGCCAAGATCTCTCGGCGAAGCTTTGCGCGAGGCAGGAATGTCGCTGGAAAGCCCCGGGCCCACGTCTGAAACCCCCAGTGAAGAAGATTACGATGAAAATGTTCGCCCAGCATATGCCCTCGGGGGACGGGACTATCAGCATCAGCATCCGCAACATGACCATGGTCATCAACAACAACAAGGACGACAACTTTTGCAGAGGAGAAAGGCGAAGAAGCGCATGAGCGAAACAGAGTTACTCTCTGCAAAAGTTGACTCCAACATAGTCCGCGATGACTTCGGCGGAGTACGAATATATCCTGGAGACGACCAGGCTCTCCAAGAGCTGCTTCGACGGACTTCGGAGTCCGCAAAATACCCAGACAAGGCAGCTAAACAGAAGCGCAAGTTTCGTGACCATTTTTTCACCCACCAATTTTCGGCCTTTGATCCGCACAACTCGGCCGCGGCAAACAGTCCGTTCCACGGCTTTTATACTCTCTTTTGGCTGGCTGTGGCCCTGTTTGTTCTCAAGATTTCCGTGAACAACTGGAGAGCGCATGGCACTCCGTTGGGGTCGAATGAGATCATGAAGACCATGTTTCATCGGGATGGTAGGCAAACGAGTAAACCGTTTCAACTTCGTGTTTATGCTAAGTAGGCTTTGCAAATAGTACTCGTGCTCTTGCTCTCAGACGGAGTCATGTGCGGGCTTACTGGTGTAAGCTGGCTCATCCAAAAATTGGTATTCCACCGCGTCGTCGATTGGGATCGAAGTGGATGGATAGTTCAAAACGTAGGGATTTGCAGACATGAAGCCTTCCATTGTACTCAACTAACAGAAGCCACAGATCTGGCAAACGCACTTTATTACTGGCATCATTGCTTGGACCCATGTCCGCGACTGGCCGTGGACTCATACTGTCTTTTTCGTGCTACATGGTATTATCATGCTTATGAAGCAGCATTCTTATGCCTTTTACAACGGACACCTCTCGACAGTGTACCTACAACGCCTATTTCTTCTTTTCAAGTTGAAGCAGCTGGAGCTTGTCCACCCATCTAAGGAATCGTCATCTGCTGTGCCGCCGGTCTCTAGCTTATCAATCGACCATCTCCGAGCTCCTCCAACTGCCGTGGAACGCCGTCACTCCCTCTCACAAGTACCCAAATCGAAGGAGACCGACATTGACAAAATCGCAAAGGCAATTGCATCACGCGAGCCTTTGAACGACGAGCAAATTGCAGCATTCGAACAAATCATCAAGT
The DNA here is from genome assembly GCF_000804445.1 of Metarhizium album ARSEF 1941. Classification (NCBI taxonomy): domain Eukaryota; kingdom Fungi; phylum Ascomycota; class Sordariomycetes; order Hypocreales; family Clavicipitaceae; genus Metarhizium; species Metarhizium album. Next base: position 351,703 of record NW_024467591.1, read on the forward strand.
GGGAAGTAGATGCGTTGGCCGACGAACTCAGAGGAACATTCAGAGGAACATCTAGTGATCCCAACATGGCATATCCGAACAACTTGACATTTCGGGGTCACTACGAATGGATACCCTTACCAACGCTGGTATATGAACTGGAGTATCCACGATCTCAAGATGTTAGTTGGAAGTATGTCGTAGAAAAGCTGGTCGCCATGGTGGGGGTGCTTTTTGTGATGAACCAGGTTGCACAGTACTCCATATGTAAAGGCTCCCAAACTGTCTTGCTACCATTGAAGAACTAACTTCTGTGCAGACCCCGTGGTCATGAAGACGGTCCAGATGAAGGAGAGTGGACTTCCGCTCGCCACTCGATTTCAAGAATTTCCGCTGCTTTTGCTTGATCTCATTTTCCCATTTATGATGGAGTATCTGGTGCGTTCAGCTCCCACGCAATATCCTATTGCACATTCACCTGCAACTTCCTTGTTCGCGACTAAACCCTGACAGCTCGTCTGGTATCTCATTTGGGAAACTATTCTGAACATCCTTGCCGAACTCACGCATTTTGCTGATCGCAGTTTCTACGACGCCTGGTGGAACAGTGGTATGTTTGCACATCTATACATGCTTCACACGAACGCATCATCTTGTCCTGGGTCGAAAGAGTGTTACCCAGCTAACGGGTGCAGTATCCTGGGACCAATTCGCACGAGACTGGAACCGTCCCGTACACGTCTTTCTCCTCCGCCACGTGTATCACTCGTCTATCTCGTCCATGAAGATTGACAAACATACTGCTACGCTGATAACCTTTTTTTTGTCCGCATGTATCCATGAGCTAGTCATGTGGTGTTTGTTTAATAAACTGAGGGGTTACTTGCTCGATTTGCAAATGTGTCAGCTACCGGTACGTATGGGCATGTCTGTTTGTCCTTCAGTACAAAGCTAACACAAGGCCACAGCTGGTCCGATTAAGCCGCACAAAATGGCTCAAAGGTCAGAAAACGCTGGGTAACCTATTTTTCTGGCTGGGCATATTCACAGGTCCAAGTCTGCTGTGCAGCTTGTATTTGATCTTGTAAACCTTGACTTGGCGCATGCACGGGGACATGAACAAAAAATGAATCAGCAATAGTTTTCTTCTTCTTTTTTTCTTCTCTATATGTATTGAGTTGGCGTAAAGAAAGAACATGCGGAAAAATTGAAACTGTGCAATATATTAATACATAATGTCACTTAAACTGCGCTTTGCTTTTGAGCATATCCCGTAACCGTCGCGGCCCGATAAATACCATTTACAACTTTTCATGTGTCGCCATCAGAGAAGCTACGCATAATCAGCCACACTCTAAACATGTCGCAGGTATCACCAAGGAGGCGATTTCTGACTTACCAACGAAAGAAGTCACCAATTTATAACGGACTTGGCAAATATCCTCGGGGACCAACCAAATGGTCGCCCCCATCTTTCTGGCAATGCTGATACTCAACTTGGCGTTCATGTAGGCCCTCTCGTCATTGTCACCTGCCGTGACAAGTTCGTCATCGACGTAGCTGCTCTCCATGCCTTTGAGCACATTCAGCAGAAACACGCCGGATGAGATGGACCGGTCCTTGAAGCTGCGTATGGACGATTTTTGGCCGCCCTTGTGAGCCATCTTGTTTGCCCAGTCAACCATGATCTCATCGGTCATTTCCTTCTTACCGAGCTTCTGAGCGAGTGAAGAGAGTGTCACGTTGATGTCCTTTCGCATAAGCTGCCATACGAATCCCAAGGTAAGTGTTCTGTCACCTCTTGTAATATTGGAGCCTTCAGTGTTTTGGAGGCTCATGCCATGCTGTTTACCGAGATCGATGACTTTGTTTGTATTCTGCAGAGCCTGGAAGAGCTCCATGTCGAGGATTCTCTCCAAGTGCTCGCTTTCTGACTCGTCGTCATCGGGATTGACAATCTGTGGACTGTTGTTCTTGGTGGGGTCATTGTCGAGAGACCTGGGTTTGCGCACACCGCGCCAGTTTACACTACCTTTGATGATTTTGTCGAAGGCTTGCAGGAGCACATATCCATTGCCGACGTCGTTGAAGAAGGATACGACGGGGGGTCGTACGTCAAGGCTGTTGAGCCAGAGGGTGAATACGCGGGCTTCGCGATCGCCTTCGGCATCGAAATCTTCCACTTTGACCTTGACCTTTTCTTCTTCTGTGATGGGTTCGAGAGCAGGATGGTTGTTGAAGAGGTTGGCGACGAAGGCGAGGTTGAGCTTGGAGTTACCACTAATAAGAGATTTTGGGGTCAAGAATTTACGGCAGCCAAGTTTGTCAGCTTCTTGAAGGACTTGTTCGGCACGTTGGAGATTGTCTGTGGTATTGAGGGGGGCACGGGTGCATCCGTACTCGCGACCGATTTGGCTGAGGAGGACAGTATAATTTTCACCATCTTTGATGTCATCGGAGAAGTTACCAACACTAAAGAGATGAAAAGTTAGATGATTTCCAGATTGAAGTCAAAGCCGGCACGTGGACAAACCTCCTGGGCCAGTTGGCGGCCTTGAGATGGTAGTTGAACCATCGCAACAGGATCTGCTCGGGAGGCAGACGAAGGAACTTCTCAAGCTCCTCGCCTTTTCTCAAGAGGCGATACAGTTCAGGATGGAGTTTGATGTCGATTTTACTAAGAAGACCTCGTCGAATAATCTGCCAGATGAGACCGAGGATGAGGTGCTCACGGACCTCGATGATGTCTCCTGCACCAATGTTGACGACAGAACAGCCAATACCCTTGGCTGATTCAATGACGAGGTTGTTGTTCTCGGTCATTTGAAACGCATTGAGAGACTTGGTCTTGCGGCCGGCTATGTTGAGAATTCGCTCGTCAATGGTGTCAGGCACGCTGTCGTTGATCAGCTTGGCGAGGACCAAGCCATCCTTGCACTCATCAAACATTTGGAAGGTATCGGTCGGGAAGGGAAGACGGTTGCCGATATCAGCGTCACCATCCAGGACGGCGTTGATGTGGCGAGTGAACTCGGTCCTTTCATCCTCATCAATCGTGTGGGTGACATTTGCACTGGACCCTTGGACCTGAATCTTGCCGCCGACGCTGCTCTTGGATACGTGTCCTTGCCCGAGTCCGCCAGTGCGTTGAGCTACAACGCCGCTGGGGCTGGCTGGCTGGAGGCCCGTGGAAAGTCGTTTCTGAGCTGGCGAGGAGTCGCGAAGTTTGGTAATGAGCTGGAGTTTGTGATTAGCCGGTGCTGCATCATAGCAACATGGAAGCAGACAACGGATTTGTGTGGCAGCAGCCGAGTGTCGGGGCGACAGGACAAGACGTACTCCGAGGTAATCTTCAAGCTCTACGCGTCGCGAAGAGTCCAGCTCAACTTCCCTGAGAGCCTGTCGCACGACATCGTACGGCTGATTCTCACTCTGCTGAGTGGCCTTGATGGCGGTAGCTTCGTCCAAGTATCCCTTGCCGTCGATGTCGAGACGTTGGAAGTTGCCGGATAGCGAGGTGACTTCATCTGCCAGCTGAGGAAATTTTCTGGATTAAACAACGGCTGTCAGCACAGCGCATAGGGACGGCAGGTGGGCGGGGATCGAAACGCACCTTCGCAATTGGAGGACATTCATGGTGGGGGTTGAAGAGCTGAGGGGTTGCGATGGATGGATGGGCAAGCGGGGGAACTAATAATCTGTGACTGTGAGAAGCCTGGAAGGGGGGACGTGAGGAACGAGACGGAGACGGCTTGGTTTCTGCGCGCCGTCGTGTGTTTTCGTTTTCCTGGTAAGCTGGGAGTGTGACGGAGGAGGATGACGAGGGAGGGAGGGAGGGTAAGGTGGCGTGGTGGGGATGACGACGGATTCGTGAATCGTTGCGAGACACAAAGGCTTGGCTTGACGTCTTTTCATCCTTGCGCGGGAGCTGCGCGGAGGACAGAGCGGGGGGCATGTGGTGGTGCACACGCGCAGCATGTACGTAACATACGGAGTACCCCACCAGACGCAGCTGCTGGTGACCACGCCTCTTGTCCCTTTGCAGAGGCGAAGGCAGAGAAGAGATTCCCCACTCCCCAGTCTGATGGAACCTGAATTTATCAACAGTGTTTGATCCAACTACGCAGATAATCCAGGAGCATGAGCCTTATCAACGGTGCTTGGATCAGACGACCGATTCATTGCCCCGAGGTGATCCTCTGGATTCAGATCTCGCAAATCCCAGTCCATCGGGTATCCATCTATTGACGGATATCTTTGGGTCGCATACTGGTCTCGCATCACTGCGAGCGGATATCCTTGCTTTGAATGCTGAAATCGCTGCCTTTGTCCAGCAGCACTGCACAGAGTGTTTGTCTCTAGACGTACTCTGTATGGAACCTTCTAACTTGTCCTGTGAAGTTGCTTGTCGTCTATAGCGCAAGGCTGTTGAGCCTCTTGGGAGTAGCAAAAAGCAACGCCGATTAATATCCAATGCGTCAATCTCAAGTCGCAATGGTGCCTAACGCCAAGTCTTAAGCAGGTTGCCGGCCCCAAAGTTTATCGTATTCCGAGTAATGCGAGGGCATTAGCCACAGCTTATCATTCCAACCACTGCATATCCAGTAACTGAGCGCTCGTCCAGTCGATCCACTTGTCGGCAACGACTTTAGAAAGCGTCCAGTGACCGGAGTATCCATCTCATACACGAGGTCATGGCCCCCCAGAGAGTAATCATCTCGGAATAGCAAAAGCCATACCCCACCAGGAACCGTCAAGTTGAATTCACCCCCAGGGTCCAGGCGACGCAGCATGTCTTCAAAGGGGCCCAAAACGTTGCGCTGAAAATACGGAAGACGGTCGTGCTCGGCATGCTCTTCCCCGGAGGGTGTCACCCAGAACTGTATGACGATGTGTAGCTTCTGAACGTCCGGGCAAGCTTCCAGGATGGCTCGACACAGCCTACGCAGTGTCCCATCCTCTCCCTGCCCGGCAGGAGATGGATTTCACAGCTCCCGGGCCAGAGGGTGCTGTCCAAGGAGACGCTCGTGATCGCCCCAGAGAAGCTCCAGGCTGATAATTCGGGCGCAGCAAGCGAGGATATATCAGTCTAGGGAGATGGAGCTGGAGGTCCAGGCCGGAGAATTGAAATGTGCTGGTAGAGAAGAGAGCCTCGAGGCCCTCGACGCAAGCACTGCGGAATGACAAAAGCCAGCCCATGATGCCGAGGAAGCACGAGTCACCCCCGACGCCTTGGGACGCCTCTGTACCGCACCAGCAGACAGTGCCCTTGATACATTCGTCGTCGTGCAGTCCAATCGCGCGACCAAGGTCCTGCCAGTTGTCCTTTCGCTCTGCGGCCGTCCACTCTGCGCCTCGGTGGCACACGCAGGCGAACCATTGCCATTGCTTCGGTTGACTTTTGTCCGGGACCAAGCTGATACCAAGACCGCAGTGCCGGGATTTGTCTGGCGAGCTGCCGGATGAAGCTGCGAGACTTGGCTGTCTTACCAGCGGGTTGTCAAAGGCAAGGTCGATGTGGACGGTGCGGTAGCCGGACGCCTCAGCAAGAATCATGTGGCGGATTTCCAGAGGCAGCCGGTGAAACAAGCCGTAACTACTTGTCGAAACAGCGAGCTTTTCAAAACGGCCATCTTCGGTTGTGAGAAGTGGAAGTGGAAGAAGTGGCCTTGATCGCGGTCGTACAGCTTGGCGCGGCTGCTGAGGGCGGCGCGTTTTCTCCCTGCTCAGAAACGCCCTGCGGACCAGGTTGCGGAGATGGTCGTGCATGGAAGCAGACGACAAGGATGATTGATGAATAAACTTCAGGCGTGGGCGGTGGTGGATGGAGCGGCAGTCTGCAGTCTGCAGTCTGCTGGGCGTCCCCGTCCCCCCGCGCAGCCGCGCCTGACATCAGCTCGGTGGTTGCTGTTCCATCAGCAGCTTCCGTCTGGAGTCCACTTCTACGGGTCAAAGTCAGAAACATTGAACCTGGATCCCCCCCAAAAATTTAACTTGGTTGCACCGTTTCATTACTTCATCGATTACGGAGGAGACTCAGCCGCCTCCCAAAATAGACAATTTTCATTTGGAACTAGCCGTGCTGATTGGATGCGGACCAACGGCCAGACCAACTATTTTAACTGGTCAACCGTGCTCAAAATATCTCGACTCCAGTCCGACTTGCTTCCCGGATATTTCCTTTCGATAATGTCAAGCTGCAACATTTGCAACGAGCCACTCGTTCTCAGGCTGGACGACGATGCCGACGATGACGACACCGAGACTGCGAGGACCGTGCCCGACGATTTGGAACTCGGCTGCGGATGCCATTTTCACTGGTAAGTACGGAGTACTCCGTAGAAGCCCGCGCATCATTGCCCATTCTATCGTTTATGGCATAGGCATAGCTGACTCTTTGTCCCAGGGAATGCCTCATGGAGGAAGCGCCCTCATTGGTCGAATCTCTGAAATGCCCCAGCTGTGATACATATCTGCCTAAAGACGAGGCCAGCGCCTCATCTGCGAACCAGTCTTGCGACGCTCCTCCTCCTGCCATCCTAGCCCAGTATACAAATGAAGGCGGCGTGCAAAAGGACCTCGACATCATGGATTCCATAACTGAAGAGGCGCATGTTCAGAAACACCCCGAGGTGCGTCCCGCCAGAGCATTACACATCATGTGTACCGAGGGTGACATTACCGGCCTAATCGAATTGTTGAGAGTCGCGAGTGACCAAGGCATGGACATTGGAAACATTATTCGCTACCAAGACCCTTTGGCAGGAATGCAAAGTGGACTTCATTTGGCTGTTGAGAATCAGCGAGAGGAGATTGTGTGGGCGTTGCTGTGGCTGTCGTCTGCCGTTTCTACCGACGTTTTCCCCGGTATGGTGCGGGAGACTGCCGAGCGCGTCGGCTTGGGGCGTCTCAATGTCGATGCTAGCGGGGACATTCGGTGCCTGAAGGACGCCCAGGACCGCCTGGCGGGGACTATAGCCCAGCAGAACCCGGGTATGTGGTCGGCGTTGCTAGATGCGGGAATTTTAAACCCGTGAAGGATAGCTACAGAAGGCGTACAGGAATTGCCGCGAATTACGGACTTGATGCCTAACTTCAAGGAAGGCAATGGGACAATGGAAAGACACGGGCTGGCTGGTGGCTGCAACGGAGGCACGTCGGTCCACCCCGAGTTCTGTGGTTTTTATTGAAAACAGCAAATGAAGCGGCATGGTGAAAACGAAGACCAATGTGGCGTTGATATTTGGGATGATGCACATAGCACAGCTGGCATTTGGCGGGCTGATGTTGGAGCAGGCGGCATTGTTGGCCTCTTTGTTTGCATCTCTAAATTGGCGTTGAGGCACTAGACAATATTATAAGTCAAACCTTAAACTGCATACGCAAAGATTGAAGGGGTGTTTCTTCTCTTACGAATCTTCAACTAACTTGGCAACCTTGATGCGGCTTTTGAGGTTGAGGCTCAAGAAGAGCTATAAAACCGCTTCCAGCCAGGCAGCTATGATGTAGCATCTGGAGTTGCGGGGGTGTATCAACTGATGTCGCAGAGCTTGTTCGAGGGTTTCGGGCGCGAGGCCGTATTGTTGGCACCGGCGATGATGACGCTATTGGACGTCTGATGCCATTCCAATTCCTCGCCCACCCATACCCTCTGTGACCGGAGCGCTTTGGTCTTGACAATAGTTTGATGGTCGAAGCGATGCTCACCTGTTGTTGTTGATATTTTTTTTGTCTTCTTTATCAGATATTGAAAGCGTGAAGTGTGTTGGAATAAGCGCCGAATTACGAGTGGATAATGTTGTGGAGCTAGCTATACAAGGGCTGAAAATGTATTGATACTGAGAATATCCCCCAACGTGAGTGAGTGTTGTGGGTTAAGGAATGAACAGCCATTGAAACTACTTCTTCTATTTAACAAAGTGATCTAATCGATGCATGGTTATTCAATACTACACAGCACTATGCCAAGGGTTGCACGGAACTTGCGGTCAAGAGCCTCAACCACATGATTTGCTGCCATGCACAAAGGCTGCAGCTATCACGATACCCTCATTGGCCGCACGCCGGCCCGGGCATCTAGGCACAAAGACCCAACAAGGACACGAGGCATCAACCCCACATGCCTCAGTCAGCCGGGTCAGGTCACAATGGGCATCTTCTTATATATAGCCCTTGTTGGCCGGGGCCGTTCGTAGATGAACCCAGCACCTCAGAACCGTACGGTATGATGGGTGAATTGAGTCGTTTGCTCCAGCCACACTCCTGTGACTGAGCCCTCGTTACACCAACGGACTCTGTCATGCCCCTGTGATTACCTCGTGGTATCGTTTGACAGACCAATTCTTGTTTCACCTGAGCAGGTTTATACTTTGCCAAGACCTAGAGCGGCGATGCGAAATAAGTTGAAGCAACCAATCGCCTGTGCGGGAGCCAGGCGGCGGGCCCACTCGCTGCTTTTGGATGTTCTTATATTGGAGGCAGGCCGAACACATGCCGGCTGTAATTTGCACTTGCCGGCCCGGCCAGGTGTTGTTGTCCAACTGCCAGTCAGGTCGATTGACCTTAAACTTAAACGGCTTCACCACGGGGCTTCCTTATCGCCCTTCGACCTCGGAATAAACTCAAATTATCCAGATACTCGTCAAATACCGTAGTTCCGGTCCCGTTCTCGGGCAGCAAGCTTCGCCACGTTGGCTCTACGCGTTGGGGCCAGATGCGCTTTGCGCTCGCGGTACCGGCACCGCCCCTTCTTTGCCTCTCGTCTCACTGCGTGGTCGACTTTGCAACCCGTCGTATGGCTATCTTTTGGAGCCCGCCCGCCGAAGATGACTCCCGGAACCGGCGACAAGAAACTCGACAAGTCGTACTTGAGCTCCGCGGTCGATGTCATCTATCCGTGGTCGAGTAGTCGCACGGCTACGCCCACACCGGATAACACAGCGAGCATAGCCGCGTTTGATGGGGCTGCTGCGCCCAAGGCAACTGCTTCGGCCGACCATGCAATCACGCCGTTTTATGGACAGAGCTTTAGGACGTACCCCAAGGATTGTCCGACGTTAAACGTGCAGTGGTTTCATGCGGCCGATGTGAGTATGCGGACCCCCACGACAAAGTCTTGGAAGTAACGTGATTCAGGTGCCGAAACGAAAACCGAGGTTGACCAAGGGACCACAGAAGCAAGAGAAGGAAATAAAGCCGCCTGTTCGGCCGAAGAAGTTTGCAGCATTCTCCGAGTCTGATTCGCGGAGGACGGAAGCACGGTATCAGAAGCTTTTGGAAGCAGCAGAGGATAAAAACAATTCAACGAGAGACTCTCAAAACCGCCCTTCAAAACGATCCAAATTCGAGAATGCTGGCGCCCTTGACGATTCATATCGGGGCCATACGCGGGTTGCTGTCAATGAGGACTACTTGTTCGATATCAACATTGAGGAGAGGGAGCTTACCCCTGTGTATTGGCTTGGGCCAAGTTACGAAGGTTGGCAAGTCGCTCAGCCTACACCATTAAGTATTCGTGTGCTAACGATTGTGGCTAGTGCGGCGTGGCACCTGGTTCTTCCAAGAGGGCTCAGGTCTAAGACCTTGCGAAGAAAACCTTGCAGCCCAGCTAGAAGAGGTAGGCATTCGCGCCGTTTTGCAGGTGCAGTGGCGTGTGTCCTAATGAAACCAGGGCTATCTGAAAACCAAGCCATGGCTACTTCCTGGTGGGTAGTGGACAAAATGCATTGTTGCCAAATCATGCTGACGGTCATCTCAGGTCGTCTCCGAAGCAAGTCTGAAGTCAAGGATACCGCAGGGTCTGTTAAAGCAGAAGAGCCTCAAGCAGCAGATCAGGAGCCCCCAGAGGCTACTACTAGCGCTCAAAAGCCACCGGCGGGTACTGCCCAGTCGCCGCAACCGCAACTGCCAACGTATCGTCTATTTGGCGCTTACATGAACAATGTTGCTACCTATCAGGATGAAAAAACCGCTTGGATGACTACTGATGGTATGCTCTCATGGGTAGCTGCCTCGGTGTATGAGCGGTTCGCCGGTGGTGGATATATGAGCGGCGTTAAGTTGATTAGAGGATATTCTGAACCGAAAAAAGCCCAGGACACCAAGGCCGCGAAGGAAAACCCCAGTACTCTGGGCCTGCATGAACGACAAAAGCTCGTAAATAGAAGATCAGCCCCTCCCACCACAGGAGACCCCTTGGAAGACTTGGGGTATAGCCAAATTGTACAGAAGGAGACCCAAGAACGGGATGCAGAGCTGCAACGGCGATTGTCTTCTTTTATGGAGAGCGAGGGTCGCATTACTGGGAAAACCGAGGAACAAATCAGACAACGCGAAGAAGAGGAAATAGAAGACGACTACAATGCACGGGATGGAGAAGCTCAGGGCCGAGAAATTGAGCATTTGGTTCTTGTAACTCACGGCATTGGACAACGACTAGGTTTACGGTAAGTTTCTTGATGAAATGCGTCTTGGATGGTGCGCTGACTTCATTGCTCAATAGCATGGAAAGCTTAAACTTTGTTCACGATGTAAACGTGTTGCGCAAGAATATGAAATCTGTCTACAGCAATTCAGCGGATTTGAAGGCGCTTAACTCTGAACTTGGTGCTGGTCAGGGGAACTGCAGAGTGCAAGTACTTCCGGTTTGCTGGAGGCACTTCATTGAGTTCCCAAGGCAACGGCAGAAGAAAGGCGAACACGATTTAGGCGATGTTACAGATGAGGATGATAATTGTGAGCCTTCCGACTTTGAGCCGGTTGTCAAACGCTATATTGACCACCACCAATTAGACCCATCACTCGAAGACATAACCGTCGAGGGAGTTACTTTTGCCCGATCCCTAATCTCAGACCTCGCGCTCGACATCTTGCTCTATCAAAGCTCATACAGAGAAGAAATTTCCAGAGCCGTTGTGGCAGAGACTAACCGAATTCTGAAACTCTTCCAAGAGAGGAACCCTGAGTTTAAAGGAAAAGTGCACCTTATGGGCCACTCATTAGGCTCTGCCATTTTCTTTGACGTTCTCTGTCGTCAGAGGGAGACGGATCCTGATGATACCCGCCGCCCGCTTCGATTCTGGCCCTCGCACAACCGGCCTGATATCAGACCAAAGGACGAAGAGCTGGAGTTCGACTTCGACGCCTCAAATTTCTTCTGCCTTGGGTCTCCCGTCGGCTTGTTCCAGATGCTCAAGGGAAGGTAGGTCGCATGGTTTTCCTCAACGTTGTTGATGGACCAGTTACTAATGGCTTCAGGACTATTGCTGCCCGCCCATCGCCACATGGCTTGGCTTCAAAAAGCTTGCCGAACGCTGAGTACACCGATGACCCGTTCTTGACAACCCCCGCAGGTACAGGTCTGGATAGCATTTCTCCAGTCAGTGGTCTATCGACGTCAGTTTCGTGTCCCAAGGCGGAGCAGCTCTTCAACATCTTCCACCCGTCCGATCCCATCAGTTACAGAATGGAACCGCTGATTTCCCCTGCCATGGCCTCACTGAAACCACAAGCCCTTCCCTACACCAAGAAGGGAATTTTTGGCAATGTCGCACCGCAAGGATTAACCGGCATTGGAGCCAAAGTCGGCCAGAGTGTCAGCGGCATATGGTCCAGCCTAAGCGCTGGACTCGCCAGCAATATACTGAATCGCAGTCTCGGGATCACCAGCGAGGAGGTTGCGCGTCTTGGCACAGAGGAGCAGCGCCATGGAGACAAGAAGGGCGAGGCGACCGGCAGTCAGGAGGCGGCAGAACAATCAGCTGAAAGAAAGAGGCAACTGGCTGAAGCGGCGGTCAGAGGGCGACGTGTGAGCGACAACGGCAACTCGGTCACGCTCATTGACGATGAGCTGGAGACGCTGTATTCAACGTTCCAGAAGCGGCACGACACGGCACATGGGAACGAGGCGATGAGCCACCTCAATGACGAGTCGCGCAAAGCTCGAAAGCTGCGGGCGGAGGAGGCCAAGGTGCGGGCGCTCAACAGAAACGGCCGTGTCGACTACAACATCCAGGAGTAAGTATGCCGTCAATGACCAACGAAGACGTGCTAACCTCGGTACAGGAGCGCTTTGGACTTTAACCCAATCAACACGATTGCATCACACATGAGCTACTGGGGAGATGAAGACGTCACACATTTTGTTTTGTCTCAGCTGTTGTCCGGAAAGCCGGTGGGCAGAAATACAAAAGGAAACTAGGCACTTGCACCGAGTCACGATGGCGACAGCCTGAGATGGCTCATCTAGGCCGCATGTGCCAGTTGCCCGAGTGGCAGGCCGTGTCTGGCCCCTCTGTATAGAGCCTCTTAGCTGCCGAAGATAATGTGACACATGGGCATGACTACTTGCAAGCCTTGTCGGAAGCCTCCCGGCCTGCCTCCCAGCAATCTCCAGAGCAGCGTGATTGTATCACGTTTAGCACGGCGCTTGAAGTTGACACTCGGGGGAAACGCTTCCGCGGCTGCCGCCATGGAGGCCATGCACGCAGCGCACGTCCTTGTCGCCAAGGGTGACGGCAAGAAACTGATATCAAAGACTCGGCTCCGCAGTCTGACGTGGTCTGTTGTGCCAAGTCTACAAAGGTTTTCGCGGGCATCCCGCACGGGACGTGGACGGCCTCGACTTGGGCAACGACGCCAAGGACCCTCCCTGCATCCTCTCTTCCAACGCATAGGAGACGCCGCACGAGAAATGGCCGCCGTGGTCTGAAATGCCGCAGCATGGAGGCGACGAATCAGCACGGACGAGACGGTCTTGATTCCTGTGCGTACAGACGCGGGACACATCCACCATGTGCCATGTGCGCGAGCAGTCTGGTGCGCCAGCCGACGCAGGCAGGATGGTCATCTCATCTCGACGCCAGATGGATGTATGCGACAGCCGCGTCTCCCGCCGGATCTGAAACGAGGGGTCCCCTACCACCGCTATATTTGACCCGGTGGCGGCTACCTGCACCCCATTGTGTATTTTCATACACCCACCCGCGTGGCCGCCGCGCCTTTCAAAAAAAAGCAATGGGCAGTGTGACGCTGCGCCATGCCCAACGGGTAGATGCAACACGCGCGAACCTGTACAGTGCCAGATTGCCCTCCCAGCCCAACGGTCAGGTCAAGGGGTCAAGGGGTCCAGCACACCGCCGGGGCCCAAAATCAGCGGGGCGTCGTCACCGTCCACGGATACTGACGGGGCACGAGACTGGCCCAGCTCGGAATTACGAGCCCGAGCCGCCAGACGCACGTACTCCATGGATGGACGGCAAGGGTCGTGCGACGGCAGCGTCGGCGGGCTGGCCGGCCGGTGGGCTCGCGAGGAACGGTGGGCGTTGGGAGACGTTTTGATCCTTGGCTGCTCTGGCCCAGGCTCCTTGGCTCGGGGATCCGGTCTTGCACCGTGGGAGTGGCGGTCTTGTGTATCGGGATGATCGGCCTGCGGTGCGTGTGGTGTGGCTTCTTTATCAGAGGATCTGATAAGATTGCGAATCGGGGGGTCAGCTGTGCCACGTGCATGCATGCGGCCACGCCCCTGGGTGGGGGTGGGGGCGTCCCCGACGACCACCGCCAGAGCCAGAGATGTCGTCTCGTCGGATTGGACCTGTGACGGATAATCTTTCTTCTTGAACTTTCCTTCTTTTCCTTCTTCTTCTCTCAAAAACCCTCTCTTTCTTTTTTCGGTGTGCATGCCTTGAAGAACTCGTTTCCCCGTTTGACACATACCTACCTACTCCGTACGTCTACGTACGTCTACGTACGTGCCCAAGTAGATGCCGTGCAAACGAGCCTTTTCAGCACTTATTACGCACGGAATTAAACATCAACGTGGCCAGGGGAGCAGATGGGTCGATGAATGAGGCTTGTCCTCTCAAGGGAAACACAAATTTACAAAACATTCACGCTTCGTGAAGAACGGGCAGTTTCAACCGCAATGATGGACGAGTGATTAAATGATTGCATATTACACTATGAACCTTGGCTGGCGCGCTCAGGGGCTCAAGGTCTTGAAACCCTCTCAGCTGCGGTACAAGGCAAGCACCCGCTGCCACAGAGACACAGGCTCGGGCTTGGAAGCGGTCAACTCGCCCCTGTCCCCACGCTGATCCGGCACATCAACGACCTGGCCATCCAGACCCTTGTTGTTTACGGCGTTCTGCTGCTTGCCGAGGTAGTAGTTGGGCATGAAGAAGGAGGCAATGAGAGGGATACCGGCCAGGCAGACGGAAGCAACGGTGATGTGACCGTTGACAATGGCATAGGCACGGATGGAACCCTGGCGAATGGGGTCCATGAAACCGTACTTGGTGCGAAGCGTCTTGATGTTCCCGTAAATCTTGAGGATAGTCTTGTCAGGGACGCCGGGAAGCTCCTCGCGCATCTGGTCAAGCATCTGGTTGGTCCACACGACGGAAGCTACGGCGCTGCCGATGCTGGATCCCAGGGTGGACCACAGGGTGATGATGGAAATAATGGTGGCGACATCCTCGTGGGGAACGGAGGCTTGGACACCAACCCGGGCACCGACGATGTTGAGGGAGGCGAGGCAGAAGATGAGCTGCGCGGAAACAAGGCGGGCAGTGTCCTGAGTCATGTTCCCGTTGGACTGAACGAGGATGCCGTAGCCAACAATCTTGGCAGCGGCACCAATGACCATGAGGGTCTTGTAGCGGTGAGAGACGCGGTGGACCAGACCCACGACGGGGCCGACCAAGCAGAGGCCCATGGTGGTGATGCCCAGGAAAATGGTCCACTGGTAGACTGTCCAATCCTTGATGATGAAGATGTAGGACGAGAAGTAGGTGTTGCGGACGGAAGAGGCCATCTGGTTAAAGGTGTGAATAACGACGCCGGCGACGAAGGCGCGATTCTGGAGAATGCGCCTCGTCATGATGGGTTTGGGGGCCAGGAAGACTTCGAAGAGCACAAAGATGACGAGGCAGACAAAACCCGTGACCAACATGGCAATCATGCTGGAGTCGCCCCAGCCGCCTGGAGACTTCTTGGCCAGGGTAAAGGGCAGGAGAATCAGGGAGAAGGCCAGACCGAGAATGACGAGACCAACAATGTCAATGTCGATGAGGCCCTGGTAGGCCAGCCTGGCCCAATATCGGAAGCTCTTGGGCGAGGCACGGGCGGCGCCGGTGCGAACATCCTTGGAGTCGGCCATGGTGACCATGCCAGCCTTCTCGCCGCGGCGCTGCATCGAGTAAAGAGTCATGATGGCGGGGATGAGGAGAGCGGGAACGAGGATGGCGAACATGCCCAGGCCCCATCGCCAGTTGTCGACGAAGCCCTCGGCAATGAAGCCGTTGACGGGCACCGTGACGACAAAGGGAAGGGACAGGCAGGCGCTGAAGAAGCCTCGCCACTCGAGAGGCGTCAAGTCGGCGACGATGATGTCGCTGAGAAGATCGAGACCCGACTTGCCGACCGAGGTGAAGCAGATGCCCACCGTGTAGGCTGCAAAGTCGCGGGCGCTGGCGGCGACGGCAAAGCCGACGGCATAGAAGGCGAGGATGACGATGTAGGTCGTCGGCCGCGAGGTGATGTCGGCCAACTTGCCAATGAAGGGCTTGCTGACGGCACGGATGATTTGGCTGGCGGTGCTGACGGCGCCGAGCTCGCTGTGGACGCCAAAGCTGGACGTGGCCAAGGTGCTGAAGATGCCCGTGGTGATGCCCATGTCGAGGGCGTAGGCAAACATGGTCAGCCCGATGGAGATGGCGAGCAGCCAGAGCAGCAGCTTTCCCCTCTTTCCGGACTGGTACAGCTGCCTGTTGAAGGCCTCGACCCTGTTGACGCCGATTTCCTCGTGACTGTCCGGGTCGGAGCCGGAGTTGTCGGCAGGCTTGGCCGAGTATCGTCGCGAGTTGGCCTCATTGGACGAGGAGTCGTCGAGGGCTTCACCCGGCTTGTTCGTCCGCTGGAACATGTTCTCGGAAACGGCAGTCTTGGTGGACTCGCCAGCGTCTTTGGCATCGAGCTGTTTGTGGCCGGGGGGCGTCGGCATGTTTGGCTATATCTCCTGATGTCGCGAGGTCAAGGGTTGTGGATAGAAGAAGGAAGACGGAGATCGAGCATGGCGGTCGCGTGGGTATTTCAACGGGACGCCGGGGCTCTGGTGAAAAACCAAGACATGTGAACGTGTGAAGTGGTCAGGCAGTATGTGGTGTTCCCACCACATGGACTCCTGGGGGCAATCCGACGCAACGTTGAGCCCTTGCAGTGTCGACACCAAAATGGAAGAAACTACGGTGCCACGGTGTAGCCCCAGACATGATGGCTTGGATCCTTGGCGCGGCAAGGCAAAAAAAAAAAAAAAAAAAAAAAAAACCTTTGCGGCATGACGAGGATCGGATGCTCCTGCCTTGCGCGGTCAAGTGTCTGGCATCGTGTTCGGGCAACCAGACTCGACTCCACCTTAGTTAGCCGCATCTGATAAGCTGTGGGGCCGTTGGGGGGGGTGTGCGGGGGCGCATCTCGACGCTCGGCCAACCCTCCTTCCTGTGCCGCGGAATGCGGGACGAACGTGTTCAGCGCGCCAACTGGTGATCTCCCACAAGGTGGTCAAACGACTCGGAGCATTTGGCTCACATCAAGAGGGCGCTTCCTGAGATTGTTACTACGCTCACACCGGCTCTTGCCCCACGCCTCGCTTCGAATCTGATAAACGCATGGGCCACCACCGACACCCACCAATGTCCGGTTCGCCCAACAACTAAAATGCCAAGTTCCCAACAGAAGAGAATCCATCAGGCCAAATGCCAACCAGCCCTAGATGATGGGCAGTTGTCACGTCTGGACAAGTTCTCGATGCGAGATGCGAGGTTGCATCACCGTGCGTATCTGCGTCATCATGTCGTGTGCGACGTAACGAGTTAACGTCCGGCGGCGCCGTAACAACACACTACGTATACATGAGACGAGCGGTCTCATGCCCACAAAGGGCTTATTGACATGACATGCGTTTAAGCTTCTTAAAATTTTCTCCCCCCATGACCAAGATTAGTCAACGGCATGGCCGCGGATACGCTCGTGGGGCCTCAAAATGGCAGTACATGACGTTATGTTCCGGGTGCATGCAAGCAAGGAGGCTTCTGACCTGCTTTTTTTTTTCCTTGGCTTCGGTTCGGGATGCATCCCCTGGTGGCGGGGAGAGCTCAATTCACCACCGCTCTGACAACCATTCGGACACGCACGGCATATTATTTCACACAACATGATATCCCACAGCTAGCCCCGATTCTCATCCCTAGCCGTAACCAGCTCCAGCCAAGGCGGGATCCTCCCGAGCCCCGGCCTTCTTCCAAGAAGCCATCAAGATCCTTCATCCGCACACTCTGCAAGTCAAGCCCTCCTAGCCAGGGTCGGTGTTTTGCAGGATTGTCGTGACATGCATGCATTCATGACCCATGCCTTGCTTGGCTGCGTTGCGTCTCTTTGCTTGAAACGCAACAACTCCGGAATGTGAAAATGTCGTCTGTGCCCGTGAATATGCTCGGACTAATAAAACAATCATTTGATCAAAATCCTTGCTACCGCAGGCACATGTTCGATTTTGGAGGGTATCTGGACATCATGTCATCAGGAAAACAGTCGCCAAGTATCTATCAGGACATTGGTCTCATGCTTCAGTTCTAATGATTCCATCTATACGTGCAGCTGGAACGCAAAGCTCCGTAATCAACTCTTCTCCTCCGCCACCGTCATCTTGGCGGCATCGCACAACGCCCTGAACAAGCCGTCCGGCCTGGCGTACAGATTCGGTGCGCTGTCGAACTCGGCGACTCGGCCGCGGTCCATTACCAGGACCCGGTCACAGGAGTCAATGATGGTCTCGAGTCGATGCGCTACGGTAAAGACTGTGGCATCCGCCATGATCTCGGTCAGCATCGCCTGAAGCTGCTTATCGGCTCGGCCGTCAATTGAGGCTGTTGCCTCGTCGAGGATGACCACTCTGGATCGTCTGACGAGGGCGCGAGCGATGGAGATGAGCGACCGTTGACCGTGGGATACGTTCGCTCCGTTCTCTTTGACTTCGAAGTCAAGGTCGAGGATGGAGCCGTCGTGAATGCGCTTCTTTCCAGTATCGCTCGACTCGCTTACCACCCCGCCAGTCGACTTGATGGCTTTGGTGTCACTCTGCTCGCCGCCGAGTCCAACCGTGCGCAGGCACTTTGCCAGCCAGACGTCGTCGTATTGCTGGAATGGATCGAGGTTATATCTTATCGTGCCGGCTAGAAGCACCGCGTCTTGGCTGATGACGGACAAGCGTGATCGCAACAGATGCAGACCGACCGTATGGATGTCCGTGCCGTCAATAATGATTCGTCCGTTTGTGGGCTCGCAAAGCCTGAGAAGAGAGGTAATCACTGAAGACAGTTTGTTAGTATCGACCCATCACGGATCTGTGTACATGCATGTATTTTCGTCGCCAAAGACTTACACGTTGTCTTGCCTGCACCGGTCCTCCCCACAATGCCAATTTTTTCACCAGGCCCGACGTCAAGCGTCACGCCTCTGAGCGCTGGATCCAGGCCGGGGCGATGGCTGAGAGTGACTGACTGGAACCGTACATGTCCCTTTCTTGGCCATTCCTGTTCCTTGAGGCGCTTGTCTACGCTCTTGACATCATGCGCAGGCTCCTGCTGAATGCCATACGCGTAATGAAGCATCCTCTCGACCGAGTTCATGTTACTCTCAATCTCGGCGCTGAAGCGAATCATGTTACCGAACGCAGCCTGGGCAGTGACCATGTACGACAACACTGCGCCCCCAGAGGAGGCATCAATGGTGTCGCGAAGCCCAACAACCAACAGACCTACTCCCAGCACGAGGATGGCACCAGAAAGATCGAGACGAAGGTTGAGCCAGCGCATGGCGGCAATAGAGAGCCAGTAGGCTTTGTTCTCCGTGTCAATCTTGGCAGCATTGTCATCAACGAAACGCTCCACAACGCCAAAGGCCTTGAGGGTGGGCAGTCCAGACAAGGACTCGCCAAAGTGTTCGTAAACACGGCTTCGAAGAAGGTTGTTGAGACGGCGTAGCTCTCGTGAGGAAGGACGATAGTACATGCCGGTCCAGATATACATGAGCAGGACACCGCCGGCAATAGCCAAGAAGACGGGCAGGATAATGCTGACGACAATAATGGTGCCCATAACCTGTACCAGTGTTGAGATGAAGATTCGCAACTGCTCGCCGACAACGTTATCCACGGCATCCATGTCCTTGCTGAAGCGATGCGTAATACGTCCTTGAGGTGTTGTGTCGAAGAAGGCCATGGGGGCAAATAGTACGCCAGAGAGAGCCGCGGCGTGGAGTTGGTTGGAGCACCAGAAGCAAAAGATGGCAAACACGCTGCTTGTGAGGAACAGGCCGAGAGACTGTCCGATACCCAACGCAGCGAAACCTCCCATGTATGCGCTCTCCGATATGCTCGGGAACTTATTAGTCTGCCACCAACTAAGCCATAGGGGGGAGACAACGCTGGTTCCTTGGAACATGGCTATGGCTGCCAAGAGTAAGGGCACCGTGAGCCATGCGTTTCCAAGCCCCATGTAACGCAGGTATGTCTTTCCGCTGACCGTGCCGATCAGTCGCTCCTCGTGTTGCATAATTTCTTTGCCTCTTTCTTCTAGGGTGCCTGGCTTTTTTGAGCCTGTCGGGGCAGAGGTGGCCTTTTCTTCCTCGTTGTTTTTGTCTGGCGGTTTTGCGTGGCTTGCTTCGTCTTCGCCCTCCGGAGG
Source organism: Metarhizium album ARSEF 1941 (assembly GCF_000804445.1). Lineage (NCBI taxonomy): Eukaryota > Fungi > Ascomycota > Sordariomycetes > Hypocreales > Clavicipitaceae > Metarhizium > Metarhizium album. The sequence continues at coordinate 371,418 of NW_024467591.1, forward strand.
GACCTCCGCGTTTCTGTCAGCGTCAGCAGGTTGTTTGGTCTCTGGAGATTGATGCAAGCTCGAGTCTTGCGCCATTGATGACCCAATGTAGTCGTGGAATGGTCCGCGTAGGCTGTCAAGATGGTCGAACGACCCCTGTTCCACAGTGCGTCCCTTATCCATGTATACAATATGATCGGCCTGGCGGGCTAAAGCCATGGAGTGTGTTATAAAAACAATCGTACACTCGTTGTTTCTGCGCGCCTGATTGACAACGCTGTCGAATACACGAGCGCCCACATGAGCGTCGAGCGCCGAGAAGCAATCATCCAGTAATAAGAGTTGGCTTTGACCGTATACAGCCCTGGCAAGGCTGATTCGTTGCTTCTGGCCCCCTGAGAGAGAAACTCCCTTCTCGCCCACAACAGTCATGTCGCCGTCAGACAGCATGTGGAGGTCCTGGTGCAAGCAACACCGACGGAGGACCTCGTCGTACCAGCCTGCATCAAACGGCCGGCCGAAGACGATGTTCTCCCTCACGGTTTCACTAAGCAGCCAGGCCACCTGCGGTGCCAAGGCCAGCTGCCGGGCCACGGAGAGGTCGAGGTTGATGGAGCATGAAAGTGCCTCGACGAGATGCATGTCGCCTAGAAGTGCCCTAAAGACTGAAGATTTCCCAGAAGCCACAGGGCCAACAATGGCGACCAGTTGGTGTTTTCTGACCTTGAGCGAGTCAATGTACAGTCTCTGAGATGGAACGGCAGGGGGCTTTTCGCCAATGACGCTGTCGCTGTCGCTGTCATCCGCCAGGAACTGTTCATCATCGTGGTAGGCGAACACGGCATCTTCAACCTCAATAACACAACCACTCCCTGCTTCCCGGCTCTTCTGAGCGAGCTCCTTGCGCAACGCAGCATCGCATGCAGCGGCCTCGTCAGAGGCAACCATGAACATGGATAGACGCTCCAACGCTGCTCGCGCGTCAGCAATTGCAGAAATGGCGATAGGCAAGGCACCAAGGGGAGCCCTCATGAGTAGAAAGAAGGCTAGACCCGAGAATACTACACCGGCTTGCATGTCACTTCCAGTGACGACCCCGTAGCACACGATGCTGACCACGGATGCAAGAGTAGGCGCCGTGAATGAGACGGCAATATTGAGGGCCCGCAGCAACATTCTCTTGCGGATGTAAACGACCTCATCAGAACGCAGTTTTCCAATTTTGGATAGCAGGCTCTTCTCATATGCATTCGTCTTGACGAGACGAATGGCCGACACGGCCTCGACGACGGCCTTGACACGAGCGTCGGTAAAAGGCATGCTGTGTCGACGGAGTCGGAAGAGATTATTCATCATGAGCGACTGCAGAGGGTAAAGCAACGCCAACAAGCCGAAGCCAGGCAGTGCGCTGTATCCCAATGTCCAGATGGCAAGGCCCAGACAGAGGATGATCTGGAGAATGCTTGTCCACGCAGAGTGCAAGTAGCTGCAGCAAAAATCCACACGTGTCACATCGGCGCTCATCAAGCTCATCAGTTTTCCTGCGCCCAGGTCGTCCTTCAACCTTGCTCGCTCGGTGAGTTGAGTTGTTGACCTGCGGTAGATTACGTGCATAAGAGCTGCTCGTAGCAAAAGTCCGGTCGAAGCAGATCGGTAGAAGCCGTGTACATTGGAGACAATAGAAAGGGCCAGGACCGCAAATAAGCCAACGGCAAAGCCAAAGCCTGATCGATATGCTTGCCGAGACGGATCATTAAGCGAGTTGATGAGGAAGCGGATGAGCAGTGGTGACACCATCTGCGTCAAGTCGCCCAACATCTTGAGCAGCCCCCCCGACCAGAACCATCGGAAGCAGATGTCGTTTAGAGAAAGTGTCAGGATAGTCGCGTCTGTCGTCCTTCTTGTCCAGCAGTGTATCCAGGAGAGCCAACGCGCAGGAAGACGACGTTGTTTGTTCGCCGCGCGCCTCGCGGCCCACGACTCCTCGAGGCGACGGGCGTGGTCGATGACCAACCTGGTGCTGGGAAGGTCGTAAAGGTCGTCAGTTTGAAGGGGTCTACTATATCCCGTCCGCAGTAGTGTGCCCAGCCAGTTGAATGTGATGACGGACAGCAGGTCGGCCCTCGATTCTGGCGTTTCGGTCTCATGTGCATGGCTGTCGGTGCCCTCTCCATTTTCCGCCCTACTCGAAGAGAATGCTGGCTTTGAATCGACATGCCGTTGCGTGAGCCTCGTCTCGATTGGTTTCTGTGACAAGAAAGGGACCCTCCTGTACCACTTCCTGGGGGGAAACGTCTTCCCGTCGACGCTTGCCATGGCGTTGTTGGCATTGATTGGAATTGGCGAGGATTGGCGAATGCAAATGTACAGAATTTTTTCAGCGTACGGTCATGTTCACGGTCAGTCCCGACACAAGAGTCCACTCACATACGGCACATGCACCCGAGTCCAGACAAAACGGAGGATCGAGAGGCGACACGAACCACTCGGTACGGAGTCCCGGGCTGAGGCACTCACCGGTTGCGGAGCCAAAACTTGGATGAAGACTGCAGTCTAGACTCCAGCCGACATTGCAGCTCGGCATCACTTGCCTCATTGGTTGTCATGTTTGAAAGGTCCTGCGAGATAACGCGCTCCCAGCCATGCAATGCAATCCATGCCACCAAGGAAGGCGGATGATGACGAGAGCACAGTGCGAGCATGACATTTGGTTTAACAAACGATTGGTGGGCTCTTCTACATGGGAGCAGCTAGCCATTGTCGTAATTATCCAATAGAACTACGTGTTGACACAGACAAGGGAATTGATCGACTTCGCATGAGTCAAAAGAGGTTAACTGTTTTTCTGGTACGTACATCCATGCGAACCGCCAATAGTCGTTCAGGATCATCAACATTCAGACTCGTGCTTATTCCCACCCATGTCGGCGTAGAAAAGTTTGTTCCAAGTTATTCCAACCCTCGCATCCAACAAGCGATATCTGCCGCCCCTCCTTCTCTCTTTTTCTTTCTTTCTATGCTACAATTCTTTCGTTGGGAGCTTGCAGATACTCATCCCTCCCTGCCTTGTGACGTGCTTGCAGTGAGTGATGCTACCAACTCGCTCTCCATCACACTCCCAGACATTCTACATATCTTCTCTCCTTTTTCTTTCTTTTCGAGCACCTGGCTGGCAAATACATCAACCGGTTCCTCATTCAGGTGATTGACCGCACTTAAGTGAGCAACCCACCTTGAAGTCCCTGATAATCCGACCAACATCATAACCTCCAGTAACTAGCCATGGGCAGCGTAAACAAAGAGCCGGAATCTGCGCCGCCGCAAGAGCAAACCAAGATCTCCTTTAAACTGCCCGATGGCAAATATGAATTGTGGATTGACGCAACTGCGTCAGGCAAGTCGGTCGCGTATGAAGTCGGCCAAGCAAATTTTCCAATGCCCTTGGCTCGCTGGACGACAGCCGACACAAAAGTCAGAGTATCGCCGGCGATGGTCAATGACAATGTGAGCGAGTATGACAGCCTACTGCAGTTTGACATTGTCAACAATGACGCATCGCTAGTCTCATTTGGAGGCAAAGCCGGACAGGAGGACCCGGCACTTCTATGGGCTGCCGTGTACGCTCTATGGCTTCACCCTCAGCTCAGAGAGAAGGACCTTGTTGCCATTGCCGTCAACAGTCAGCTGCTCGGGGAGTATTTGCGATGTACTGGCTTGGGAGTCATCTCTCCCTTCTCCCAGAACGGCTCCACGACGACCGTGGTTCCGAAAGACGCCATCTTCTGGGTTCACCGTGAGGCCTTCTGGCAAGGCGCCGGAGCACCAGACTCCCAGAACTGGATTCGCAGCCGCCCCGAGGTCACGCAGTTCCCCGGCTTCAATGGCACGAATGGCAGCTTTCCCAGCCAAATTGGCTTCACACGCAAGGGCAATGTCTGCACCGTTCACCCTGTGCGGCCGCCCAAGCCTGCTCCTGGGACCCTGATTTACTCTCGCTACATTGTTGACCTCGGTGAGCACCTGCGCATTTACCACATCGATGCCAGTAACCCTGTGCACTTTGAAGCCTACGCGAGGTGGCAGAACTCGGATCGCGTGAACGCCGGATGGAGGGAGCGTGGTCCCGACGACCACCATCGCAGATACCTCGCGTCGCAGCTCGAAGATCCGCATACCATGTCGTGCGTCTTTGAGTGGGATGGCCAGCTTGCCGGCTACACGGAGATTGGCTTCGTCATGGAGGACAATGTGACTTGCTTTATCGGTTCCAACTGCAACATTGTGGTCGGTGAACACGACCAGAACGTTCATTTCCTGGTCGGAGAGGAGAGATTCCGCGGTGGGAAGCGTTATCAAGCCGCCAATTGTTCAATCATGCACTTCGCGTTCTTGCGGGACCCGCGTACAAAGCAGATTATTCGCGAGCCCCAGCACGACCAGCCAAACGTCAAGATCCTAGAGAGGTTCGCCCCGTTGGAGAAGAAAAAGCGGTTCCATCTGCCACACAAAACGTCCATGCTGGTTGCCTTGCAGCGGGACCGCTTCTTCCAAGCAGGTCACTTTCTATAGCGTAGTCTTGTGAAGCAGCGCCAAGGAAAGCCGCCATCCATGCTGCATACTACAAACCAAAACATACAACGTGAAGTTTGTGGGTACTGTCGGGTATATCTCTGGAAACAATCTTTTAAAAGAAGCTCTGTTGCTTACCTTGCCCGTACCAAAGCCTACCAGGCCCAAATGAAGCTATATTTTGCCCATGGACAACCCATTTTGCACCGTGCTTTGAACAAACGTGCACCCGCTGAACGTCCTGTTCGCGCTCCCAGCAGTCCACCGCCGGCAGTAGCCGATGGCGGTACTGCAGTGCGGTGTCGGATCAAAGTCCACGTCTCGATCTCTAATCTGATTAGATGGTGTGTGGAGGGTGTGTGGCATGTGCCTTGGTGGTCACAGTCTGTACACTGTGCGGAGGTGCTTGTGGGTGTGTTCCACTTCCCGCTGCGAAATCTTATCAATCAGATAGCCAAGGCAGTGACTCCAACTCGACGACCAGGGATGAGGTGTTGATCTCAACCCATCGTATTTCCGGCAAACTTTTTGCAAGCAGCCTCAGCGGCGCAGGCGAACTTTGTCGATTTCGCTAGAAATTCGAGCTCTCTCCTTGTTGTCCTTATGTTTTTCTTATTTTCATGATTATTCGAGCCGTGCCTAATCGTTTGTGGCTGGACGCTGCGCTTTGAGTAGTACAACGTGACATCCCGTGGAGGCTACCAACTTTAGAACCAACTTGTGGGTGAGGGATTTAATTTCCAGACGAGATTGCGGGTCTTGAAGCTAGTCCGAATGGGGCTAAATTAGCCCAAACTGCAAGTTTTGCGGTCTGAATGACGATCAACGCCATCCGTAGGACGATCAACGCCATCCGTAGCTTCACTCTTTCCTTGTTTCCCGGCCCAGAACTCTTATTTCCTGTTCACTGGTGCGGAGAGAATTCTGAAACGATGTGGGCTCTGGGGCCGGCACCGGATGTTTGCCCCGCGAAGTGATGATGATGATGATGGATGCACCCTGCCAGTCCATGGGGGCGATTTTATTCCCACGCTCCTTGGCCGAGAGGTCGTTGCGTGTACAATGCGCCAATAGCAACAGCCATCGTGACATATTGGCGGACGTTGAAAAACAGTCATGGACACAATCAATGTTGCCTGATATTCACGCATGTCACAGTTACATCAGTTGGTTTGAGAAACAAGCCTCCCAACAGACACCTGGCCTGCCAACAGGCCATTCATGCCATATCATCTCAAGAGTCAAGACGCCATTGTGGCAACTTCACACGATATTCGCATGCGGGACACAATTCCTCTACAGCCACCACCGGCTACGCAGCTTCGGCCGCTGCATACCCTCCACGAGGTCGATAAAACATCATGCGATGAACTGAGCTGGACGGCCTCGTTTGGGTCGCGACCAAGCGAGGGGACGGTTCTTCGAGCCTTCATCAGCCTTGTCTCTCGAGTTATAGTCGCCGAGCTCGACGAGGTGTTTTATGTTAAACATGATTCACGCGGCGGCTTCATCAGGGCTCGCGCCGGCGACAGCGCTCAGGCTGGCAGGTATTCCTTCATACGTCACGGGGAGGAACAAGGTGACTTTTCTACCGACTTCTCCATCGGCCCAGGAACAGTGCGTCACTCCAACCGGGCTCGGGGTTTTCGATGCTAACAGTGTGTTTAGGGCCTGCAGCTTCACGCGGCGGAGGGCCCCATACGGCTCATCGCGCCGGCAAGCATCATCACACAACCAGCCCTTGACGCCTTGGGTCAAATGTTGGTAGATATCGTCCTGAATCTAGAGAATGGCGGCGGCGGCGGTGTCATTGAATGGACGCAACCCTCCGTGTTAAACTACCCTCCCACAGACAGACCCGTGCCGTTGTGGCCTGGCGAAGGGCAGCCTACGCAGCCGGCGCTGCTCCACGGATGGTTTGAGCAGAGGGCTCGAGACCATCCTCAGCGGGTTGCCCTGGACTTTCTCACGGACCTTGCAACCGGGAAGAGGAAACAATTCACCTATAAACAGGTCTCAAACGCCGCCGCCGCCTTGGCAAGCAAGCTTAATCAAGCCAGCTCCCAGTCGGGCGCAGCAGTGAGGACAGTGGCCGTGTCCATGGGCCCGTGTCCCGAACTATACATCAGCTATCTTGCTGCTCTGAAAGCTGGCCTGGCTTTCTGTCCAATAGCTGTGGATGCCCCCGATGAGAGAAGAGACGCACTACTGGCTGACTTGAAGCCGGTGGCAGTTCTGGTAGACGGATCGGGCGAGCTCGACGCAGCCGTGGAGAGCATCAGCGTGGCTACATTTCTCGAGACGTGCGACGTTGAGCCTCAACAACAACGTCCGCCTCCGCTCTTCCACCCCTGTGAAACCGACGCAGCCTACGTTTTGTACACGTCAGGCACGACTGGTCTACCCAAAGGCGTCATCGTGAGCCACATCTCTGCAGCCTGCACGGTCACCGCTTTGAGCAATCACTATGGGCTTTGTCGCGCCGACACACCAACACGCGACCGACCAGTTCGATGGTTCCAGGGCGCGGCGCCAACATTCGATATTTCAATCTTTGAGATCTTCTGGACGCTCAGCACGGGCTCAACGCTCTGCTGCGCTCCCAGGAGCCTCACCATGCAGAATGTGGACAAGGTAATCACCGCGTTGGAGGTCGACATGACAAACGTCACGCCCAGCTTCGCTAGCCTTATTGATCCATCCTCAATACGCGGCCTCGTGGTAGGTGGCGAGACGCTCAACACTCGACTCCTACGAGACTTTGCTCGCCACAACCCCCCGGGCAAAGACGCTCCATCGGTGCCGCAGGGCATCTACAATGGGTATGGTCCTACGGAAGTGACCATCTACTCCGTTGCCCAAGCCCATGTTCCAGCAACCCAGCGAGGCTCTGTTATCGGCACGCCGCTGACGACTTGCGGCCTTCTCATCGTCGACGACCACGTTCAGGGGCTGGAACCCGTGGCCATGGGCGCGACTGGTGAGCTGGTTCTCACAGGGCCGCAGGTCAGCAATGCCGGCTACCTCAACCGACCCGAGGAGACGGCCAAAGTGTTCGTCGAGGATGCCAGATGGGGTCGTGCGTACAGGACTGGTGACCGCGCCAGGATTGTATGGAATGATCAGGGCGAGCTCCTCGTCGAGTTCTTGGGCCGAATGTCCGACGGCCAGGTGAAGCTGAGTGGGCGGCGTGTCGAGCTCGGGGAGATTGAGAGTGTCTTGGCAAACAATGCCGAGGGCGTACGGCAGACGCTCGCGTGCGTCTGGAAGCCTCGACGTGATGCGTCGGGCTCCGAAAAGGTCATGAGTCTGGTGGTCGTAGATCCAAAGAGCACGCTGAGCTTCGAGGCTGTTCAGTCACGATGCGCGGAAGCAGCGCGACGTCATCTGCCGGACTATATGAGGCCTGCTCGAATCCTCCAGGTCGACGAGCTGCCTCGATCGGCCTCTGGCAAGGTCGACCGCAAAGCAGCGGCAGCATACGTGCAAAGAATGCTGCCGCAATCAGAAAAAGTGGAATCCCAGGAAACAAAGCACGGGGCCCTGGAGAGCGCAGAGGATGCCCAACTCGAGAAGGAGATCCTTGAGATGCTGTCCATCATCGTCAGCAATGACTTCAGCACCGGGCCCGCGTTGACGGCCACCACATTGCTCGTCGAGGCTGGAGTAGACAGTCTTCGCGCAATGAGGCTCCTGCGTGAAATCAGGAACCGGTGGCCAGACTCGACGGATCTACAACCATCATTGGGCTTGCTGCTCGACCCCAAGGCCAGCATTCGATCCGTCTTCTTCACCTCAGCGTCAAACGCCGACGCCTCTTGGGGATCAGCCGTGGACGAGGCCAGAGCCAAAGCCAGGGCAGAACGACGGATCGCCGACTTTGCTTCCCGCCACGCGGTCGAGTCGCTCGCCAAGATTGGTTCCATTGAACAGTCCGATGTTGAAATGGTGTTGCCTGCGACAAGTACGCAAAGCCAGCTGGCCGTGAGCTTTGCCATGGACCGACGGAATTATGTCAGTCACACAATCTTGCCGCTGGAGCCAGGCGTCTCTCTTGAGGCGCTCGAGAAAGCCATTCATGACGTCCTCGATCGACATGCCATCTACAGGTGTGCCATCGTTTCGTGTGACGATGACCTATCGCCATTTGCTCAGGTCGTCTTGAAGCCGGACGCCTGGCGTAGATGGATAGGCAACGACATAAGAGTTGTGCGGAGACGGGGCAATACCGCCGGGGATGCTCGCGAATGGCTCGATTCAGCCCATCAACACCTGGACTTTGAGTCACAAAAGCTGTATTACGCGCAGATCGTCCAAGCTTGCGCCGAGGATGTGTCCGACGGCGGCAATGGGCTGCTCGTAATCAGCATGGCACATTGCATCTGTGACGGTGCATCACTAGAAGTGTTGCTCGGCGATATTTCCAGAGAGTACGCAGGCCTCGATCCTCTTCCGCGGCTCGGTATCAAAGAAGCCGTTTTGGACTGGGCCTCTGGCGTAGACGCCGAAACTGACAAGCAATGGAAAGAGGCTCTTTCAGGCTGGGAAGTCGAAAGTTTCCACGCCTTGAGCGGCAATAATGTGAAATCATCCGCACCAGGAGCTGCGGGCGACTACGGCCATGGCGTGATCGAGTTTACCAGCGGCTTAGAATGGCAGACGCTCGAAGCAAGGAGCAGGGCCTTGGGGGCTTCGCCGCTCTCCATCTTGCAGGCATCTTGGTCCTTGCTCCTTCGGGTCTTCTCGGAAGCAAACACTGGAAGTGTCGTGTTTGGTAGTGTCATCTCTGGACAGCACGAGGCTATTCACGCACCCAGCTTCTCCGTGGTGCCGTGCCGCGTTTCTCTACCTGACCGTCAGACTGTGCGTGAGCTGGTGGAGGGACTCGCAAACCGCTCCAGATTCGCCCAGGGTCACCGAAATATGTCTTTTGGCATATTCGAGACCTTGCCGTACAACACTGCTTTGGCCCTTCAGGCATACTCTCCTCCCGGGGCCAGCCCCAGCACAGCCCAGGACATGGCAGCAGCGGCGCCCTGGACTGAGATACGTAGCCCGGCAATTCGCTATGATTTCGACATCTTCGCCGAGGTGTTCCCAGCTGGTCGTCGCGCCGGTAGTTGCCAGACCAGAACCATCTCATTCAAGCTCACATATCGCGACGACGCCCTGTCGCAAACGTCAGCCGAGGTTATCGTGAAGCAATTTGCAGAATTGACCGGGGTGCTGCTCAGTTCCGAGGCCGAAAGTCTAGTACAGACTCTGCCAGCTCGCCTGCCCAGGGGCTTGCTGTCGGCAGAGGGCGCCGTTCCCATGTCAACGAAAGACACGGCGGAAGAGGAACGTCTGAGACGGGATCGCGCCGAGATTCTCCACGCTCAGTTTGAAAACCAGGCTGCAGAAACACCAGATCTGCTGGCCCTGAGCTTCTACACGGCTCTGGACGCCTCACCTGTTGACGTGACCTACGCAGAGCTCGACGCCCGGGCTAATTGGCTGGCGAACATCCTGCGCGAAGAAGACGTTGATATTATTCCCATCTGCATGCAGCGTAGTGTTGAGCTCTATGTCTGTATTCTGGCCGTTCTCAAGGCTGGATCTGCCTGGTCTCCAATCGACGAAACCTCGCCCGTCCAGAGACGAACGTCGTTGATTGCCAGGACGAAGAGCAAGATCCTGCTAACAACCACCGAGTCCTTCCCTCTGGCTGAGCCATGTCTGGCCCACGAGAGTCTGACTGGTGTACGCGCAATCCTCGTCGACAAATTCGCAAACAACACGACATCTGTGCGGGCCGAGCCGCGCCGCAGCGTCCAAGCCTCACGATCTGCTATCGATGGACAAGACCTTGCTTACCTCCTCTGGACCTCGGGCACGACTGGCGAGCCCAAGGGTGTCATGATTCAGCACTGTGCCGCCGCGAATGCCATGCGCGACCTCCAGGTCCAGGTCGGGCACGGCGCGAAAGACCAGGTGCGCACGCTGCAGCTATCAGCCTACAGCTTCGACGTATTCGTGCAAGATCTTTTCTTCACATGGGGTCTGGCCGGTAGTGTGATTAGCGGAACACGGGAGCTGGTGCTGGGCACATTCACCGAGTTTGTAAATAAGTCACGCCCGACCCACGCTCATCTCACCCCATCTTTCGGCGCCAGCATCGACGTCGAAGAGATCAGGGGCTCGACTCTGCAGTTCGTCACCTTCATCGGCGAGAAACTGACGGAAGACGTCGCTGAGGCCTGGGCTGCGCCAGGGATCACCACCAAGGCGTACAACACCTATGGCCCGGCCGAGAACGCTGTCGTATCAACCATGAGACAGTTTTTTGGAAAGAGCCGCGATCAAGCCAAAGCTGCCAACGTTGGCTTCCCGTTGACACCTTGTACGGCGTACGTTGTGCGTGAAGTCGAGAACCCCGATGAGGAGCAGAAGAAGCAGTGGGAACTCGTGCCTCGATATGGCGTTGGTGAGCTGGCACTCGGCGGTGCGCAGGTCGGGAAGGGGTATCTCGGCGACGAGGCCAAGACCATCAAGGCTTTCATCCAAGGAGGCCCGGGTATCGATGAGCGTATCTATCTAACCGGAGACATGGTGCGTCTGAACGATCACGGTTTTGAATTCCTTGGCCGCAACGACGATCTGGTCAAGATCACGGGTATTCGAATCGAGCTGAGCGAGATCAGCGCGGCTTGTGCCACCGTCAAGGATGAGCTGCCCGCCGTCGAGCACGTCGAGACACTCTACCTGCCGCGCCCAGGAGTCGGCGGCGGCAGCAGCGATGCCGACCACAAGGTTGTGGTCACCTTTGTGTCCGTCAAGAAGGCGAACTATGAGACGGCTGTGATCCGAGCCAAGGTTTTCCAGAGGGCGAGGGAGATGCTGCCAACGTACATGGTGCCTGGGCACATAGTCGTGCTGGACGCCACCATGCCGCGTACAGCTTCCAACAAGGTCGATCGAAGAGCCCTGCAGAACATTTACAATAGTGCCGATCTCAATATTCTCGCGGGACGCGACGCGACGGCCGGTAACGGCTCAGTTGTCAAGGTCGACTGGCCGGAGCATCAGCTTCGCGTCGTCGTGGCCATTGCGGAGAACTTCAAAGTGCCCATCGAGCCCCTTTCCCCAGATGACAGCTTGGCGAGCCTGGGATTCAGCTCGCTGCAAGTCACCAAGTTGGCCTGGGCATTGCGGCGCCAGATGGGGTGTGCTGTTGGTGTCCTTGACCTCATGCGATGCCAGACCCTGGGCGAATTGGTCGAGGTCGTCCTGGACTCCATGAAGACGATCCGTGGACCTGACTCGAAGGCCAAGCCCGCTCCGGAGACCTCGTGGATGGCTCCCATTAAAGAACATCTGACAAAGTGTCTTCAAGGAGAAGTACGACCAAAGGACACTGCCTACATACTGCCTGCCACACCGGTCCAGGAATCACTTCTCGTCGAAACCATGATCGACCAAGGAGCATACTGGTCACACCGCATCTTTGACCTCGATCATCTCCCCCGAATCGATCCTTCTCGTCTAGAAAGCGCATGGACTGCTGCTGCCACTCAACTCGACATTCTTCGGACAGTCTTTGTGTCACTGTCGCAATTTTCGGTGTACGACGAAGAGGCCAAGGGCGCGGACAATGCACAATGGGCGCGCCAGAAAGGCGTCTGCGCTACCATTCTCCAGGTGATCCTTGAAAAGACGCGTCTTCACTGGACCACGATTCGCAACGCAGACACAAAAAGCTTGGCTCGACTCGCTGAGAAGATACAGATGAAGCTTACGCCTCTGGGGACCGGAGAGTGTCATCCTCCGTGGGCGGTCACTTTCTCCGAGGGCAACAACAAGATGATGTTGAGCATGCATCACGCCCTCCATGACGAAACGGCCTCCAGAATGCTTCTAGACATCGTTGCCAAACTGTATCGCAGCCCGAAGCAAGCTTCCGGACCCGACAGTGCAGTTCTGCAAATGGAACGGGGCATGGAGCTGGGCCTGTTGCCATCCATTTCCCAACGAGACGAGGCTTTGGCTGCGTGGACTCGACGACTAAGTGGCATAGTAGAGGCCGATGGTGCCCTGAACGGACTATTCCCCGATCTTACAGAGTCCCGTGTGAAACAAGAAAGAAGGATTCTTCCCGCCAAGCGCACCATCCCCAACCAGCTGCGTGAGCGTAGAGCCGGTGCGCCAGACCTGCCTCGTCTTGTGCAATCTGCTTTTGGCTGTGTTCTGGCTGCTGTCCTTGAGCTGAAAACCGTCGTCTTTGGCCAGACGGTCTCGCAGCGTATCTTACATCCAGACCTTGCCCGAGTCGCAGGGCCTGCCATGGCCACCTTGCCGGTCATTGTTCGCGCGCATGCCTCGAGCGCCCTGGAGCTCTGGGCCGCGATGGAACGCGATGCTTCTTCGTCTTTGAGCCAAAGCGCCCACAGGCTGCACCCGGTGGACATGAAGAAGATGATCAATGAGGGTAGCGGACAACGCCATGCCCCCTTTCCAGCCCTGTTTGTCTTCCACCCTGCTGCTGCCCTTGACGACGAGGCTCATTTTGACATCGGGCTTGGAATGTTTCACGAAGTTGGTCAGGCTCTGTCACTGAATGTCGAGCACCCTATGGCCTTGAATATCTTCGAGGCCGACAACGTCATTGAGTTGACAGGGAACGCCCGTCATGTCTCTCAGCCGATGCTGGAGCTCATGCTTGACCAGACTCTGGACCAAGCTCGCGCGATGTTGGACCAGCCCCAGGTACCACTAGACCGACTGAGCAACTACATGCGCCGCGAGCTCGTCTCTCTTGTTGGTGACCATGCCACCCTTGTGGGCACAGATATTGTCAAGAATCCAGCGGACCTGATCACTAAGCAGGCGATTGAGCACCCGGATTGGATTGCCGCAGAGGAAGTATTCTTGGAAGAGGGCGAAGACGGAGAAGGCGGCGAAGAAAAGATCATTACCAAGACCCTCACGTATCTTGAGCTAGAAGTGCTTGTTGATGCAATTGCTTCCATGCTGACCAGCCACAGACCGGACCTTCAGCCCGACGACGTGGTTGCTCTGTACCTCGGGAGAGACACCAAATCCTTGGCTGCCATCTTGGCCATTTTCAGGTGCGGCTGCATATACCTTCCCATCGACGGGGATCTTCCCGCGGCCAGAAAGCAGCTCCTGCTCCGTGATGCGAACGCCAAGCTCGTTCTCACTACGAAGATCTGGGCTGGACATCTGAATCTGAATCCGGACAGTGACCCTCCGGCCGTTTTCCTCCCCGAAGGCGACGACGAGCTGGACGTGATTCGAACCTGGCCTAGGACCTTTTCCAAGCATGACGCCAGGCTTGGTGACGGAGGCTACCTCCTTTACACGTCCGGCTCAACAGGCCGTCCCAAGGGGGTCCGGGTCACAAACGAAAACCTGCTTCACTTTGTTTCTGCCATGACAAAACGCCTGGTTGAAGCCAATGCGGATACTGCCAATCTCGGAGGCGTTGGCAAATACCTCAACGTCGCATCTCGGGCCTTTGATACCCATCTCACATCCATGTTTGCTCCGTGGCACCTGGGTTTCCGTTCTGTCATTGGCAAGGACCGCAACGGTATCTTTGCCAGCTTACAACAGGTCATTAACGAGGTCGAGATTACGCACATGGGATCCGTACCCTCTGTGCTCACCCAGCTGGGCTTTCGTCTTGCGGATGTGCCTTCAGTGAGAGTCCTGACAATCGGTGGCGAGAAGGCGTCTCACGAGCTTTTTGAACAGTTGAACGCCGGAAGCCCCAAGGCGGCACTTGTGAACTTTTACGGACCGACCGAGGCCACCATTGGGTGCTTGAGCCACATTGTCGGTCCCGGATCCAACGCACGCAACCTGGGTGTGCCGCTGCTTGGTCTGGAGGCCATCCTCCTTGTTCCCGGGGATGGCGACGAGCAGGTGGTCGCCCGTAAAGGGCAGCCAGGCGAGTTCTGCATCGCCGGTCCGCAGGTGGCCGTGGGATATCTGAACAGACCGGAAGAGAATAAGAAGGGCTTCCAGCACACCAGATTACTGGGAGGTGGTGTGAAGCGCATCTACAGGACGGGCGACATGATGAGGATGATGCACGACGGCACTTTGGAGTTTCTCGGCAGAAAGGACCAACAGACCAAGATCAGGGGCCAGCGCTTCGAGATTGGCGAGGTCGAGGCGTTCATCAAGAAGACTGTTGCCGATCAAGGAGCCATAGACGTCGCCGCCGCGGTTTTCGACCAGAGACTGATGGGCTTCCTGGCACGCAGGGTGAATACACTACTCAGGGCAGAGCTCGATGCCGAGCCTGAGCTGCTCCCGCGGCAGAGCCAGGCGCTGCAAGCCGTGCTCTCGGCCGTGGAGCAAGCGTGTCGAGAAGGGCTCCCGGCCTTTATGGTCCCGGACATGATGTGGGTGTCCAGGATTCCGTACCTGGCTGCGTCCGGCAAAGTCGACAGCAGGTCCCTCATCAAGTTGGCAAAGGACTTTGTGACGCTCCAGCAAAGTCCTCAAGTTGCCTGCATGTCGTCCGCGGGAGCTGCCTCGCCCCTGAACGGGGCAGAGTTGGGGGTTGTCGCTGCGATCCAAGAGGTCGTGGGCAAAAAGGTCGTTGCCGCCTCGGCGAGCGATATCCGTAGCCTGGGAATTGACAGCCTTTCAAGTGTAAACCTGTTGTCAGCCCTCAAGAGGCGAGGCTTTGACAAGGTGACCCTAGTAGACGTACTTTCGCCTTCCTGCACAGTCGGCTCGCTGGCCCTCGCGGGCAGTACAAATTCCAGCCCCGATAGATCGGTAACTACACGTCGTACGAGCCCAGCGAAGAAGCTGAGCTTGGACGACCTCGGTCCCGGCGCCACGAGGTTGGACAGAGCAAAGGCTGCCGCAGTCCTCCCTTGCTTGCCTCTCCAGGCGTCTCTAATCGCCCTGTCCCTCAACTGGCTCAACTCGTCTGAAGGGATGGAGCCCGCGGACGTCCCCTACGTGACACAGTTCAACTATCAACTTGCGCCCGGAACAGACGTTGCTCGATGGAAGAAGACGGCGGCCCAAGTCATCTCTTCGGAAGCCATGCTGCGAACTTGCTTCGTCCAGCGGGACGAGGACGGCCAGATCTTCCAGGTCGTGCTAGAATCACCACCATCACCCTTTGACGGCCAGGACGACGCTGCCGCTCTCGTAGCCCAAATGAGCTTCCGCCCGCCTATTCGCCTGCAGGTTCAAGATGACGAAGCGTCCTCCAGGACGGTGGTGTCGTTGAAGGTGCACCACGCCTTGTATGATGGTGCCGCTATCGCGTGGCTCAGGAATAAGATGGAGCAAGCTTACGCCAAGGGGGACCAAGCCGTGGCGTTGGATAACCGGAGCCTCTCGACTCTGCAGAGCCTAGCTAACCACTGCGACCTCACCGTTGAAGATACCCAGTCCCTCAAGAACGCATGGCAGGCCAAGTTGCGCGGTATTCGGCCCTGCCGCATCGGCCGCGACACGGACGAACTCAACAAGGACACAATGGTCCGCTCGATCCGCCATCTCGCCTACACAACGGCGGAGCTCAAGGCGATGCTGCATCAGGGGGGGTCTGTGTCCATGTCCACTGCCTTCCAAGTCGCCACTACCCTCTGCCTCGCATACCTTACCAAGAGATCGTCCATTGTCTACGGATTCACCATGTCCCTCCGACCCCTGTTGAGCAACGTCTCCGAACACGTCAACGGCTTTGTAGGGCCGTGCCTGAACACCATAGTTCATGCAATCAAGCTCGAAGGCGGGACGGAGACGCTGCCTCACCTGGCCGAGAGGGTTCGTCAAGGCCACGCCGATGCTTGCCGGGGCAAGATGCCGCTTGTGGCCGCAGACAAGATCCAACGCTGGGCCGGCCTTGAGGAGAAGCTCTTTGACAGCCTCCTGACCATCAACGTTGTCTCAGCAGATGAAGACTCACCTGATGGAAAGCCTGCGCCGGGCCACATGACGCCTCTGCCTGGCAAGTCCAAGGGCGATCTGGCCCTGGCAATCGACGTTGACATGCGTGCCGATGGCAAGATTGTCGTGTCGCTTTCTTCCGCAGGCGTCTTGACCGAAGCACAGCTTCAGGATGTTGGGGTTGTGTTGGAGAAGATTGTTGCTTCCTCTGCGGACAATAGTGCCACGATCGAGCAGTTCGCGCCTTTGACCTACGAAGCTGCTGGCCTTTCTCGAAACAGCATCGTCAATGATTCGTCCGCCCGGTCCGCATCTCGACTCTCAAGCGAGGGATTTGATGAGGCCCTGGCTTGCGTGGTGTCTACTGCATGTCGCCTCTTGAGCCTGGACGAGGCTGATATCAAGGCCCGGAACCCGGAGATGACGTCACTGTACCAGCTTGGAATTGATTCTGTCAATGTTCTGCCCTTTGTCAAACGTGTCAACAAGTCCGAGGGGATCAAGATCACGCCCAACGCTGTCATCCGGGCTCGTACTGTACAAGGCGTCGCAGCGCTCGTTTACCAGGCCAGGAGCAAGCGCCGCGCGCCTAGCAGCATCGACGGGGCTGAAAGGGGGAATACGAACGGGGGGCGAGAAAAGTCTGCTGCCGGTCAGGCTGACTATGAGCAGATCATGCGGCAGCTAGCCGGCGATGTTCTCTTCATCGCCACACCACTCCAAGAGGGCATGCTGAGCGCCTCCATGGCCATTGAAGACCAGGCATACATGTACACCCACGCAATGCAGCTATCTGAGACGGCGCGTGAGCGGGACACTCCAAGCTTTGGGTGCTTCTTCGCTGCCGTCAACGACACCGTGCAGACATGCGAGATCTTGAGGACTCGCTTCATCTTCACGCAGAATGATGACGCGCCGTGGGTCGGTGTAGTCTCGCCCTCGGAGCAGAGTGACCTTGTCCAGTGGGACGTTGCAAAGTCGGGCCTGGTCCGGTTGAGAATTCACCACGCCCTGTATGACGCAAGATCCATCCAGGCTGTGTTGCGACTCTTGAATGAAGACTACGCCAGACGTCTTGCCGGCCATGGGGGGGAGGACAGAGGAGGCCACACTGACGTGAAGTACCTATTCCGTCCCTTTGCCAAGGCGTCTGCTCTGGCGCAGAAGCGTGCCGTGGCATTCTGGACGGATACGGTGCGAGACTACGCGTATAGTCCTGTTGAGATATCCGGCGAGTCGCTGCACGCTTCCTCTTGCTTCTACTTCACCCTGGGCAGCTTGGAGCTGGCGAGCCTTCAGAGCAAATGCAGAGCGGCAAGCGTGACTTCCAAGGCGGCCATGCAGCTCGCCTGGGCCAAGGTCCTCTGCGAGTCGGTCTACAAACAGCCAGATATTGTCTTTGGGGAGGTGATTATGGCAGGCGACGATGACAGCGGCGATATCATAATGGGGCCGACCATCAACACGCTTCCTCTGCGTATCAAGTTGGCTCATCAGTCGGGGGCCATCAGCATCGGTCAGGCTTTATCTCAACTACAAGCACTGGGCGACAATGCCAGGGACGCAAAGGGAATGGCGTCCTTGAGGGCCATCCAGACAGCATGGAGATCGTCCAGGGCTGAAGGTGTCAACACAGCCGCCGGCCTCTTCCAGAGCTTGTTCGTATTCGACGGCGTCATCGGCTCCGAAAGCGACAGGCCACGGACGGATCTTGTCGTGCCGGCCCGTGCCGCGACGCCGGATGATACGAAGACTGGTGAGAAGGGACCTGCGTACGATGACTACCCTTACATCGTCAGCTTCCGTATCAAAGATGGCGCCTTGCACGGCGCCCTGCGAACCAAAGCGGGCGACGAGGAGGCGAATCGCCTGGGCCAGCGGTTGGAAGCTGCCTTGCGATACGTTGGGGCGGAGAATCTGGAAAATTCGGCGCTCGATCCCGCCCACGTACCTCGGGCGGATAGTTGGGACAAAGAACGAGTACCCAAGAAGGGGGCGAGCGGGGATGCTGATTGTCTAGCATCAGATGGACTGACGGGAAAGGCTGAGGCCGTTCTGGACCTCGTAAAGCAGGTGGTCGGGGACAAGATCAGAGGGGAAGACATACGGTGCAACACCAAGTTGGTGAACATTGGAGTGGACTCCATCTCGGCCATCCGCTTGTCCAAGATGCTGAAGAACAAGATGGGCATTCGTGCGAGCGTTTTTGAAATCGTCAGAGGCGCCAGCATCCAAGATGTTGTCAGGAAGCTGGCGTCGACGGAAAGCACCATCCCCAAGCATCCGAGGGAGCAACCCCTTTTGCAACGCAGCGGTCTCAAGGGACTGGTGGCCGACAAGCTTGGTCTATCACAGGAGCAGATCAGGTCCATATCTCCTGTTCTCCCAGGGCAGCGAGAGACTTTGCGGCAGTGGCTACACAGCGGAAAGAGGTTCTTCGAGCCCCCCTGGGCGTACCGGGTCGACGATTCTACTGACGCAAACAAGGTGGCGGCTCACTGGGCGGCACTTTGTCAGGCACACGAGATTCTGCGGACGACCTTTGTCCACATAGACGAACCTTCAGAGGTGGTGCAGGTTACTCTGGATGAGAGCATTTCTGCGGCCAAGCGCTTCACAGTGGCCCAGGACCTCACTCTCACGATCCAGGGGCTGGTTCACAAGGACGTCGGCGAGGGCAACGTCAAGCCGTCTGACCTTAAAGAAGCGCCGGCTCGTCTTTCTCTCCTGCAGGCGTCTGACGGACAGGCGCTCATTCTTCGGGTACACCATGCCCTGTACGACGCATGGAGCATCAAAATGATCGAGAAGGACCTCGCTGGTCTGTTCGCATCCACGCCGTTGCCATCCTACCCGTCTGTTCGGTCCGCAGTCCGGGAGATCGTCCACCTCAGGCATCCCGAAGCAGAGCAAAACTACTGGAGGCAGCACCTAGCCAAGGCACAAGACACAATCATCCAGCCGGGAGCCGTGGCAGCCAAGGACAGCAACCCGCGCCTGGGACCGCACTTCAAGGCAGCCTACGCAGACGTTCTGCCGCAAGGCGTCGCCGATGCCCTCGGCAGCGCCGTCAACGGCAAGGCCTACACCTCGGCCGCAGTCATCATCGCCTATGCTCGCGTGCTTGGCCGCGTGACGGGCCGGACGAGGCCCACGTTCGGCTTGAACCATTCCTCGCGCTCCTTGTCTTCCGCTGACGGCGTGCACACGCTCGACCTCACGGGCACGAGTATTCCCACCATGACCGTGACGCCACTTAGCGTGGACTTGGAGGTCCGACCAGAGCAGCTACGGCTCGATGCTGTTCAGGATCATGTAGCGCAGCTCACCAAGTTCGCGCAGGCCGACAATCTGGACAAGCTGTCACCCAAGTTCAACTCCTTCCTCAACATTCTCTACTCGGCGGGAGAGGATGTCGAGTCGCGACCGGACGGCATCGGGCAGAGACAGGTGCTGCGCCGTCTCAAACTCGGCGAGCCTCTGGCTTCCGAGTACTTCACAAGGACTGCGCCGTCGTCGGTTGTTTCGACCGTCGACGCTCTGGATACATCCTCCATGCCCGACCAGAAGCTCTACTTCAACGTCCTCGTGCACCAGAACGGAAACATGAGCGTCAATGTGAGCGGCAACGAGCTCCTTTTGCACGGTGACCGTGATTTTGTCACCAAGTTCCTGGAAAAATTCAGCGCCGAGTTGATTCGGTTCGTTGAGGAGACATAGGTTCCATTACGAGGACGGGAGGGTTGTTTCCGTAGTCTTCTATAAATTCTTTTGCTTGTTTGTTTTCACTGTCATTCAGTATATATGTCTTGTACACACACACACATACATATATATATACGGGTGTTTCGGGGCATGACACTTATATTCAGGATGAATCCTTCATCCGGGTAGAGCATTAGACCGAGGCTGTAGAATGCTTTTCTAAAAAGGTGCTTCGCTTCGCCTCATGAGCTAGCAACCACGCGCTCAGCTACATCTGTCCATGAATGACGGCGATGGAACGAACGAACCCCCTCAACTCGGCTCAGTGTCAGTGTCACGGTCCCGAAATCAGGGCCAACAACGGCAACAAGACGGCTGCGGCTGTACCAGCAGGAAAGCCTCCGAGCCCTCGGCCTGACGGCAGCTCACGTGTAGTCACTGAAGGGACAATCTTGGACATGCACGGGGTGCGGATGTCGCAACGCCCCGTACAGCACCGCAGCCACGCCATGCAGCCGTGTCCATAAAGAATGCGACTTTGCGACGGCGGGACCTCTATTTGGCAATAGATGCAGCGTGCAACTAACCGTATCGCAAGACAGGTCTCTGGCTGAGTCAATATTGCGGCACGTCGATGCCAGTGCTGCGCCTGGCATTGGCTGCTTGCCACGAAAGCTTCGACCTTTTGTCTCCTCTTCTTCTCTGCGCCAGTCTTGTAGTCTTGTAGTCTTGTATCGGCGTCTAAATGCTCCCGTCGCCGGGGACGATGTCATGCCGTCAGAAGTAGTCCTTCTCGGGGCAGCCAACCTGCTGATTTGTTGTATAATGCTACCGGCCTTCTTCTCACCACTGTCACGGCTCACGGCTCCTCACTGGCCATGCCCCATTTCAGATGTACGCACTGATCAGGCTGGAAACGGCACGGCGGGAGAGGAACTTGTCAAAGAGCAGGTGAGGTAGGTTATATTATTCGAGTTGCCCCAGTACTCCCAGTATCAATGGTGTGTGCCGTATATGAGGGGAGCTCGTCAAGCTAAACTTCCACTGATCTCCGTGTCTCGGCTTCCTTCAGAAAATATCCAAACAGGAGGCGCATGATTTTCAGGTCGTACAACAACAGCAACAAGAGTCATGTTCACTCTCCGGGAGCGGTCGCCGATCAGCTTGCCAGGGGTTTCTCTCCGCACGACACTTCCCGCTGCTGAAAGCCGCATGACAATATCGTGCGTATCCGCGTGGCCGAGCTGCAACTCCGACTTGCAAGGCGACAACTGCGTCCCAACGCCTCCCCCGCGGCCATAAGTCCGGCGCCTCGCGTGGCAGCCCGTCGCGGTCAGTCGCAGCTTGGGATCCTGTGCATCCAGCTTTCGTGGTTGACTTTGCCTTTGGTGCAGACGTCGGCAATGCCGATGTTTCCGATCACGTCTCCCTGTAGTTGTTCGCACGTCGCGTCAGCCTCGCGGCGACATTCTGACCCGTCGTAAACGGTGCCATGGGGTGCCATGGGCCACGTACCTCATCTGATGCGTAGTTGCAGCCCAGTTGGGATGTTCTGGCACCGAAGCAGAGCTGGTTCTCGGTCTCGTGTAGCGGCTCGCCAAGCGCACTGGCTCGAGGCAGTGTCGCGAGAAGGCTGAAAAGGGGTACCGACGACTTCATCTTGGTGCGGCGCCCGTGGAAAGGAGAGCTCCGCGCGAGAACAACTGCGACTTGGCCTTGATGGTTTACCTACGCAAGATACGCAGGGGAAAGACGATTGCAACCTGTGGGACGTAGCGTCCCGTCCCGACGGAAGTCCGACGGCTTTATATCTCTGGACATGGCTCCTCTTGCCAGGATGTCCAGAAGCCCGTCATCGGCTGCTCGTCTCCTCGTCTCCTCGTCTTTACTCCGTACGTCGAGCCCCGGAGTGGAGTCGCCTTGGAAATGAGAAGCAAATGATGGGGTCCTGCCCGGATTTTTGGCTGCCTCAACAGATGCCATCCATGGTCAACATCAACGCCCAGGAAATGGCCCATGCCCATGGCCGCAACAGCTGCGCCATCCGATCAAGGCCTCAGCTCTGCGACACCTTGCATGTACATGCCAAGGGTGATGGCGAGGCTTCCCTCAGTTCACGTGTATAAAGGTGCCTGGGCATACTCGATGATCCCGAGTTACTTGTTATGTTGTCGTTCTGCCAGCAGTCTTTGCGGCAGCAATCACTGAAAGAGGAGACCAGGCGTAAAATGTTTCATAATGCATATTCTTGTAACACGGGGTGACCAACACGAATAAAATTTACGTGACGGAGCGACAAGGAAGAGGAAAAAAAAAAAATGTTTAGCTTCTCTTTGATTAAACGTGTCATCCTTAGTGCAGGGGCCATGCTAATCTTCTCTGTGAGGTTGTCAGCTACAGGGTTCGAACTAAGCTTCTCTTCAGATGTGCGCGCACTAACCTGTATCGTTTCAAATAAACCAAATGCCCGAAGGCGTGAGGTCGAATACTAATCTCCATTATATAGCCTTGGGTGTGGGGCTCTGTTGAACAGTTGACCAGTTAAAATACGACAAAGGCGGAGCATGACCACATTACTCCGTACTGCAGGGTAGCAATGTTAAGATGTAATGGTACTCCGTAGAATTCATGTAATTGTATGCGCCTTGTTTTCCAACAATTGTCCCTCTGCAAGTACGGGAGAAGACACAGCAAGTCCGTCTATACTTTTTGTTCCCAATATCGAAAGTCACCGTGAGTTTGGGTTGCGGCGGCCCTGGTACCCGCAAAGGAAACTAATCTTGAAAATTGGCACGAATTCACACTTTTACTTTCCTACACTTGAGCGTCTTTTTGTAGCTAGCCATCTTTTCGCTTCTGCCAGCTTCGCGTAGACACGTGCGACATCAGAGCACCTAAGGGCTAGTTTATCTTCCAATATGGATTACGTACAACTCCCACGTAACTTTATACAAACTAGGCTTCTGCATCTCTGTGCATCTCTGTGCAGAGCTTCTCGGCATGTTATTCTCCTTGGTCTATTTAGTGGCTCGGTTCGCCAGCCAGAGATAATCTCAAGGGTCAGACGACCGCCCGTCCCCTGCCTTGGCGAGCCGACTGCGCTTTGATGCTTATGCTTGCGTCAAAGAGCTCGAGTCTCTTGATGGTGAGCCGGCTTGGTGATGCCGTTTCTTCTTTTTGGCGCTCCGCTCCTGCGCCTTGTCATCACCACCATCACCACCATCATCCCCTAGTGTTCGCTTGTTCGTTCTCGCACTTGAGCTACCTTCAGACACCTGGGCCTCTTTCAACTCGGCTTCCAATGGAGGCATCTGCTCCCGAATCCACTGGAGACGAACACCCTGAATCCTTATATTTTCCTTGATTTTATAGTACTTCGAAGTTGCCCCCATAAACTCCGAGATAAGTTTGCATCGCCTTTTGACGGCTTTGAGCGATGCTTCAGCTGCGTCTATCCTAGACTGGGCTTCCCTCATCATTCGAACCTGCACTGAATCAGGAAGGCTTGTATTCGAATCTTTCAAGGCTTTCTCCCGAACTGCCTCAGCATCCATCTTGGCGTGCACTGTTGCCTTTCTAGCTGCATCTAGTTCACTACCGAGCCGCAGTGTTGTTTCAAAAGACCACGGTCCCGACTAATTCTCGTCATCCCGCAAGGCCCCCGAGTCCAGAAGCTTTTGCCAGCTTTTATTATGATCTGGCTCGAGGCGTGCGAGGGCTCGCGTGTCCTTGTCGAGGCGCGAGTACTCGTAATTGAGGTATTCGATCCACGTCGTCCGTCCGTCTTGTTTGGCCGCGTCTTTGTCGAAAGCGAATGCTTTCGTGAAGCCATGCCGAGCGAGCCGACGCTTGGCTTCTGCAACGTATTCAGGAAACCCGCCGCGGCCATGGTCCTCCCGTAGCCAGTAGAAATTCTGCCGGTAGCGGCGGTCTTTTTCCTGATTGAACGCTTTCCTGAGCATCTGAAGATACTCATCCTCCGTCATCCCCGGCCACGTGCGTCCACGCTCCATGGCTCGTCGCTGCGTCTCTGCGACAAACGCGGCGAACCCTCCATCCCCATCATCGATGCCCTCTTTAGTCTGCTTGTCTTTAAATTGAGTCTCAAGCATCTGCACATATTCATGTTCGGACATTCCCGGCCACGGGCCGTCGACTCGAAATTGCCGTTGATTCTTCTCCTCCACATAGGCGGCAAACTCCTCCTCTCCGTCATCAAGGCCGTAATGACGTTGCTTCCTCTGGAACAAATTTCTGAGTTGTTCGAGGTACTGACTCGCTGTCGGACGCGTTTTTGTACCTTCAGCTCTCTGGCGCTTTTGCTCCTCCACGTAAGCAGCAAACTCCTTTTCCTCGTCCATCTCTCTGTTGTCTTGCCGCCAACAACGAAACATGTCCCACCTGTGCAACTGCGTCCGGAACGCTTGACACCGATCCGGCGGATAGGTCAGCCAAGGCTGCAAAATGTCGTCAAATTCCTCCAGTCCGTTGAAAACCTCTTCTAGGCGACTGATGGGGTATAATGGTCGGCAGCCGTCACTGACAAGAGAGTTGTAGGCGTTGGTCTCGTTTCGCTTCTCCTCTGTACGGTCGTCCAGATCTTCCGTGGGTGTTCTGTAACAGCGGGATTGTCTGGGCTTGGCTTGTGGCATGGCGTCTTGATTGTCCACGACCTCGCAAAGTCGTGCGGCAAGCTGATCGGCATCAATAGGGCGAGACTGCACGGCATCATTCACTTTTTGTTGTCCGATCCTATCTCGCCTGTCAGCAATGGAAACCATACTGGTTGGCGTAGAAACCTTACTTTAACTTCTCAACGAGCGCGTCCCGCTGGTCCTCTGGCAGCTCTTCCCAACCATCAAACTCGAGTTCAAACCCGCCGTCGGGACGTTGATTTGGCATCATGTACTGGACCAGCTCCACATCATCGAATGACATAATGTCATCAACACATAATTTGTGAGACCCAAGCCCTGGCATCGTCATTTTGAGGAGGCGTCGGGGAGAGAGAGGCACCCGGGGTGAATGGCAGTGGAACGTTTGGTCTGATGTTTGATGTGAGCAGTTTTTGGGACTAAAATAGTACCATCTCCCTCAAGTAAACCTGCCAAGTATGAAGCCAAGAGAAAAGGCTACTTAAGTACGTAGTAACTATTGCAGCGGTTCCACTTTTTTTTGTGCAACCCGTCTTGTCGCACGGCACAGCAAGCCCACTGAAACGGGACGATAAGAACACTTGAAACGTGAAAAAAGAGAAATGATGTGTATTAAAGAGGAAGCAACCAGACCTCCTACGATTGATCGAATGAAATGAAAAACCCCTTGAATTTTATCCCTGTGCGTGTTGTTTCCTTCCGATGTACGCGCCTAAGCCGCCACACAGTACCTTATTTATTGCCAAGTACTTCAAGTACCTATCTGCCAGAGTGAAGAATGCACAGCCAAATTCTGAACGGTTGAGAGCAGAGGATGAGATTGATACAGACATCGGACATTTATGTCACGACCCTTGCAACTCATTGTGCCTAGGCTCATCTTTAGCTGTGACAGCCTTACAGCCTGAGAGTCTATCGGAATGGTATCAATCTGCAGGTTAGACATAGACAGTCCTAGTCTGGAACAATTCCGCGAAGGGAAGGAACATCTAGTGTCGGCAAGGGGGGATTGTGTGAGAGCTGAGCGCAGGCCAATAGCTACGAGTCCTAGACTTTTAAAAGTATTGTATTTTTTGTAATTTTAATTACACTATATTTTATTATATCACAATATAGTATAATAAATCATGTTATGTTTTAGTCTGAGCTATGCTCGACCTAGATGGATGCACTAGAATGGGACATACTAACGTTACCTCTTCGTTGACAACCTGTATAGTGCTAGATAAACGGGCCAAGGGCGGCTTGTTCGTTACGTACCCAGGGGTCCGGCACACCACCGGGATGACTGCGGCTAGCACCTGCTATTGCTCCATAGAGCTAGCCCATCACATTGCAGAGCGAGCATTAGAAGGCTAGCGCCGCGGCTGCAGTTATTCATATCGCAATAATTGTAGTATTACAATAAAGAGCTTCTTAGGCAGCTGCAGCTAAATTTTTAATGTTAAAGAATATTTTTGTAATAACTTCTTATATAGATATATAGATGAACTGGGCAGGGCGTGGCAGGTCGGGAGTGGGCCTAAAATCAGTGTGGGGCGGTAGCGCGAATAGCACGACTCAGCGCAAGTCATAACCCGTCACTCGTCGCCAACCACAGTTCGAGTTTGACGCCAGCATTTGAAGCTCTCGTCGAAAAGTCATTGCCCGTAACACCCCTTCGAAGCGCGCCTCTTCGTTGTCTTGTCTCCTTTTTTTTCCCCAATAGCTGCTGTCATGTTCGGACTTGTCCTGCCATCGCAAACTGCGGCTACCTCGTGAGACCGTCCGAGTCCGGGTCTCAACAACCCCGCCATCATCAGCTCGACATCGAGGCCAGGCCCCGAAAGGCTCACTCATCTCGCACGGCGCGACACCAGCCGACGCTCTACGCCTTCAGGATGATACATTCGACCGAGGGCCCTGTCAAGCAGCAGCTTGAAGACAAGCTTCCCAAGCGCTTCAAGGGCATCAAGTTCGGCATCCAGTCGAACCAAGACATTGCCAACCAAGCCGTTCTCGAAGTGTCGGACCGATTACTGTACGATATTGAGAATAACCGAGCGCCGTATCGTCATGGACCTTTAGATCCAAGGCTAGGAACCTCAAGCAAGAGCGGGAAATGCGACACTTGCCATGACTCTCTGCAGAACTGCATTGGACACTTTGGCCATGTCAGATTACCTCTGCCGGCGTTTCACATTGGCTACTTGAGGTTCATCATGTCCATTCTGCAGGAGATTTGCAAGGACTGTGGAAGAGTATTGCTTGAAGAGCCCGAGCGGCGGTCCTTCCTCAAGGAGCTGAGACGGCCCATGGATAACCTTCGCCGCACGCAGATTTGCAAAAGAATCAACGAACAGTGTCGCAAGGCCAAGACGTGCCCTTACTGCGCATCAGTGAATGGCCAGATCCGAAAGATTGGCGTTCTGAAACTGACACACGACAAATTTTCCTTTTACAATAAATCTACCGCCGCGAAAAAGGTCCCCCCTGAAAGCAAAGTCAAGTTTGACGGCTCGTTCTCCGAGGCAAAGCGCGAAAATCCCGAACTTGAGAAGCACCTTCGCAAGGCCATGGAAGATCTCAACCCTCTTAGAGTTTTAAACCTCTTTAAAATGATTAGCCCAACAGACTGCGAACTACTTGGTCTTGATCCAGTTGAAGGGCGTCCAGAAATGTTCATATGGCAATTTGTGCCTGCTCCCCCAGTGTGTATCAGACCTTCAGTAGCACAGGATAATGCGAGCAACGAAGATGATCTCACGACAAAATTAGCTGATATTGTTTGGGTGAGTGGTATGATCCGATCAGCCCTGCAAAAGGGCTCTCCCATCCAAACTATCATGGAACAGTGGGAGTACTTGCAAACTCAGATAGCCATGTACGTCAATAGTGATGTGCCGGGTCTGCAACAGCCAGGATTTGGGAAGTCTACCAGAGGTTTTTGCCAGCGCCTCAAGGGAAAACAAGGCCGGTTCAGAGGAAATCTATCAGGCAAGCGGGTCGATTTCTCCGGCCGCACAGTTATTTCGCCTGATCCCAACTTGGGGATCGACCAAGTTGCTGTCCCCCAGCTTGTTGCCAAGAACTTGACATATCCCGAAAAAGTCAATCGGCAAAACATCGCAAAGCTACGTCAATGTGTCCGGAACGGCTGCGATGTCTGGCCTGGCGCCCAGGGAATCTTGAAGAAAGAAGACGACAGTTACTACAAGTTCAACTTGCGGTTTGGTAATAGAGACTTGGCAGCCAAGCAACTGAGTTACGGCGATATTGTCGAACGCCACCTCGAGGACGGCGATGTGGTGCTGTTCAACCGTCAACCTTCACTCCACAAGCTCAGTATTATGAGCCACCTGGCCAAGATTCGACCCTGGAGGACATTTCGTCTCAATGAGTGTGTGTGCAACCCTTATAACGCTGACTTTGATGGCGATGAAATGAACCTTCACGTTCCTCAGACAGAGGAGGCAAGAGCAGAGGCCATCAACCTCATGGGTGTGAAGTACAATTTAGCTACACCCAAGAACGGAGAGCCAATTATTGCTGCGACGCAGGATTTCATCACGGCTGCTTTCTTGCTAAGTAGCAAGGATCGATTCTTCGATCGCAAGTCGTTTTCATACATTTGCATGCACATGATGGAGCAGGGCACCAAAATAGAAGTCCCTGCTCCTGCCATTGTGGCACCAAAGGCCCTATGGACTGGAAAACAAATATTCAGCGTCATGATGAGACCAAACAGGAATTGTTCTGTCAAGATCAACCTTGACGCAAAGTGTCGAGCGTACAAAGCGCGCCCCGGCCAGTGCCCTGATATGGACCCAAACGATGGCTGGCTTGTTGTTCGCAATTCAGAGGTCATGTGTGGCCGTATGGACAAGTCGACTGTCGGATCGGGAAAGAAGGATTCTATCTTCTACGTGATTCTTCGAGATTTTGGCCCGGACGAGGCAGTTGTCGCCATGAATCGTTTAGCGAAGCTTTGTGCCAGAGCGCTCACTAATCGCGGATTTTCCATCGGCGTTGGTGACGTCTTCCCGACGGAGACTTTAAACGTCGAGAAAGAAAACCTAGTGTCGACCGCCTACAAGATGTGTGACGATCTTATCGAGACTTTTAAGCAGGGCAAACTAGACAAGGCTCCAGGTTGTAACATGGAGCAGACTCTAGAAAACTCAATTTCTGGTATCCTCAGCAAGGTTCGACAGCAGGCTGGTTCTTACTGTATTGACACTCTGTCTCGAAATAATGCCCCCCTTATCATGGCTCAGTCTGGCTCCAAGGGCTCCGACATTAATGTCGCACAAATGGTGGCAGTTGTCGGTCAACAAATTATCGGTGGACAGCGAGTTCCTGATGGATTTCAAGACAGAAGTTTGCCTCATTTCCACAAGAACGCCCGCCAGCCCCCATCAAAAGGTTTCGTCAAGAACAGTTTCTACACGGGTCTTCTCCCCACAGAATTCTTATTCCACGCTATCTCTGGTCGTGAAGGTCTGGTTGATACTGCTGTTAAGACTGCTGAAACCGGTTACATGTCGCGGCGACTAATGAAGTCATTGGAGGACTTGTCGACTCAGTATGACGACACAGTTAGAACTTCAGGAGGCGGAATTGTTCAGTTCCAGTTTGGTGCTGATAAGCTTGACCCTGTTGACATGGAGGGCTCAGCTGAGCCTGTTAATTTTAAGCGAACTTGGAGTCATGCCGAGACGCTTACCTGGGATAATGAAGAGGCCGCCATGACCCCTGGCGAAATCAGAGCGTTTTGCGATTCCATGCTTGCTGTGGAGCGAAGGCGGTTTCCCAGGCACGGCTTGGCATATGGCGAAAAGCTCGATTACGACGACACAACCGATTACGGCATTGATGAGCACGAGGGTGCCCGACGCTTCCTGAAGACGATTGAAAGCCATGTGGAAGGGTTGGCCTCCAAGCTTGAAAAGGTCCGAGAGCTGGCTGGATTCGATGGCGATAGGATGCTCAAGGCCACCGCTCAAGACCATGCTGACCGCACTGCAAAGGTGACAACAACAACGCTGCGTCTCTTCATCAAGATGTGTCTCGAAAAGTACAAAAAAGCTCACGTGGAGCCCGGCCACGCCGTCGGAGCCGTCGGAGCCCAGTCGATCGGTGAACCTGGTACGCAGATGACGCTGAAAACTTTCCATTTTGCCGGTGTCGCCGGCATGAGCATCACACAGGGTGTGCCGCGTATCAAAGAAATCATCAACGCCTCCAAGAATATCAGCACGCCGGTGATTACGTGCCCCCTGATGAACGATCAACAAATCGAGGCTGCAAGAGTCGTCAAGGGCCGCATCGAAAAGACGTACATCTCAGACGTGCTGCACTTCGTGGAGGATGAATGGCGTCCCGACGAGGGCAACGTGGTGCTGCAGATTGACCGAAGCGCTCTGTCCGACCTCCACCTGGGCATTGGTGTTCACGACATTGCCGAATCTATTTGCAAGCAGCGAAAGCTCAAGATTCTCCGTGAGGACCTGTCCGTCTTCGGCGACAGACTCGTCATCCGAGTACGAGATGCAAGCGACATGCCGGCCAGAAAGACGACGCGCACCAAGCCAGCCCTCGAGGACAGCGGCGACATGCTACTACGCGCCAACTTCTTGCGCCGGGCGCTTCCGCTCGTCCCTATCTCGGGGTATTCGGAGGCCACTCGTGCCATTATTCAGACGTCAGAGCAGAACACGCACAAGGTGCTGGTCGAGGGTTATGGACTACGCGAGTGTATGACCACAGAAGGTGTCATTGGCACCAAGACCCGGTCCAACAATGTCATGGAGTGTCGCGACGTTCTTGGCATCGAAGCTGCACGAACCACCATCGCCGACGAGATCAGCCAGGTCATGGGCGACATGGGCATCGATCCTCGGCACATGCAACTTCTGGCTGACGTCATGACGTACAAAGGCGAGGTGCTGGGCATCACACGATTCGGTCTGTCCAAGATGCGAGATAGTGTGCTGCAGTTGGCATCCTTTGAAAAGACGCCAGACCACTTATTCGAGGCTGCGGCGGGCATGAAGACGGACCAGATTGAGGGTGTAAGTGAGTGTATCATCATGGGACAGACGATGGCCGTGGGCACGGGTGCATTCCAAGTTGTACGGCGGCTGGGGATTCGGCCTGGAGATGTGGCGCAGAAGAAGACGTTGTTTGAGGATGCGTGGAATTCAGCGGTGACGAGCAAAAGGAAGGCAAGGAAACGGGCGTAGGCGTTCCATGGGAGGCATGTCGAAAATCAAAAAGCGCTTTGCATCAATGCAGTTGTGACATGACGCCTGGCGAGTACAGCCTATACCGAGCGTGATGTCCCGCAACGCAGCAATCACCGCCCTGTCTTGTCTCTTTCTTTCTTTTTTTCTTTTTTTCCAGTGAGCTCTTTACATCTATCACGTCGTCTCCTCGTCCCCTGCTCGCCGTTGTTCTCGCTCCTTGAAAACTACTAGTAGTCCCAAATCATAGCAGACCTTCAAGGAGCCGGCACACACAAAACTGACCCAGAACAAGTGATGATTTGCCAAGACGCCGGTGATGAGAGGTCCCAAGCTCTGCGCACTCGTCTTGACGACATTGACTAGCCCCATTACAGCGGTCCGTTCAGAGGGCAAGAATATGGCGGCGAGAAAGGCGGAGCGGGGGGCCACGTCCATTGATTGCGTGCACGCGCGGAGGGCCAGCAGACTGAGGGACAAGAAGAGGTTTGAAGGAACGGGGATGAGGGCGAGGAACATGGACGACGGGAGGTGAGTGAAGACCATTGTCTGAGGGATCGTCAACTAGATCCCTTGCCACGGCGTTTCTACGAGCCGAATCCACCCACGGCGTCATCCTCGAGTGAATTGGCCAGTTGGGATGGGGCATGGGATGGCAGTGAAGGGACTCACCTTGACATTTCCGAGGCGTTTGGAAATGGACGAGGCAACGACGACGGAAGCAGCTGAGATCAGAGACGTGGCGAAGAATATGGAGCCCAGGCGACCCTCCTCGATATCGAACCGCGAGCGAAAGTAAAATGTCACCCAGGACCTGAGCAATCAGCCGCTGAACTTGAGACTGCGTCGGAAGAGAAGAGATGCAGAAGTCAGGACCTACAGGGGCGCCAGGCCGGATGCAAACGCGTCCAGGCCAAACAGCAGACACAAGGTCGCGGCAATGGCCCTACTCTCAGCCGTGACATGCGGCACCAAAGAAGCCCATGTCGGCCGCGCATTCGCCGGGACCTCCTCGGGAGCAGCCGTCTGCCCGTTCAACAGGGGCTCCGACTCGGAGCGTGGCCCATTCCTCTTCGTCCTGTCTGCCTCGACGGCCGGGGACAGTGCCAGCGTCAACAACAACTTGACGACGCCGAGAAGCGCATAGCCCGCAAAGAGGAGGCGGTAGGCCTCTCCCAGACCTCGGCCGGCCGCAACTAGAGCGTGGGTGGCCCAGCCACAGGCCATGATGCCAAAGGCGGTGCCGGCGGTGCCGAGCAGGGTGTACCACGCGTAGACGTCGCTCCGCTGGTCGTGGGTGGTCAGGTGGGCGACGATGCTCTCCTCGACGGCGCGGAAGGGCCCGATCTCGTTTCCACTGGGGGAGATGACGCCAAAGACGGCGGCGGCCAGCAGGAGCCAGTAGTTTTGCAAGAGGGCGAAGGCGACGCCGCTGAGGGCCATGAGGACGGCACCGGCCGCGAGGGTGGCCTTGCGGCCAATCTTGTCGGCGGTCAGGGTGAGGAAGAAACTGATGAGGATGTCGCCGGCGAGGGTGAGCGTCATGAACAGGCCGGAGCGGGTGCGGCTGTGGCCCAGCGACTCGAGGTAGCTGACGAGGATGAGGGTGGAAGCGCCATAGGCAAAGAGGCGGGTGAAACGCTGGAGAATGAGGAGGTGGATGTCGAGGGGGCACGAGGCGAGCGTCGTGAGGCCCAGCTCGGTGAGGATGAGGATGCGGCGAGGTGTGGCTTGGGGCATTGTCGTTGCGGGGAGGTGCAGTTGTTGAAGGGTTGGATGTGATTCATGGTGTTGACGGCGGCGATGGACGTAGATGATGGGATTAAGTCCATGTCCATCCACGTCGCTTTGGGTGATTGCTCGGAGCTAGCTTTCCAGGTCCGAGATATTTCCGCGCTCATGTGGGACTAGGGGAAATGGCACGGCCGCAACAACGGACTTGCAAGAAGATGGCGATATCGACATCGCCGCGCTTCGTGAGCGCGAGAAGCTACCGGTCGTCGGCATGTGACATGGTGCGAGGCGTGCACTTTAGTTGCGGTTGCTCATGCTGGCGTTGCCACGGAAAACTCACCCACCAGTACAAAAGGAGTTGCCGTACTCTCCATGTCCTCTGGTGGACGTCAACAAGGCAGCGTCCAAGGGTAGTAGTTTCGTGATCCCGAATCAAGGAGCTCAAGCGTGGACATCGACTGAACATGGTGGCAAGGCACCGGCACGCCCTCACCTATTCAATAGCAGGCATCGGCACCCATCGTCGCAAATCATTCATGTCTTTGGATGGACCGTCACGCTTTTGATTACATTGAATCATCCCATGCTACCACAAGGGCACACCAGGGATCTATGGCCATAACCTTTTTCTGCCGCGACATCTAACCAAAAGGAAAATTCACATGATTATTTCACCTGTTTTGGCGCCCCATTTTACTCATCTGCCTCTTCCTCTTCTTCCGCCTCCGCCTCCGCCTCCGCCTTCTCTTGCTCCTCCGTCTCGGCTTCGTCTTGCTCGCCCTTCGTTTCTACTGCATTATCCGCTGCGGAGCCGGAGCCGCCTTCCGTCTCAGCCTTCAACCATGCATCCCATTCGGGGAACAAGTCGTCGTCATCCTCGGGGACACCAATCAGTTTGGCTACTCGACCCTTTTTGGACTTTTCCAGACTGTCTTTCCAGTCCTTTACGATGCTCTTGGTCAAACTCGGCTTATATGTTTGTGAGAATAGGGCGGCCTCGGCCAGTCGTCCCGTCTTGCGCAAGATCTCGACGCAGTTGTCGACGTCGCCCAAGAGCCATGAGCAAGAAAAGGCAATGTTGTGAGAGTTTGCTTCCTGGGCTTGCCTGGCCAGGGCTTCCAGGCCTTCCCTGTCGCCAGTAGATGAGTGGAGGAGTAGCAATGAACCCAGATCCTTGGCGTGGGTGAAGCACTCAGCAGCCAAAGCCACGTCCCATGCAGCCAGGGCAGAGTCTCCAACCGTCTTCCACTTGTGCTCGACATCAGCAGCGCGGGCCAGCTCGAGGGCCGTGGCCAGCTGGTTCAACGCCAGTGCAAGATCAAATTTGTGCTCGGGGTCGGTAGCAACCTCCAGAGCCAACTCTTTGTGACCCTGTCCCTCCAGGAATCTCGCAATCTTGCTAAGCTGGTCGTTGGGGATGGTAGGTAGTAGCTCGGCAGCTGTTTCCATGTCTTCTCGGAGAACCAGAGTCTGGTACTCAAGAACGGGGAGTGAGAGACCCAACGATGTGACATTGACATCTTTGTCGGCCAAGTAGATCTTTGAGTCGCGCTGGATGTAGCCCAGAATATACATAGGCTTGTCAAAATGTGACACAGTGTACGTCTGGTCGCCAACCAAATAATTCAAGCGGTTAGTGCTGTTGGTGTAGAGGAAGCAGTCCCCGATCCATTCACCAGTTCGAACACTGTAATTGCATCATTAGCCATCTTGGTCTCTTCGCCGACGCCAGAAATATCAGATTCACACCTACCTTTCGCTGATGTCAGTAATTACCTCGAAAGCGGCCTCAACCCCGTCGTCATCGACCTGACCGGACTGGACAGCTTCAATGTAGTTCTCTCGAGAAAATCTCAGGACATAAAAGCTGTCCTCGCAGGCAATGGCAACCAGTTCTCCACTTTCTGACCAGTAGACCTGTTTTGGCTCGACTTCAATTCTTCGCACCAGGCCCCCAGTAGCCCAGTCAAAGAATGAGATACCACCCTGACCAGTGACACCCAGAAGAACGCCACCTGTAAGACCATCAGCCTGGAAACCAACATCGAGACCGTTACTCTTTTCGACAAAATTCTTATAGACCTTGACGCTCATTGCTGACTCGCGAATGGCAAAGTCGTTACTGTTCTCCTTGGAACCCCAGACAAAGTCCAACGCTGACCCGAACGCCTTGTTACGCCATGCCAAAGCCGTGTAGATGATGTACTCGCCATCGCCGCAAACTGCGACGAATCGACCGTTGGGTGAATGAATCAACGTCTGAGGGTATACCTCACAGGTTCCCAGGTCTTTGATCGGGAGTGAGATGGGGTCATTGTCCTTGAGGGAGGCATCTCCCTTGATGATGGAAGACACGACCTCGTTATGCCGGGCCCAAATCAGCTTGCCAGAAGCATCCATAGAAACGGCGGGCTCCTCTCGTCCCAGCTTGACCACGACAGCACCATCGTCGTAGCCGACAGCAATTCCTTGCTTGCCCTTCTGATAAGACACACACCAAGCGCGCTCCAGACTGTAATTCAGAGATTGCTCGAATCTGTAGGTGTTGGCGTGCCAAATTCTAATAGTGCCGTCCTCGGAACCGGACACAATGACGGGAAGTTCTGGGTGGTAGCAAGCGAACGAGACATTGTTGGTGTGGCCCTCGAGCGTGGCAATCAGGGACTTTGTGGTGTAATCCCAGACCTTTACAGTTCGATCGTCAGAAGTAGTGAGAAGATAGGGCTTGTCGGAGTGGGGATAATAGTCGACGTGGTTCACACCCTTGCTCTCGTGAGCTTCCAATGTGAAGTTGGCGGTAGACGAGCCCAGGCTCCAAATTTTGACAGTTCGGTCCAAGCACGCAGAGGCAAACGTATTTGTGTCTTTGGGGTTGATGGCAATGCCCATGACGTAGTGGCTGTGACCCTCAAAAACTTGCACACACTTCCAGCCCTTGTCCCAATCCCAGAGCTTGATCGTCATATCGTCAGAAGCGGTCAAGATGAAGGGAAGCGTTGGGTGTACCGCGATTGCGCGAATGTAATCAGGATGTGCTTCGAATTGGGCCACTTTTTCGGAGGTGTTGTAGTTGTAGACGCGTATTTGGAAATCATCTGAGCCGCAGACAATCCAATTCTTGCGAGCGACGAATCGTCCAGCCCGAACAGGTACCTCGGTGAGCTCGAAAGTCTTGACCGTTTGTTGGGTCTCATACGACCAAATGTAGACATGGCCTTAAGGTTTGGAGAAGAATGAGTATACGCAACTTTTCCGAGGGTTGCTCTGCCGGGATGAGAAATAACTGCCTACCGCTGTAGAGTGTAGTGAGGATCCATGGCTCGTGAGGATGGAAGTCGACGCCTTTCACTCGCTCGCTGCGAGCATACAGCTGACGCTATAAAGACAAAATTCAAGGTCAACAATCTTTTCTTCTGCGTTCATCGTGTATTTCGACAGTATAACGTCTGGCCAGGAAAGGCGGCGGGAAGCTCAAAGCCCTGTGTCGTTGGAATACACAGAAACATTGCAGTGTTTAAACAGGCCACTAACCTTGACGTCGAGCTTCATGATGCCAATAATTGTCTCGCGCGATCAATGACTGTCGCCAAGACCGTAGCAGACGGCAAGAAAGAAGGTGGTAGGTGGTAGGTATGTCGTTGGGGAGCTGGAAAGGACGGAAGTTATTGATATCGTGGCAGCCACCATGCGTGGGTACAGAGTCTGCGTGATGGGAACCGTCGGCGCAAGTTCAAAGGGTATAATAGCAGAGCTCCCGCGGGAAAAACGAAATGACGCTGCAGCACCGACAGGATGGCAGGTTGGCAATTGGCTGCGGGTGCAGGCGATGCTCGAGACGGCGGCAAGATTACTTTTTGACTCGTAGACGACAGCCGGACGAGGGAGCTTCATCGAAAATGTGTCCAAAGTGTGCAAGAGCCGCTGTCACACTGACCGATTCAATGCCTGCCCCTCATCGCCGCGGTCGTGCCAGGCTGGCACCGTGCATGAACTGACCAATGAGAGCTGGGCTTCTGCGCCTGGAATGTCAGGTATCAACCAACCCATTGACCCCCTTTCCGGCGCACGGCGACCTTCAACCATACTCCGTAATGCTGCGTAGCTACAACGTACTACTGAGGACTCATTGCAGACGCGTGTAGTTGCAGGAGACCCTCTACTGGAATATCGATGGCATTGATGAAATTTTCTGTTGCAGTTTGTTGTCAGCTACATTCCGAAGGCTGCTGAATCAACTGATGCCAGGGTGGCTGCCCACGCCCATCCGCAGTTAGGGTACCACTGCCCACCGGTCGACGTCGACTATCGAAGGGGATAATTACAGGATGAAAATCGGTCAGCACTGATTCAACCCGTCTGCGGCAGTCACGAATGACGACGCCTGTGAGTGGTCTAGCATGCATGCTTTACTCCGTGCAATGGTTGCCCGTGTACTCCGTAGATCATGTGTCTACGGACCACTTGAGCATCGCTCGCGGTCCCCGATTAGCCCAGGAGCCACTACCGTGTTTGCACAGGACCTTGGACAAAGCTAAACGCACTGTGCTGCTAGGCCACAGGGCAGGCAAGCTCCATGGAAGATAGCCACGAATCACTGTGTGAACAGTGTATATAAATGTAGTTCTGTATCCACATGCTGCGCCATCTTCTGCACATTGACCATGGCGCTCTGACAATGATAACGACCAGTCAATTCTCGAGTTGGCCCGGCTGCCGTATTGGGTCGGTCGCCTGTCACTGCCCCAAGCGTTACGAACCACGGCAGGCCTCGCCTCTCAACTCGTCTTGCGACAATTAAGGTTTTGCTTCTCATCGTGCTGCACCATCTATCTTTCTCTCTTCTCTCTGCATTATTGTACGGCATACCCTTCTCGGACTGCATGCTGCATGTGTGTCCCCCGCTCTCCAGTGCAGTAGAACTACCACTCTCGGCGTCCAATACAAACATCTCCAGTCTGGTCTGGTGGCTTTGCCCAGGCCAAGCCAGAGCAGAGAGCATTCAGTCTTGTCCGAGTGCTCTGGTGTGCCCTCCAGCGACCCGTCCGGCGACCATCTTGAGCAAGGGCCGCGCTGGCGTCTGCGGGGTTGCGGGAGCCTCTCCGTCTCTGCCTCTGTCTCTACTAGTCTGCCTCCAGTACGGAGTACAGCAGACGGACATCTGGGCCGTCCGCCAAACCACTCTTCTAGTCCACTTCAACATCAGTCCTTCTTTATTCCACGCACGCCTTCGCCTCCGGCTCCCGCCATCAGCAACCCGACTTGTCTTCGGGTCCTTGGCCGTATCCCTTCAGCTGGTGGCTGAAGATTGACTCTCCCCGTTTCTGCGCCCAGGGCTCCTGAATAAGCATACCTGTGCCACAGGACCAACTTCCACATCCTGTCTTACATTCTCAACATCACGAGACAGACCCTGTTCGATCCCGTCGAGCGTCGATATCCGCGCTGCGATTACTGCCATGTCTTGGAAGCTCACAAAGAGTCAGTATTCCCTCTTGTCTGTTTACTGCTTGCGCAATTGGGCCGCTACCCCTGTGCTCGCCATGCAACACGTTCCGACGCCACTCCTCTAGATCCATTTCATTTCGGACCAAACACTTACCATTGCTTAAACCAGAGCTCAAGGAGACCCATCTAGGGACTCTGAGCGCCTTTGCTCGATCGCCGTCCACCTCGACCATCACGGACAAGGACGACAAGACCCCATCAGCCTCCGGCGCTGTCACTCCGACCACAGAGAACGCCATCGGTAAGCAGTGACAAGCCGCTTCCTTTAGGCATGACTTCTTCTCTCTAACACACACCTGATCCAGCCGCCTCGGAAGCCATGGCTCAGGCACCCGTCGTCACACCGCCAAAGCCCGGCATCCTAGTTGTAACACTTCACGAGGGCCAAGGATTTTCGTTGCCGGAATCGCATCGAAACGTCTTCACCTCACAGCACCAAGGGTCGTTGTCTACTAGCAACGCGGCGTCCAGCGTTTCCGGTTCTGTTCGGCCCTCATCCTCTCAGCGAGTCGCCGGGTCATTTATAAATGGATCTTCCCGACCACACTCGTCAGCGGGAGGCTTTGGAGGTATTCCCACTAATCACGGGCGTATTTCTGGCAAGTACATGCCATATGCTCTTCTCGATTTCGACAAGGTTCAGGTGTTTGTAAATTCGGTCGACGGCGACCCCGAGAATCCCCTCTGGGCAGGCGGAAATACCCAGTACAAATTTGACGTTTCACGAGTAACAGAGCTCGTCATTCACCTCTACTTGAGAAACCCAACCGCAGGCCCCGGGGCCGGTCGCAGTCAAGATATTTTCTTGGGTGTTGCCAGGATCAACCCGAAATTCGAAGAGAGGCACCCCTTCGTTGAGGACCCCAAGGCCAGCAAGAAAGATCGGGAGAAGGCGGCCGCTGAACACGCACAACGTCAAAAAGGCGATGGCCACAGCGGTGTCGAGTGGGTCGATATTCAATTTGGCACCGGAAAGATCAAGGTCGGCGTCGAATACGTCGAAACCCGCGCCGGCAAGCTCAAGATTGAAGACTTTGAGCTGCTCAAGGTGGTCGGCAAGGGCAGCTTTGGCAAGGTCATGCAGGTTCGCAAAAAAGACACCAGTCGTATCTATGCTCTCAAGACTATTCGAAAGGCACACATCATTTCCCGATCTGAAGTTGCTCACACTTTAGCGGAGCGATCTGTGCTGGCGCAGATCAACAATCCTTTCATTGTACCTCTCAAATTCAGTTTTCAGTCACCCGAGAAGCTGTATTTTGTTCTTGCTTTTGTCAATGGTGGAGAACTATTCTATCATTTGCAAAAGGAACATCGTTTTGATGTAAACAGAGCTAGGTTCTACACGGCGGAGTTGCTTTGCGCCCTGGAATGTTTGCATGGATTCAGTGTTATCTACCGCGACCTTAAGCCAGAGAATATCTTGCTCGACTACCAAGGTCACATTGCACTCTGCGATTTTGGTCTTTGCAAGCTTGATATGAAAGATGAGGACCGTACTAACACCTTTTGTGGTACTCCTGAATACCTGGCCCCAGAATTGCTCATGGGCAAGGGATACAAGAAGACAGTCGACTGGTGGACGCTCGGTGTGCTGCTGTACGAGATGTTGACAGGTCTGCCGCCTTTCTACGACGAGAACACCAACGAGATGTACCGGAAGATTCTATCAGAGCCGCTCCACTTCTCTGACGTTGTGCCTCCAGCTGCCAAAGATCTTCTTACGAAACTCCTGAACCGAGACCCTGAAGAGCGGCTGGGTGCCAACGGCTCTGCTGAGATCAAAGCACACCCCTTCTTCCATGCTATCGACTGGCGCAAGCTGCTGCAGCGCAAGTACGAGCCGACATTTAAGCCCAGTGTTGTAAGCGACCTCCCTCCCCCCCCCCCCCCCCAGCATTCCAATTTCTCTGTGCCCTTGCCCGTGAATCACTCGTAATCCTGACTAATTACTTGCAGGCTGACGCCTTGGACACTGTCAACTTTGATCCTGATTTCACCAGGCAGGCACCCCAGGACTCATTTGTGGATGGCCCAATGTTGTCACAAACCATGCAAAACCAATTTCAAGGCTTCAGCTACAATCGACCAATTGCTGGACTTGGAGACGCGGGTGGCAGTGTGAGCGATCCGTCGTTTGTGGGCAATATTCAAGATCAACGATGAAGAATGAAGTTCGATACATTCGAATTAAGCGAGCATATAGCGGGAACGCAATGTTTCATCACGGCTTCGAATGATGTTGACACTCTGTCAAGAGTAAATACACAGACGATTGGAAAAGCCTGGAGTTACATACACAGGTTAGAGCGAGAAGACGGCCTAGAAAAGGGTGAAGGGGGACCGAAGTTGCCAGATACTTTTTTGGCATAGGACTGAAAGATGAAGAATTTTACCCCCCTTTTTTTAAGGACCTCGTTTTGTTTCAGCAAAAAAAGGTATCATGACGATGCATTCGGAGTTTGGCGGACAATATGCGTACAGTCCGTTTTAGAAAAGAGGAGTTGTTTTGTCACGATGCCTTTGAATTGTCCGTTACTGTTCACATGACTTTGGTCACTCGGGTTTCTTTTTCACACTTGTTATTTCATACTACCACCAATGGAAAAAAGAGCATGTTATGATGAGCCAATACAAGACGTAGTTAGATTAGTTTAGCATGACTACATTGGAAATCAGGACACATCAGCCAGGACATATTGAGTGTTGTAAAGGGTGAAATGGACGACCTCATTGATGGCTTGATTCATCAGGGGCGCATGGAATCAATCACGGCAAACGTCGCGGCCCGCAGCCCGTCAGCCGCGCCCCTGGTACCGCTGGATGTTTGTTGCCTTGTTGCCTTGTTGCCCCGCTCCCTCCGTGTTGATCTAGGTCAAAGACGTAATAACGGAAAGCACGACCGCCTTGACTTTATTAGTTACCCCTCCCCCTCCACACATCACATCACACATGTACAGGCTTATGCAAGAATCCAGTCACTGACTCTCAGCACCAAAGCAAGCATTCGTCAGCGCAGGCAGATGAGACGAGAGCTCCACAGAAGCTTGATTTCCGACTTCCTAGTGCCGTCATGTTCGTTTTCACTTTGCGTTGCAACAAGTTGAACAGTTGCAGCTGCAGCCCCGCTCCTTGTTCCGGTCTCCACTGAACAGCCTCACCATTGTCGACCCCTCCTGGTGAGTTATAAATCTATTGTCTGTATGTATGTATCTCCTCCTCTTGGACCCGCTCGAGTTGTAAAAGCGACAGTGTCTGGTGATGCCGAGACTTCCGCCGGATCCGTCGTCACAGCTCCCATCTTCCATCTCTCTGGTTTCCCCTTGTGCGTCACAGGCAAGACGATGGGTCTGCTTCGTTCATGCAACAATTAGTACCCGGCTGAACGCACTCTGGACCTTTCACCGCATTTCTTTGACCTTGACTGCGCACTCGTTGCACACCAACAGGGTTCCGCTTGGCTAATCACCATTTTGTCCATTCTATCTAGACTCTAGCGTCTCTCATTTTCCTCACCAAGCCTTCAACGACGACCGGCATGGCCCCCGCTAATACGCTGCCCGCTTGGGCTGAGCTTCAAGCTCATCGTGACAATGTTGGCAAAAATTTCATCCTCAAAGAGGCCTTCGCTTCAGACCCGGATCGATTCTCTCGATTCACTCGTACCTTCGACTCTAGCGGGGTTTCGGCCGAGATTCTTTTCGATTTCAGCAAGAACTTCCTGACTGATGAGACCCTCGACCTCCTGGTCAAGCTTGCCGAGCAGGCTGGCCTGGAGAAGAAACGAGATGCCATGTTTGCCGGCGAGAAGATCAACTTTACTGAGAAGCGTGCTGTTTATCACACTGCTCTGCGAAATGTCGGCGGCTGGGACATGAAGGTTGATGGTGTGGACGTCATGAACGCCCCTGGTGGTGTCAATGACGTTTTGAAACATATGAAGGAGTTCTCAGAACAGGTCCGGAGCGGAGAGTGGAAGGGTTTTACCGGAAAAAAGCTAACTACCATTATCAACATTGGAATTGGTGGCTCTGATCTGTGAGTATTGGCCAGAGATCGCCGAGCACGCAACTGATAGCGCTCTGCCCTTTTCTTGTTTCCATTTCACCCTGGGAGAGACGGTCAGGAAAGCTAACCTATGGCTGCCGCCAGTGGCCCCGTCATGGTCACGGAAGCTCTGAAGCACTATGGAGCCGATGACATGACTCTTCACTTCGTCTCCAACATTGATGGAACTCACATGGCTGAGGCTCTCAAGAACTCTGACCCCGAGACCACCCTCTTTCTTATCGCCTCCAAGACGTTTACCACGGCCGAGACCACAACCAATGCCAACACTGCCAAGGCCTGGTTTTTGGACCAGACTGGGAATAAGGGCGACATTGCCAAGCACTTTGTTGCTCTGTCTACCAACGAGCCTGAGGTAACCAAGTTTGGAATCGACAGCAAGAACATGTTTGGATTCGAGAGTTGGGTCGGCGGTCGATACTCTGTCTGGAGTGCCATTGGTCTTAGCGTTGCCTTGTACATTGGCTTTGACAATTTCCACAGGTTCCTCGGTGGTGCCCATGCCATGGACAAACATTTCCGCGAGACGCCCATCAAGGAAAATATTCCCATTCTTGGTGGTTTGCTCAGCGTCTGGTACTCTGACTTTTTCCAGGCTCAAACTCATCTTGTTGCTCCGTAAGTGTAGTCACTCTTGTGCAAACTAGCAGCTCTATGAAACAGCCTTTGTAGTCTTGGAATAAGCAGGGAGCAGTTGCATGGCTAACATATCTTCCCAGATTCGACCAATACCTCCACCGCTTCCCTGCTTACCTACAGCAGCTCTCTATGGAGTCAAACGGAAAGTCTATTACTTCTGATGGCTCCGCTGTCAAGTACACCACTGGTACGTTTTGTCTGCAGTCAGCCATTGATGTTGATGAAGCTCTGCTAAAAGACCAGGCCCTATTCTCTTTGGCGAGCCCTGCACCAATGCTCAGCACTCCTTCTTCCAGCTTGTCCATCAGGGTACCAAGCTGATCCCCACCGATTTCATTCTGGCTGCTCAGTCTCACAACCCCACCACCAACAACCTACACCAGAAGATGCTGGCATCCAACTACTTTGCTCAAGCTGAGGCCTTGATGGTCGGCAAGACTGACGAGCAGGTCAAAGCTGAAGGTACTCCCGAGGAGCTCGTTCCACACAAGCGATTCCTCGGAAACCGCCCTACGACTTCTATCCTCGTTGGAGGAACAATTGGACCTGCCGAGCTAGGAGCCTTAATCGTCTACTATGAGCACTTGACTTTCACCGAGGGTGCCATTTGGGACATCAACAGCTTTGATCAGTGGGGCGTCGAGCTGGGCAAGGTTCTGGCCAAGAATATCCTCAAGGAGCTAGACGAGGCCGGTAATGGTGCGGGCCACGATGGCTCGACTGGCGGTCTTATCGGGGCTTTCAAGAAGTACTCCAAGATTTAAAACACGAAACACCAGCTAAGCACGATGGCATTGACGGACAAGAAATTGTAAATGAAGAAGAAGAAAATAAATTCAGTGTAGCTGAACTTACCAAACTGTATTTCAGGCATTCTGTTGTGGGCATATGACCTCGTAACTAAATTTCTTAGTTTCGTCCATCCTGCCAGGTTATTCAAAGACTTCAGGCGGAGAATGAGTATCGCGTAAAACGCAACCTCAATACAGTCACCCCTGTCAATGTATTCTGATGTCCTTTGGGTGCCGAGGACGTCTTGGCCATCTGAGGGCCAAGTGGACAGAGGATTTCCCGATTGATCACGCAGCTGGACGCCCTCAGATATGACAAGATGGGAATACAACAACGGATCAATCGAAATACTCTCCAAAAGAGCAGCTGAGCCGGCATGATGTAGGGCCAGCGCGTTCTTGTTGCCAGGCGCTTATTAATCGTCCAAGCCAGAGGGGGGGTCCGAACAGTTTACAGACAGACGAGCAGGCATTGATACTACAAGGTGTTCAATTTCTATGTTGACACTATACAGACACGATATTGCGGCAGCACAGCAGGGCATGCGCACTTCATGTACCCCGTGTTGAGATAGGTTCTTGGCGGCCGGAGCATTGTATCCTGGTTGTTTTCAATAAATGTCTTGTAGGGTAGGTACAAATACATGGCGTGGTAACTTGAAGCACCAGACGCTCTAAACCAGATATTTTCTGTCCCGCGCGGCCGGCTCTCTTCAATGGACTCGTAGGTCTCGCCGGAGGAAAGCAATCCATGCCGGCCCAGCACGGCTACAACGCCCGATAAATGAACGGCAGGAGCGCACCGACGCAGCCATCACAACTTCCACAGGCTCCACTACGGCCATCACCGGGGGAGGCATCGTAGGACTGGCCACCGCCCAAGCG
This sequence comes from Metarhizium album ARSEF 1941, assembly GCF_000804445.1. Classification (NCBI taxonomy): domain Eukaryota; kingdom Fungi; phylum Ascomycota; class Sordariomycetes; order Hypocreales; family Clavicipitaceae; genus Metarhizium; species Metarhizium album. The sequence goes on from NW_024467591.1 coordinate 416,097, forward strand.
TGAAGGGCATCGAGGAAAAGGATCCCCAGTGGGTTCGAGACCCTTTATCGTGGCTCAAGCCCGTATCACGTTGTGCTATTGCAAAGACGCTTCGCGAAACGGGCTTCTCGAAGTGGAGCCTTGCTTGGCGGAACCCACGATGATGATACGAGCCAGTTTCGGCTTTTTCTGCGAGCAAGATTCTTGCTGTAAATGGGAAATGGGGAAGCCTGGTAGTGAGCACTGAGAACCATGACGTCGTGTCTTTGGGGGACTGCTGACTGGATGGTCATTTCACATCAGCAACTTGGCAATATGCTTGTGTTCTGGAGGAGAACCACAGTCCGGTATGACAACGAGCACGATCAAAATACTAGTTGGCACTTGTGACTTGGCAGACCAGAATGCATTTTTTTTTGCAAGGACGTCCAAGTTGCATTTGCGTGGTGGACGCCAAGCGCGTTCCGTAATAAACGGTGGATTCATGGATCCACTTCAAATGGATGGATGATGTTGGTTTCCGGTTCAATGAAGTCATCGTTTCGAAGATTCAACTAGTTATGTACCGACGTTAGTCGTCGTAATGATTCAACTAGTACGCGCCGGAGCCGTCGGAGGGTAAGGATGTAAATTGGGATGGATGGCCGTCAAGTTATGGCGATGTGCGTGGCCTTTAGTATCGTCCCGGCGTGTACGGAGCCTATGAGACATTCCGTTAGCCGACGACTTCAAGTCAACAAAACATTATAGCAGCGGGCCAAATGAAACTGGGAGAGAGGCCGCGACGAGGAGATTTCTTTCCTGTAATGAATATTCCATGAAATAACAATCGACAAAGAAAAACGACCGATCGCTCTGGAATCGTTCTCCACCTCTCGATTGATCCGACGTAACCTCACGATGGCTGTGCGGGTTTTTGTTCCCGTTGTCACGGGAAGCACCGGCACCTCCGGGGACAAAGCGCCTGCAGTAGGCTGCCGATGAAGAATCGTGGCCGGTTTTTATGGAGCACATTGATGGCATCGTGAAAAGGTGAAATTACCTATTTTGTTCCGGGACGTAGATGATGGGCCGCACGTTCGTGCTTGATGCACACCCCCTCGGCGACGTAAACATGGCCACATTCATCGTCTCTAGGGTGTTCTTCGGAATAACTACGTACTCTGTACTCCGTACTTGGTCCCGTCTGGACAACTAAGCATGGGTAGGTGAACTTGCTGTACTACGTACCTACTCATTTTATCTTTGGACCTGGATCTGTTCGAGATCCGCAAAAAAGCAACTGCGTTCTATTTTTACTAGGGAGGGTCACCGCGTGCTGGATATCATCAATTGGCCTTTAGAGGATAACTCGTCGACAACTCGAACAGGTGCGCCATTTTGGACACAGTTTCCCGTCCCTCGGTGCGTCATTATCCGCCCATCCTTTTCGCCGTCCCCCTGTTTATCTTGGACAGGGAGGCCCACAGGTGGTAGGTGCTAGAAACGATGACTGGGTGGCCGGGTTGCCAGGCTGCTTGGTCGGCTCCCCCCCGGAGAGGGCGGTATCGCTTCGACTCGTGTTGTCATAGTGTGGCCATGTCGAAGGCTCCGCGGTCAACACCCAGAAGCGCAATCGAAAAAGGTTCACGAAAACGCGTCTCTACTCCGTACCGCACTGATAATTTCGTGGCACAACCGGCCAGCCAGCTTCACCCTTGGTGGCATCGAGAACACATGGGTCGTGAGTGCCCGCAACGTCGTTCGTTCGATGTTACCACGGCAGCAATGGCCAAGGGCTGCAATCGGAGAGCGAATAGCAACAAGGCTTTGCCTAGCGCCGCTAAAACACCGAATGCGATGAAACAAGCAGCGAATAGCCAGTCGATCATGATGTGCTCACCGGTCGGCAGGACGGCGCAGACGGTGACGACTGCATAAACTGGGGGAACAGCTCTGCATGATGTTAGCTGAGGAGACATGGCTATTCTGGTGCAGCGCTGTCAGTGGCTGGCAAAGATTCAGACTTCAAACGCGAGTGAGGCTGCAACAACGGCCAGTGCAGGCGCAATGGTGGTGGTGGTGTGATACGTTGGCTGAGCTTACTTCAGTCTGTACATCTTGGACTCCTGGACTCCTGGACTCGCGATGGCTCGGCGGCGTTGACAGGGAGCCCCTGAGCATTGACGGTTTGCCTTGACGGTGGCCACGGTACTCCGTACTTGGGCTTCTATGGGCCCCGATGGCCGCTCATGCTTCGGGACCACGACTGCCACTGCCCGTGATTCTCCGTACTGCGTGGTACTTCCGTCTGGTACTCCGTACAGTAACTCCGTACTTGATGCAAGTCAATGACGGCGGCAAGGCGACCACGATTCCAACACCCGCCGACGACATCGCCTCGCTGCGGTGCTTCTCTCGCCTGGACGCAAGTTGGTCATGGTTTGCCGGCAAGCGTCCGCCGCATATTCCAGCCGTGAAAAAAGTCGAGGTGCATTTGCATTTGCGCCAAAGACATGAGTTGTCAGGCGGGCGTCAAGAAAGCCACGATGCCCTCTGACCAGCAAAACGTGCTCTCGACATCGAGCACATGAGTCGTCCGTTCCTGCCGTTTCAGTACTGGCCTTAGCCTGCATTCCCCACCCCGGGTTGACCGCCTAAACTCTGGTACTCCGGTTGTCCGGTTCATCAATGTTATGCATTGCGCCACACTGTACTCCGTAGTTACTCCGTACTTGAGTACTAGCAGCACTCGGAGGCTGCCTCTGAGGCCGGGCTGGCATGCACCCCGCCAGGCCCACCTGCCCCGTCCTGAAGACGCCCCACCCACAGGACGTATCGAGGTACGAAGTACACTCTAGACTCTGTGCCATGGTTACATCACAATCACACCTGGTGATTATTGTCGTGGATTGCACGGCTCTGACAAACACAAACGCTGCACGTGTAGTTGTAGCCAGCTGCTACAAAGCGTTGTCTTGAAGTGCCATGTCCACCACCGCAGGAGCCAGACATGTGCAACAACCACGGTAATCCACGGCCATGGCCATCATCTCAACGCAAGTAACGACAGTAACAGCCTTATGCACTGCCATGCGCCGTGCGCCATGCGCCATGCGCCACGAGCCATGGCCGCCCGCTTCTCAATATCGTCATCAATTGCCCCTCGCTCCTGCCCTTGTTTCTTCACCACACGCCCCGTGCCCCACTACAATGTCTCAATGTCCTCACTTGGCCGTACGTATTGTAACTAAGTTCTCTGGTGTATTGCAAAAGCCTTGGATCCGTTCCGCCATCACCCTTCCTTCGTCATTTCCCTCCCTATACATAAACCCTAGTAGACCCTCCCCTCTTCCGGCTGAAATTTCCCCTCCATATCCAACCAACACACTCCCATCCAAGACGGTCACCGTCCAGGCTTTTCCTTTTCGTTCCCTTTTCGGCTTGTTTGTTGAGCTGCTCTTTCCGCCGCCTATTCTACGACTCCGCCTTTCCATTCAAGACCCTAGCACACTCTAGTCCCCTCCGCCAGGCAATATTTCTGGCCTCTTTTCTTTTGCTTTAGACTCGAAAAATCACACTCATCAACCCATTCTTCACGATGGCTGTCGGTGGCGACAAGAAGGCTGTCCATTTTGGAGCTGGCAACATCGGTACGTAGCCTAGTAGGCGCAGTTGCATAGTCACTCTACTTAGCACCCGGCTCTGGCACGATGTGTCAACAAGCGGCCACTTTGCACCGTCCAATTTTGCCTGGTGATCACCAGGCCGTGTATCAGTGCTTCGGAATCTGCCTTGGTCGCTCTGGCTGTTTAGTAGCTTGCACACCTCAAATACTCAAGATAATAGTTCATGAAATGAAACTCCTTTGCTGACCTTTTTTTCTCCTAGGCCGAGGCTTCGTTGCCTGCTTCCTCCACAACTCTGGCTACGAGGTCGTCTTTGCCGATGTTGTTGACTCTCTCATTGACAAGATCAACTCAACACCCTCATACAAGGTCATTGAGGTCGGCTCAGAGGACACCACCGAGAACACCATCACCAACTACCGCGCCATCAACTCCAAGACTCATGAGGAGGAATTGATCAATGAGATCGCCACCGCCGAGGTCGTCACCTGCTCAGTTGGCCCGAATATTCTGAAGTTTATTGCTCCCGTCATCGCCAAGGGCATCGACCGCCGCTCCAAAGATGATGCTCCGCTGCATGTTATTGCTTGCGAAAACGCTATTGGAGCTACCGACACTCTTGCCAAGCATATAAAAGACCCTGCCAACACCGCTCCCGAGCGTCTCGAGGACCACCATCTCCGAGCCCGCTATGCCAACTCTGCCATAGACAGAATTGTGCCTGCTCAGGATCCCAACGCTGGTCTTGATGTCACCCTTGAGAAGTTCTTCGAGTGGGTAGTCGACAAGACCCCTTTCGAGGATGTTGGCATCCCCTCAATTGAGGGTATCAACTGGGTGGACAACCTGGCGCCGTTCATCGAACGCAAGTTGTACACTGTAAATACGGGACACGCCACTGCCGCCTACCATGGCTATAACCGAAGAAAGCGCACCGTCTACGATGCCTTGCAAGATCGAGTCATCATGGCCGAAGTACGTGGCGCGCTGATGGAGACCAAGAACCTCATTGTCTCCAAGCATGAATTTGGTGAAGATGACCAAGCTGCCTACGTTGAAAAGATTATCAAACGTATCGGCAACCCTCATTTGGAGGACGCCGTGGAGCGTGTAGGCCGTGCCCCTCTGCGAAAGCTTTCTCGAAAGGAGCGCTTCATAGGGCCTGCGGCCGAGCTCGCTGAGCGTGACCAACCCATCAAATTCCTCCTTGACGCTATCGAGATGTGCTTCCGCTTCCAGAACGTCGAAGAAGACGAAGAATCCAAGGAGCTGGCCAAGATCATGTCTGAGGACAGCCCCAACGAGATTGTCAGCAAGGTTTGCGGCATCCAAACTAGTGACAAGATTTATCCCTCGCTGGTCTCCATTGTTCAGCGTGTTCAAGAAGACAGCCGCGAAGATTGACTGGAGCGTCGCGACGGGTCTCCCGACCTGACTGAAAAACGACGCTTTGGTGCAAAAATTTGATCTGAAGGGCGCAGATGACGAGACATGACTTCACATTATACCTAGCAATATGCTATCGGATTTTGGAATTATTCCTGATTACTTGCTTCTTTCGCCCAGAAGCATGGCGCTCGGGCGGGTATCGGAGTTCACCAACTGGACTGACTCGGGTTTTGACCCAAGAGTTCATGACAGGGATTGAGATGCGGCTACATTCGGCTCGCACACATAGATTGATTTCAATAACAGAAGGGAACTTTTTGATGAAGCCGACTTGTACAATTTTGTGAATGATTCCGTGTCCATGATGACTGTTTTAGCTGCTTTGGGCCACATGCTTTGCCTCTTAGGTAAGTGGCTCACCCTCAAAACCAACGGCGAACTTGCCTGGCCACCCTCGGGATCGGTACCTGGCAACTACCATTCGATAGTAAATGCGAAACGGACCCTATACGGCAATCGGAACGACGACTCTCGATGTCGGACCGCTCTTTCGGCAGAGCACTTTCTCATGGTCGGAAGCCATAAGCCGACGTTGGCCCGGCTCCGGCAGCTTAAAAGGCTGACCATGTCTCCTTGGATTCCATTCAGAACAGGCCGTCAAGAACTCAAGGTTCCCCTCGAGCAAAAAGAAAGATTTATGTTCGAAAAAGCCCGCCCCGAAAAAAAAGAAAGAAACGAAAAGAAAAATAACAATAAAAGATCAAGCTACCTGAACAGCTTGTTCAAGTGCCTGCACTTCAACAATTGGCATTCGTCGTCCTCGTTTGCAAAATGAAGGGTCTTCTCAGCCTGTTGCCAATCACAACAGTCGTCTTCGGCCAGATAACAGTGAAAGTCAGCGACGTCGAGCCACTACCCTTGAGTTCAGCCGGCTTCGTAGCTTCGGCAGATGAGCTCTTTCGACAAAGCTGCCCGGAAGAAGTGGCGAATAAGAACCCCTACACGTCCAAGTTACTATTGTCGTCTCATTCGAAGTTTGAGGAGCCCAGCGAGCATGTCTTCCAAGGAGACGTCTACCCGTCGTCTGACAGTTTTGTTCGCGGTGCTATAGCGGCCTGGGCACAGCATCAAAGCCTGGTCCTTCGTCCCGATGTAATCTGGTTCGAGATTCTGACCCAGCTTAACTTTTACATGACGAAGCATGCGGAAGACATTCGACACTTGTTTGTAAACTTCGAAGGCAAGAAGGAAATTGTTGTGGAGGAAATTTCTTGGACCAAGGTTATTGGCGCATTTGCGGCCGAGATACAACAACGTGTCAAGACGAGTTGGCTGCTGGGATGGATCACACCTGGATTCAGTACCAGTACGCAGAATGATAACATGACGGCCACCGTGTTAATGATGGGACTTATGCAACACTACTTCCAGTTCACTGGAACCATCATTTGTGGCCTCCCGTCTGTTACCTTGTTAGGGACCAAACCTGACTGGGTCAGACTGTTGAAGAAATTGGACCGCTTGCCAGAATTTGGTGACGAGCCTGCGCAGTACGCCCATAACCTGAGGCCTATTTTTAGCCGATTTGTGCAGACGTGGGACGAACCAGATGACCCGCAGATCAAGAAATTCTGGAGTCAGATTGTGCGAGCTAATAAAGTATTTTCTTGCGGCGCTGGGCCTACAGAATACGATGTTTCTGGCTGGATCACGGGGTTCCTGCATTGGCGAGAAGATGGCGCGCTCGTCGCTCCCAACGGTACTCGAGCACAATCAGACGACGTACGACTGGATGACGTGGCATACACTCACGTGGATACGAAGCACATTCCTGTTGGATATGCCAAAGCGCCCCTTAAGATGCTGCACTACCCAGTTTACTGGGAAGACACACAGGCTTATGTGCTGGCAGGAAACATTGGAATCAAGAGGACTATATCTGAGCCGTTGGCGAAGGGCGGCAAACCCCAAGTGCTAGCAGAGGCGATGAATTCGTGGTTCCTGTATGGACCTGTCAACACCAACTTCACGACAGGACCGAAGTACGGGAACTTGTCAGAGTTTGGGAGCGTTGCAGCGAGTTTGAGCGACTGGTGCCCGGCGGCAGACGCTAAATGAGATTGACAATGGAGGATGTGCGACAAGTCGTGTTTCAGTACAGCGGTGAAGCCGCATACTTGAGTAGAGATGGATGGTGGAACCGTCTGTTGACTTGGACATGTCTGAAGCATCGAATGCTTGCGGTTGTCTCGTGGTGGGTGTTAGTCACTACTTGTCCGTTAAAAAAAAGTGTGTCGCTTAGATTGGACCCCTAGCGACGCGGGCAGACTGTGAAAATAAATAAAAAAATTAAAAAAAAAAACAATGACGGGCCACTATCTTCAGCAGCGCTTTTTCGTTTGACGTTTGACGTCAACTGATTGTGAACGAACGCGTAGTCCCTAGACGGTACTTGGTAACTAACGTACTCGAAAGTTGCGACGGAAAGGCGTAGTGGGGGTTCGGACCACCACTTTGTGCATCTGGAAGCATGCCGCCTCGACTTCCTCCAACCAACCACGTCGACTGGCGGGCTACCTCTTCTCTTCGAGTTTCCTCCAGAGACTACGGCACGGTTGAAACATGCACTAGAGTTGACTGGGGGCCGCCTGCGACTGATGCTTCTCAGCAATGCCATCATGACGACAGTCCAGCCTCGCACACGCTCCCGCGTAAATGCCATGAGACCGACGACCAAGACCCGCTCTCCCGCCGCGAGTTCTACGAGTTCGACACACGCGAATGGAGCTGGCCTGTCAGTGTTGCCCGTGCTGTTCACGAACTTGAGACTGTTGGATTTGGATACCTTGCCGGACTGGCCAGATGTTAGTCCTGATACGTTTGCCGCAACCGGAGTCCAGGGGCAGAAGAGGAGGGTGCACTGTATTGAGTGGATTTTGGTGCGACTATTCGAGCTTTGGGATGCCGGAGAGGCCTCTGCGGTAAGTGCCCGAATTAGCAATTTTGGTTTGAGTCCGCGTGCTTGCTCAGCCGACCTCTTGGGAGACTGCTCCATCCTAGATACCTCACAATGCTAACTAGCGTGTAATGCAGAAACTCAAGCCCTTCTTTCCACCCGCCGACCAATTGCAATCTGTCAATCTCCGTTCAGCACTACTTCGGGGCCTTGAAACCGCTAAAAAGAACGGCGTGCTCGGCCGAGACACTGTTATTCGAAGGACCATGCTCGACGACTGCAAGGGCGAACGGCTCGAGGAACTCCTGACTTCGTTCTCTACAGCTGTGCTCAAGAAGACCCTCGAAGAGAATATACATGCGTCTGATACATGTCCGCCTGTTTCTGTCAGTCTGGCATTTGCAAATAGAGGGTATGACGACGACAACAGCGACTTAAATGCCCTGATACTAGCATATAAATTTTCGCTGTGCCGGCTCCTGCATCGGAAAAGCAATGCTAGGGACTTGTATAATGACTTTGCGGATCTTCTGAGCATCAAAGAGAGGGCTGTTGCACGACGGTCGGAAGCAATTCGGGCAAAAGAAGCAGACCCTAAGCGAGACACTCTGTCTAACAATGCGAGGGAGGAGATGAGGCGCTTAATCAGGAATAACTGGTCTGGAAACGAGGATTGGATGCAGACCTTGGTGCACGGTGATTTCGGTGATAAGGAGACTGGTTTATTGGCCATGCCCTTTGATAATGTCTGGCGAGGCCTTCAACAACAGTGCTTGGCGGAAATTGAAGAGAACTCAATCGGGTTGTTGGATCAGCTGGATAAAAGAGTATGGGCTCAAAGAGAACGACTAGCGAGGTGGGATATGTTCAGAAAGGAGACATTCGGCCAATCTGCCCAGGGAGTCGTATCTCCAAAGAAGCTGCGAGCTGTCGAGAAGAAAACCAACAAGGGGATCGACTTTAAGTTTTCTGCTCATACCGAGCTGCAAGTTGGATCGGACATTATTAGCATGAACATGGACGTTGGCAGAAGCCCGTCACTGACACCGGAATACGAGGGCCTGGTGGAGAGGTTAAAACAAGAGCTATCTCGCATCAAAGACGTGGATTCCACTTTCTTGGACCACGTACACAGAAGGCCCTCCGGACAACGCTTTATGGGATCGTTTGGACATTCCTCAGACGCCGCCGAGACCGTCTCCGAGATAAGCGAACTCGAAGACGAGCCGTACGGACCGCTGCCTGTATCTTTTCCTGTCAGCGCCAACCGCCCGAAACTAGAGAGTCTCGGACGACATCCAGTTAAACCGCAAATGATACATTCCGAAGTTTTCAACCAGTCCACCTCAACAACCGGCTCTATTTCACCACCACATGAGGAGCCTCCTCAGAAACGACGAATCCACCTCCCCCCGGTCGAAGACTTTGACGAGATCGAGCCGCCTCCGTCACCGACTCAAACCACGGCCGACCGTATCCTGTCATCCACGGACGGCGCATCCCCATCTGCCGCAACCCGCATCAAGCAGCGGCCGACCCTCTCCCTGGCCCAGCGCACCCGTCTTTCCATGGCAGGAAACCATTCCCCATTTCTCGACGAAGAAACCGCACTGCCCCTCCGACCAGCATTTAGCGATAAACATGGCCCCACTCCCCCTTCTGAACCCGAGTCTAAACCGGCGGATAATGAGCCCATGGATCTAGCTAGCCGGACGCGGCTCAGCATGGCTGGCTTTGAAAAGGCACAAAGGAAGGCCCAGCTTGAAAGGAGGAAGAGTCTTCGGAAGAGCAAGGCTTTGCCCAGGAAGGAGGGCAGCTATTTCCCAAAGCTAGAGGAGGAGCAAGAAGAAGAGGGCAGGGCGGAGCTGACGGAAGAATTGATGCTGGAAGAGGACATGGAGGCCGTGTTCAGATCGAGGCCGAGGATCAAGGCCAGCCCTCTGGCAAGTCCGACTAGAGAATGGGACCATGAGTAAGCTTTGATGTGCGACGTACATAATAGACTTCTTCATCTCGAGCTCGAAAATGCGCCGTGAGATCCACGCATGTATCGCGTGCTTGACGTTATAGGGCTCAAATCAAGAAGCCCTGCGCGCTCTCGAAGTAGAAGGCCAGGGCAGACATGTACAATACGGGAGAGTTGGCAGACACGCATGTTGAATGTGAAAGGTCAAGTTGACGGAGGACTATAGCGGCACCAGCTGCCACGGGCTTCCAATCAGTCCAGTCGTGCGGCATCACAATCGTACAGAGGGAGGCGGACTGCGAAGGGGCCGATCCCTCCCTGAAATGCTAAAATTGTCGTACACGCCATCCGGGCTCTATGGTACAGGCGCCCCCGGCTCTTCACCAGCCTTGCTTCTTCAACTCCATGACCCTGTTGACGGCGGCCTTGAATCCCGTCTTGAAGCGGGCCCGCCACCGCTGGCTCCTTAAACGCTTCTTCTTGAGGCCCTTGCGCTCGTGGAACTTTTGGGAGTGGAACTTGTTCTTGATCTTTTGGTCGCGGCACATCTTGTCGAGCACGCGGAGGGCCATCATGGGCGTCGGGGCGGACGTGGGCGACAGGCGGTCCTGGATGAAGACCGTGCGGCCGGAGACGGCCTTGGTGCGCACTTTTGGGTTGTCCATGGGGTTGGGCGCGCCGCGGTTGTGGACGTACGAGGAGGCCTTTTCGGAGAGGATGCTGGCTAGGTCGATGGTGATGTTGGAGGGGGACAGGGCGTCGTAGGCGCGTGCTTGTTTCCCCGGGGACTCGGGGATGGCGGGAGCGGCTGAGGCAGGCGGTGGAGGGGGAGGGGGAGGCACGGAGACACCGGGCGATGCGGAATCGGGACCGGGGCGAGGTTCGGCGGGAACGTAGCTGCCCACGAGGGGGTTGGACCGCGCCGTCGGGCCCCGTGAGCTGGAGGAGGGCGCGTCGGCGTCGAAGAGAGGTTTTGAGGAGGCGATTCGCAGACGAAGAGCTGTGGAGAATCCTCGCGTCGCTGGGATGGGGGACGGCGAGGCCATCGCCATTCGGGCCAGCATTGCGCTGGTGTGTCTGGGTGCGGCCCTGCGGAGGTTTTAGTACATGAATGCCCCTGGGGGGATGGGCCGTGTGTTGGATTTCGGAGTACACACATTCTGGATGGTGCTGGCCCTGCACCAGCTGTGTATCGAGATCAATGGATGTCGCCAGATCAGGCATCAGGCGAGAAGCTTATCATCGCGTTGATGATAGCCAAAAGTTGCTGGGCAGAGGTTGCCGGAGCGGAGCAAAGTTGATGCGGACAGAACAAGGACGAGGACGCTGTTTGGGTGGGTTTACAGCTGGCCTCGGCGGGCGGCTCCACTAGAACCCCGTTGGGTCATGGGCTGCAGCTCTTTTCCGGCGAGGTCAAGTTCGACGACGACCAGTTGTTCTCTGTTCGACAAACTGATCCTTGACTCGTGCAAGTCATCGGTGCCGACGCTTGTGCGATTTGGAACTGCACGTTTGGATCGTATCGAAGGGGGCGCTTGCTCTGGTCGATCACTGCGTTGGATTGTTGGGAGACGCTCTCGGCAGATTTCACGACACGCCAGCAGACAACATGGCCTACAATCAGTATGGGGGTATGTTGCATACAGGAATCGAGACGTTCTAGAGCCTCACGGAAGACTGGTTCGGTTTCTAACACGTCCATCTAGGTAACCCCTACGGTATGCCACCGGGCTACGGTGGCTACGGCGCACCACCACCTGGCAGGAATGCGCCGCCGGGCCTTGGTGCGACTTCAACGCTCGATGCAACTTGTGATGAAGTACTGGCTGACTTTGATGGTGAAGGACCTCCTCCCGGTATGGCTGCTCCCCCCGGCGTGGGAGCCCCCCCAGGTATGCAGCAAGCCAACGCTCCCCAATCTGGGCGTCCTGGCGGCTTACCCGCCAGCTTTCAGGCTCCGGCCAACATGCCGAATATCAACTTCAACGCGCCCGTCATTCGCCTAGGGACGAGCGCACCGACGACAGACGGTGGTGGCAGGGGTGATCGGTCGCAAGCCTCGGGCGGCCGGGCCGGCCTTGGTATGGAACGTGGTCCCGATCAGGGACGAGGTGCTGCCAGAGAGGCTGCCCAAATGCTGATCCCGCCAAGCGCCGATGAGAAACTCCGAACGATCATGCTTCACCAAATCCCGGACGGCGTTCAAGGCGATGAGGGGGTGCAGAAGCTATTGAGTGCTGTTGGAACTCTGCGCAAGTGGGAGTCTGCGGCCAGTGTGTTGGAAGAGCACAGAGGCACAAAGTTTGGTTTCGCGCTTTTCGACGATGCTGAGTCAGTATCTAATGCTGTCAAGCTTCTGCACGAGCAGAATGTGGAAGTGCCGGTTCGGCGCCAAGGCGGTTCGGCCGACGCCCCCCCCGAAGACGAAAATTTCGAGGGCATTGAGAAGGTTGCGCTTCAGGTTGCTGTAGACCCTACCACGCTCAAGTACGCCGAGTCTTTCGAAGAGAGCAGAGCGGACAATCCCGCCGCCTTTGGGAAGGTGGAGGACGCTCAGGCAGCTCTGAGGCAAGTTCTGCGCGAGCTGTTCTACCCTCCAATCAGCAACGGTACCGACGTCGATGGTGACAGTGCCATGAAGAATGACGCCGATGAGAATGTTGAAGTGGTCAATATCCCCATAGCGCAGGAAGATGAATTGGCTGATATTCCTGCGGAGATGCGGGAGGTCGTGGCGGGAGAAATCGCTGCATTCCGTGAGAGGAGTAATCAACGAGATCTGGAGAGACTGCGAAAGGAGGAGGAGATGGAGGAGATGGAGAGGCAGCGAAACGGTTCATCTCGACCGGCGGGCGGAGCAAATATTATTCCCCTCGGCCCCAAGGGAACCGTGCCAAATGCTCCATCTGGACCTAGGGGCCAAAACGGACATCATCGTGTATCGTTTCTTAACGGTGAATTCGGCATAAACGATGAAGAAGACTCGCAGGCCAGCGATGAGGAGCTCAACCGAAGACAGAAGAAAGCACAGCAAAGCGAGGACGACAAGGCGTACATTGACGCCGAACGCAAGTGGGCAAATCGCGAACGTTCAAGGCAATCGGCACTGGACCGGGAACAAGACCGTGAGAAGCAAGAAGCTGAGACTGAGCGGTTCAAGAAGGACGAACATCTTGAGAGAGACAAGTCGTGGGATGATGATCGAGAGGCCAGCCGCAAATCACATCTCTACTACCGCGACCATGGAACGTGGGCTCGGAAACGCGGTATGGACCGGGCAGATGAGGAGAGCAAAGACGATGCGGACCGGCGAGCCGAAAACGACGAGCGGCGCCGGGAGCAGGCACAAGCGGAGAAGGCCAGAGGCATGGCCGACTCGTTCCTGGACCAGCAAGCTGAAGAGATGGACCGGCGCGAGGCGGCGGCGGCTGCTGCTCCTCAGCCATTCAAGCTTTCTCTGGGCGCCGCTGTTCAAAAGGCACAAGCTTCCAGAGTGCCCCAGCGCCGTACAATTGCCGAGGTTGAGGGCCTGCTGGACGACGAGGACACGGAGCAGTCCACCAAGCGCCAACTCGTACCTATCCAGATGGAACCGATATCCGGTGCTGCTGCCATGACGGAAGAAGAGATCTCGCAGGCAGTCAGAGCTCTTGCCCAGGAGATCCCATCCGAGCGGGACGGGCTGTGGAGCTGGGAAGTCAAGTGGGACTACATGGACGACTCTGTCATCCGAGAGAAGCTGCGGCCGTTTGTCGAGAAGAAGGTGGTGGACTACCTGGGCGTACAGGAGGAGATGCTGGTAGAGGCGGTGGAGGAGCATTTACGAAAGCACGGCACTGCCGGTGCGCTGGTGGAGGAGCTCGAAGGGGTAAGCAACTCTCTTATCTGTCATTGTTTTTGTTTTCAAAAATTGCCTGCCAACAGAGGGTGTGACTGACTGCTCTCTAGGCGTTGGATGAGGATGCCGAGGATCTGGTCAAGAAGTTGTGGCGCATGGTGATTTTCTTTACTGAGAGTGAGAAGCGAGGGTTGCCAGCGTAGAGCGGCCTCCCGGTCAACTTGTGCATGAGAGAGAGGCTATTAAAAAAAGAGAAAAAAAGGAAAAAAAAAAAAGACTCTCGACAGGGAAGTGGTTGTGATATATAGGGGGCGTCGGTGGTGTATTTCACTTTCCAACATGGCGATGGCTGGGCTGGTGATGCGGGATACCACTTGTTGTAATTGATGCAGACTGGGAGTACCTAGGTGCCCTGGGAGGGTATGGATCTTGTGATTGTGACGCCGTCTGGGTGTTGTTGGCTGTGACGTATCGTGTGACGATGTGTGTGGGAAAGGTGCTGGGCGGGCTTCGACGTGAGACGCACACCGCGGGAGTTGCATTTGAAATGCACTGGTCAACCACCGTCCCCTTGGACGCACCCGGGCCTGCTTCCGGCCGGTATACTGCAATGCTCGGCAGGGCCAGTTCTACTTGTCTCGTGCTCTCCGTTGTTGCCAGGGGCGAGAAGGACAGGAGAGGGTTGGTGTCGTCGGGTCGATGGACTACGTCAGCGGATCTGGAAACACAGACACACAGACACACACTTATGAACGCTCAAAAGGACTTTTTCTTCCAGAAGGGTTCCATAGGTACCAAGCCGCTCGCCACTTCTGGTTCGCGACCAGCCGTCTGGATGAATCTACTCTTGGTACATCAAAGTATGAAAGAAAGGACGAGGCAACATTGCGTGGGCTACTCCCGAGCCGAGGAAACCTCGGCGTGTTTCTCGAGTATCTCGGCGAGAGCATCCGTCATGTCCTGCAATGGAAACTCGCGTCTGTTGCGAGGGGCTGGTTCGAACCACAGGGTGACTGCGTAAACCTTGCCCTTCAGCTCAAACGCCTCGGACGTGTGTCCGCCCTCGCGCCGGTAACGGTTCTCGACGAGGCCGACGACCTGTGCGGAGCTCCAGGTCTGGTCCTTGGCGAGGACGACAATGATTCCCTTGTTGGAGGCCACGAGCAGGACCCTGGAGTTGTAGCCCTCCAGCAAGGTGGCGCCGTCGAGGTCGGGGCCGAACGTCTGCTTCTCGCCACTCTCGGCCACCAGGGGAACGGGAACAGGCTTGCCCTCGGCGGCGCCGCTGTCGAAGAGCACCAGCTGGCCGCCGTTTCGCTGGTCCACCGCCAGCAGCTTCTGACCGACAGTCACTATGCTGGTGAGGCCCGTGTCGGTGGTTTTGGGAGACCCGCTGTCCCACCAGAGGGAGGGCTTGCCGTCGGGGGTGATCTTGATGATGTGGCCTGGGTACGTGCCCACGACGAAGAGGTTGCCGCATTTGCCGACGGCGAAGTCCTGCGGGCCTCCCATTTTCCCCTTTGTCGGGGCGGAAACGCTGGCACGCCACACTTCGGTTTTACTTCCAAGGTCGTACTTGACCACGAAGCTCGACCCACCGAGATGCTCGCCGCCGCTCTCGAATGGAGCGCCCTGGTTGACGGAAACGAACAGGAAGTTGTTGGATTTCAGCACGCCGCTTGCGTGGTATTGTGAGTCGTTCGTGAGACCACGGAAGGGGATGGTACCGATGAACGCCAGTTTCCCGTCTTTAAATTCGTATTTGGCGACATCAGAGGCGTAGAGTCGACTGTGTCAACAGGTCAGCAATCCGGACCCTGGCTCCGTTGCGCTCACGTGCCGGCAAGAGCAGAGCACACCTGGTGTCCTCTGTGTTGTAGAGCGAGGTCATACCTGAAGAACAGCTCGTCCCCGTCGACGGCGACAGACTCGGGATAGGAGGAGCCGGGGAGAACGAGGTCCTCCGTCGCGGCGGCGACCACGGCTCCCAGACCTGCTGATAGCAGGAGCAGAGCGCGGGTCAACAACATTGCGGGCGGTAGAGAGTGCGAGCAGTTGCGTTGACGGCGCGTCAGGGGAATGAATGGGTGAATATGGGGCTACGAGGCTGCCAAGTCGATAGACAATCACCTAACTCGTCGGGGCTGGCATCGAGGCGGGCGCCCTGGGACAAATATATAGCCGCCCCAAGGCAACTTGGCATAGGTCGCAGTTCGGTGGACGAGAGGCAAATCCTGTCCTCCGCGTACCCATCTTGCTTCAGCGTCATGGCATTGCGAAGCATGCGCATGAGTCTGGACCAGGAACACAAGCTGGGCGACAACGTACACCCCTATCAGAGCGTCATCTCCCTCGCTGGCCGAGTGGGAGGACATGGACTTGCCAGCGTTTGATTCGGGCGCCGTGACTCGACGATGGTTGCGAGGATGCCGTGGTGTTGCGGCCTCGAGGCTGCCCCCCCAGACAGCTTGGACGCGTTGCGGCGGAATCCTTGCGACCAGGGAGCTTATCCAGGCTGAGAGATTGGTGCTGACTCGTGGGAATACAATGTTGCCCGGGTGTGGATTTTCATTTCCTCTGATATGGATGTTGCTTCCCCTTCCCACCGTGGCTCCAGCAGCAGATACATGGGCGCTGACGTGGCGACGTGCGTAAGAACTCGGCGGGAGAGACGGGCATGTGTAGCTTGCGGGAACAGAGGACAGCAGAGGCAGAGCCTTTTCTCGGCATCCGGGTCCTGGGGCTGGCTTGGCCGTGGCGATGATGGGCGACGTCGAAGCCGAGCCGCTGGTCAAGTCTGCGCGTTTCATTTTGAGTGGCGTGGTGGATATTCAACGCGTTTGCGGCAAAGATGTCCTGTTTGCACTGGGCAAACAGGATACACGGCATCCCAGGGGCACGCGCAGGCCAGTCGGGATGGCAAAGTCAGTTTCTCGCCCGTTGTACGCGTCCATGGAGGGAGGTTGAGAGAAGCAAGGCGGCCATCACCCCATCACCACATCACCACATCACCACACGGCCGCCGAGCAAACACGCTCCGCGCCCTTGACACCTCGGCTGAACAGGGCAGTCTCTCTAGAGGTCGTTGACGCGGCAGGGGTAGCGCTGCGCGTCCTCGGCGGTCGTGATGAGCCTGTCCTGGTGCCAGGACTGATTCGCCGTTTCATGTGGCTGACAAAAGACGAGACAATGTTAATATTGACGAAACCTCCTCTCCTCTCCAACTCTCGAATCCATCTTGTGAATAAAGCATCTGATCGTCTGTTGTCTGCCCCCTCTGCTGACTGCCAGCAAGCAAGCAAGCAAGCGCAAGCGCAAGGGACACCATCCCGCAGCGCAGGCTCCTCGTCGGCGTGCCTCTCATCCCGTCCTCGGTCCGTCTCCCGCGTGTCAATACGCATGGAACCATGAGGCAGACATCCCACCGAAGCCGTGGACAGCTCGTTGCTCCAGACGAGTCTCGCTCCTGCAAGAGCATTGAAACACGCCCGCTCCCATGACCGTCGTCACCACTTGTCTCCGCCCATCCGAACGAACGCGCAGACGGTTGACGTGGCTGATGCTACGCATAACACGGTATATTGCTGTGGATGCATGCGAGAGACGACTTGGGCAGGCAGTCCCGGCCGAGGGGACCATGGGACGGCCGAGTCGCGAGCCTCGTCACATGGACAGCCTCGCCCTCTCGTTTCCTGGGGAGGAGAGTCGTCAGTAGTTGCATGGCACGTACGTACGTACGGCATGGCATCCAATTCTATCCGGGGCGGCATTATCCCCCCCTCCTCTTCTGAAAACATCCAGTTCCATCCACGGCTACTAGTGTTGCCCTCGACATGAGATGCCCAGAGAGGGGCATCCCTCGGCCTGGAAAGGCATGAATGAGGGTCGTCATGACTGGTGACTTTGGAATCGTCGACATGGGTCCTACCGTCTGCCGCACACTATGGCCTGTTTCTTAGCCAGGTCAAAAAGGGTTTGTCTCAGCTGGAGTGACAAGACGAGTCATGCCATGTCCCACGTATTTCAAACACGTACGGAAGCACTCTTCCCCTACGGGTCTTGCTTGGCTGGGCCCCAGAATTCGCCAAGTCCATCTTTTCCCCAAAAGCAGGCAATGCAAACCCTCTCCGATAGTGTCAGCCTCATCTTGCACCATGCTCCCCCACGAGTGCAGCCAGCGGCGCCCGAGGGCTCAAGGCGGCGGCTTCGACGGGACACCGGTATCGGGCCCCGGCCTGGGGTCCGCATCAATGGCTGCGTTCTTGTCCGCCCAGTCCATCATCTTCTCAATCTCGCGACACTTGTGGGGAGTGCTGAAGTCAGGGTAGAGCCTGCGCTCGTCCACCCAGGAGTAGGTGACGGGGCCTCGATCATCTTTGACAAAGTTAAAAAGTAGCGCCACAGAGTGCGCACAGCCGGCACAATACGACGATAGGTCGCGACGACCCTTTTCGGAGTCACGCCTAGGCTTGCTGCAGTGAGCACACTTGCTCGCTGCTCGAATCCCCCCCTCCTTCGTCGTCCTGCCTGCAAACCGTGCCGTCGGCATCAAGGCTGCCAATGTGCCGTTGCCGAGGCACCGAGTCCTCGGGCCACCTCAATTCGCGCCCGCCATTGGCTGTTGCCCTTCCGTCGACCGCGTCTCCACCCCCGGATTTCCCTGATCGGGTGACGGCCCGACAGATAACATCGCCAACGGATATTCAACGCTTGCACAGGTCGTGCAGTTTGTGAGCGCTGCACACTCTGGAGCGGCACGGAACAAGTTCCTAGTTACCTACCTGAAGGTGCCACCGTCGGCGCAGCCGCCACTAGCCATCACCTCCTTCCTCCCATCGGTCGTCGTTGCGGTCGTGGAACAATACGTCGTCATGACCCTCAACGACTTCATCCACCCGCCACCCTCCATCCCCAACGTCATCCTCTCCTTTCCACGCTTTCACATCCTCCTCGTCACCCTCAACCGCCCCAAGCAGCTCAACGCCGTTCCGCGGGACCTGCACACGCGGCTCGACGCCCTCTGGGCGTGGTACGACGCCGAGCCCGTCCTCCGCTGTGCTGTTCTCACCGGCCGCGGACGAGCCTTCTCCGCAGGTGCTGACCTCAAGGAGTGGAACGAGGGGCTCGAAAAAAACACCCCCGGCGGCGCCGACCGCGACCCGACCTCGGCATGGGCAGACAGCGGTTTCGGCGGTCTCAGCAACCGCAGGGGAAAGAAGCCCATCGTCGCCGCCGTGAACGGCCTCTGCCTCGGCGGCGCAATGGAGATGATCCTCAATGTGGACATGGTCATCTCGGCGCCCGACGCCAAGTTTGGCCTTCCCGAGGTCACCAGAGGCGTCGTTGCCGTCGCCGGCGCGCTGCCCCGACTGACGAGGATTGTGGGCAGACAGAGGGCGTCCGAGATGGCGCTTCTGGGCGGGATGCATTCAGCACAAAAGCTGCGTGAGTGGGGGATCGTCAACAAGGTCGTCAAGGCAAAGGGGGAGCATGCCGTTGTTGAAGAGGCGCTGAGGTGGGCGACAGACGTGGCGTGCAATTCGCCCGACTCCGTCATTGTCAGTCGGGAGGGCTTGCTGGGCGGCTGGGACGCGGAGGACCCAAGGGCGAGCACCGAGAGGGTCGATCGGGGGATATATCAGAGAATGTATGGCGGCGAGAATATGAGGGAGGGCGTGTTGAGTTTTGTCGAGAGGAGGAAGGCGGAGTGGAAGGACAGCAGGCTGTGACGCGTGTTGTTGTAGCTTGTGAGCGTCTTGTCGTGTCCTTTTGAAGAGTTGCTTCGACTCGTCCGTCATCTTCCATCCAACCTGCTTCTGCGCCTGCTTACTGAGCTGCTCAGGGGTGCTGCGGACCGCAACAGACTGCGCTTGAGTCTAGATGCTCCAATATGCAACAAAAACTGCCATCCTTCCGCTCCCAACCACGTATCCAAGCCGTGGGGTCCCGAGATGAGTTGGTGGCCGCCATCCGACATGAGACTTGTCCGCCTAGAAGACCGGATCACTAGGGCGATTGCCATTGCTTGGTTGGTGGATAGATCTGCGAAGACGATTATTGTGTTGGCCGTCTTGATCAGCTACGAGGTCCTTGTCCTTGGTGCCGCCGTCATCCGACATGTCACCTAAACATCTTGCCAGAGGAAGTCATGATTTCAGTAGAGTCTGGTTTTCCCGGGACGCGTCATGCATTCGTGAAGTCCAGGGACTCTTGAAGAATTTCAAGTCGCCACGGACCCGGGGGCACGTGGCACCGACGGCAGGACATTGTGCAACTACTTGGGGAGCGCGGGAAGGCTAATCAGAAGGAACACCATCTGATATGGACATGTTCGGTCCGTGAGCATGCAGCAAGACCCAAGTAGAACGAGCCGGTACCCGTCGATGGAATGACGGAAACTCTGCCATCCTCGAACTTGACACCGCAGGCGCGTGCCGCACAGAGTATGGTCCGGGAATGCTAGCGAGAACAAGATGGACATGACCTGATCCACCATGAGAAATGTCATGCAGGAGATCCCGGGCGCCCAAATCGAATTGCGGCGGCAAATTGTGACGCCGCGTTGGTAGTGGTTTTTGAGCGGCACGGCCCGGCATAGTAGCATCTGCTATTCAATCATCGTCGATGGAATGATGGTCCGTCATCAATTCATCAGTCGACGACACGAGCAATTTCGTCAATAGATTACGGCGTAGCAAATCCTCATATACCGGAAATGCACCCATGGTTCCAAACGAGATGGGCTCCATGTGCTGTCCGTTCGACGTGCTCACAACCTGGGACCGGATCTCCCAGTCAGCGCGCATCCTGCAGTCGTGAAAGCCATACGCAGGAAAAAGCAAAAGGGCCAAGACTTGGGCTGTCCCATCTTTGACGAAAGTGGCCCAGCGGCGCTGCCGAAAAAGATGTGCATCGCGGATGCGGTGCAACGCCACAGCCCTCCAGGATCCTGGGAGAGGGGGGGGGGAGGCAAGAGGCAAAGACAAGAGGCAATGGCAAGATGGGGACGCATCATCCTGTACAGAGTAAGCTGATGGGCCGAGATGTGTAGCAGTTCTCGTTGACTGCCAACTAGCCGGACTGACGATAAGATCGTTCGGAACATCACTCACATCTCCTTTTCGAGGCACATGCAGATAGGGTGCGCATGTCACCATGTGGACAAATGACGACTCTACACTGTACACAGAGCTCTCCGAGAAAAAAGGAAAACGAAGGGTCTAGACAATGCAGATGCAAGCCGTTCCCCCATTTCGAGCCGTGTCTGCCCCCCGTTCCAATTGGCACAACACCCTTGCACCGGTGATGATGGCCTCGCTCGTAAGTTTAAGACATGCAAGCCTCCCTCTACGGATCGAGTCGCACAGTCGGCCGTGGAGTCTTTCTCTGCACTCGACGGAGCGTAGCATCCGGAATGGAGAGGTACTTGGAGCAGCGTCAGCGTCAACGCCACAGGTTTGTTCAAGACAGAAAAAATAAAAACTTGACGGTATTGTTGCAAGCCCAGCTACGGCTGAGGATCACGGGGGAACATGGAAATGACGGGCCTTTTCTCCGAAACACGGAAAAAAGCTGGGGGATGCTGCTGGTGTCGTGTCCATTGTTAAAGCCGCGGAGTCGAGGTTCCCTTCTCGACATGCTACGATCCTGCTCGTGGTTTGGTTCGCTGTCGTGTACCTCCCTCAAATAGACGGATGCATGCACCTCTTTCTGCTTGGGCATCAAGCTGAGGCAGGTTACAATGGCCGACGGGTTGCTTGATCTGTATCCCGCAAGCGGCGGCGCAAGGCTGAAGCAGCACGACGACTGGTCTGCACATTACTCGCAGCGACCCATGACGGCCAGAGATATAAGCCCCAGAGGCGTCAGCCCAGGTGGCAGAAGTCTGGGCGCGCGAAGCCCAAGAGCTTCGAGCCCATTCTCAAACGCAATCATCATGCCGAGAGATGCGGAAAGGACGCCGAGGAAGCTGATCTTGTGCTTTGACGGGACGGGGAACAAATTCCACGGCGATGATAGCGACAGCAATATCCTAAAAATCTTTCGCATGCTGGATCGGTCTGCGGGTGACCAATATCATTATTACCAACGTAAGTTGCGCGATGCCTCTTCGCCATACTAGGCGGCTGACGTTTGTGCCCCCCCCTGCAGCTGGCATTGGCACATATGTCATCTCGGACTCTCTTTCTCACAGCGGCCTTCGGGCTCGCATCAACTCGTGGCTCCAAAAGGCCAAAGACTCGGCCATTGGCTCTTCCTTCGATCAACACGTCGTCGGGGGATACCGCTTCCTGATGCGCTTCTACCAAACGGGCGATGAGATTTACATGTTTGGTTTCAGTCGAGGTGCCTATGTCGCGCGATTCCTCGCTGAAATGCTCGACTACATCGGCCTCTTGTGCCACGGAAACGAAGAAATGGTCAAATTTGCCTGGAAGGCGTTTGCGCAGTGGCAGGCCAGGAAACCCCCTTCCAAGGGCGTCGACGACAGGGGAGCAGAGTCCGAGGAGGATAAAGAGACGCACAGAATGTACAACTACATGAAGGGCTTTCGGGAGACCTTCTCACGCCCGGTGGGTCGGATCAGGTTCCTAGGTTTGTTTGATACTGTGAATTCTGTGCCGCGGTTTGAAACTGCTTGGATGCAGCGGACCAAGTTCCCCTACACAGCTCGCTCTAGTGCCAGAGTCATCCGACATGCAGTCAGTATTGATGAGCGGCGCGCCAAGTTTCGCCAGGACCTTCTATACCAAAAGCCGCCGAAACATGAACACCGTCCGCATGCCCATCACGAACATGTCACAAGGGCGATTGACCGAGTCCGACGGAGCTTGGATGTGCCTCACGCAAAGGCGGATGAGAAACGCAATGTGCCCCCTGAACCAGAACAAAAGGACAGGCAGGCAGGCCAGTTCCTCGATCCTGCCGACGCGGAACGAGGACGGCGCGGCGCCGCGTCGCACAGCCGCCGATACGCGCCATATCGAGCGCGGTCCAGATCCAGGTCAAGAATGGCCCGGGGCGCTATTTCCGATGACCAAGATAACCTGTCTTGCTCTGATGCATCCCAGTGGGAGGCTGAAGAGGACTGGCAGAATGAGGACCAGGACGTTGATGAAGTTTGGTTCGCGGGCGGTCACGGAGATATTGGCGGCGGCTGGGAAGCGCTGGATGGCCGCAAGAGCGCAAGCCATGTGCCGCTATCGTGGATGGTTCGCGAAGCCATGAAAGCCGGCCTTTCGTTCGACCTGGACCACGTCGCGGAAATGGGGTGCCAAGATGCCTTCGTCGACAAGGTACGACCCTCGGCGCGTGACATGAAGTCTGGCCGAGCCAGCCAGCCAGCCATCCAAGTGGAGGACGAGGCAGGCCATGTCCAGGGCGCCCAGCTTGGACAATCGAGCCCAGAAATCGAGTCGCACGACTTTGCGGCTGGACCGGCGCCCGACTCCAACTCGATCTCGCCGTTTCAAGAGCTGATGCACAGAGCGCACACGTCCCGAATCCACGACTCCCTCGTGTATGGGGGCGGACTGGGAGCCATGGCCGTCTCGGCGTGGAAATTCATGGAATACCTGCCCTTCCGTCGCATGGATCTGCAACC
Source organism: Metarhizium album ARSEF 1941 (assembly GCF_000804445.1). NCBI lineage: Eukaryota > Fungi > Ascomycota > Sordariomycetes > Hypocreales > Clavicipitaceae > Metarhizium > Metarhizium album. The sequence goes on from NW_024467591.1 coordinate 439,437, forward strand.
CGATGGATCTTGGAAACCGATTCGCTGGCCTCTGCCGTGCGGCGAAGTGCGAGACATGCCGGACAACGTGCGCGTCCATGGCAGTGTCATACGTAGGTTGAAAGAGGACGAGACCTACAGACCGGGCAACTTGATTATTGGGGGAGGCGGGAGAGGTGTGAGAAGGGCGCCGGCGGAATATGGCATCGGCGATTGGATCTGTGTTGCTGAGCATGGCGACCCCGTCGGCGAGATATGGCAGAGGAAGCCGCAGACGGTGAATGGGAACAGAACCAATGGAACCAATGGAACCAACGGAACCAACGGAACGAATGGGGCAAGGCCATGAGGGCACAAGTTTTGGCCATGGGCGATGAGTTTGGGCGTACTGTCGACTCCGACATGATGTGTGTGTGTGTGTGTGTGTGTGTGTGTGTGGTGGATGACTTATCCATTGGTGCCACGGCGGGCAGGTTTATCGTTTATCATGAACATAATGTTTCTGTACCCTCGAGCTCGAGGACAGTTGACCGCGCCACTTGGTCAGCCACTTTAATTACACGCTAGCAGTGCTTAGTATTTCTGTCAATCGATATCTCATTTTGCAAGTATACGATGCCTGAGCATCTGTAGATACATGCACTTGCTCTTTTGTGGCCGCCATCTCGTCACGTGGCTGAAGCTCCGGCAAAGCTGAGCTACGCTTCAGCCTCAACATCTACGTCTGGAGCCCCTAACCTACACTTCTATTTGCCCATTGGCACCGACACAAATCCTCATTTTTATTCATGGAAGTTGTAACATCTCCAAAACCATTGTACTATCCTTCGGCTCGCCGGCTCGAGTCCCCTCCGCCAAAATGCCCATTCCTTTCCTGATGTACGTCATCGGCCATGGCCCTCCAGACTGGCTTCGCGACAACGCATACACCATCTTGACCGTCACGACCACCGTAACGTTGCTCTACTTCTTGAAGAGGTGGACCTCTGGGCGGTTGAACACCTCGGAGAAGAACCTCCACGGCAGAGTGATCATGTTCACCGGTGGCACGTCAGGCATTGGTGCGCTCGCAGCCCAGGAAATGGCTACCCGAGGCGCTCAAATAATCCTCCTGACGCAGACACCGCCGTCCGATCCCTTTCTCGTCGAGTACATACAAGACATGCGCCATCGAAGCAACAACCAGCTAATTTATGCCGAGCAAGTCGATCTATCGAGCCTACACAGCATCCGAAAATTTGCTACAAAGTGGATTGACAACGCGCCGCCCAGGAGGTTGGACATGATTGTGCTCTGCGCTGCAACAATGACGCCGCCGGGCGGAAAGAGGCGGCAAACAAAAGAAGGAATCGAGGAGACATGGATGGTCAACTACCTGGCCAACTTTCACTTGTTGGCAATCCTGAGTCCTGCAATCAAGGCACAGCCTTTTGATCGAGACGTGAGAATCATCATGGCGACGTGCTCGTCGTACATTGGATCGCCTTCCTTGAGGGAGCCAACCGTAGACGGAAGTTGGTCTCCCTCTACGGCCTATGCTCGGAGCAAGCTCGCCCTGACCGTGTTTGGGCAAGCATTTCAAAAGCATCTCGACACCTATAAACGCCCTGACCAGCTTCCGATGAACGCCAAGGTCATTTTTGTTGATCCTGGGCCGAGTCGTACGCCAGGAATGCGGCGCTGGCTCACAAGAGGGTCGCTCTTCGGCCTGGCCATCTACGTTCTTGGATACGCGTTTCCGTGGCTCTTGCTCAAGTCACCATTTAGAGGCGCACAATCCATTCTCTACGCAGCCATGGAATCGAGCTTAGCTGTGGGTCACGGCGGCAGGCTGATAAAGGAGTGCATGGAAGTCGACTTTGCTCGCGGCGATTTGAGAGACGACGAAATGGCGAAAAAGTTGTGGGAGGAAAGTGATGCCCTGATCGAACGGACGGAGAATGCGTCGGCCAAGGCCAGAGCCGCTGAGAAAGCGGCAAAAGACAAGGAAGATGAGAAGAAGAAAGAGAAGGAGAGAGTCGAGGAGATTGAAGGATTGGTCGATACGATTCGAAAAGGCAAGCAGAAACAAAAGCAAAAGCGGGAGACGGACAGCCGAAAATTGAAGAGTGGGAAGGAAAAAATGTAAGAGAATCTACAGACCGGAGACGGCAAACCCCAATCGTTCATCTTTCGAGAACCATCATTGTTGGGATGATTGCTGTTGGTGCCTTTTGGGTCTGTGGAAAAGCTCCAGACTTGATTTCTCTTTGCATGGAGTTGCCCTTTAATCTTCGCTCGTGGAAAAAGGACTTGTCAATATAAATTACATAAGGAACCGGAGTCTCCTAGTGGGCGGCAGTTGTGCCCATTCGACTTCTTTCTCGATGATATCTGCTTGAAGCGTTGCCGGGAAGTCACGCGATGCCAGGCATAATAAAACCTCCTGTACAGAGTAAAGTTGTACCATATCTTCTCTATTTGTGTCTAAGCACACTGTCCATGCCAAACGCTTTGAAATAGACGGCGCCGGCTTCGAAACTCTGAATCAAACGGATAGCGCCATAGCAAACGGACAGCTCTTCGGCAAACGGACAACTCTTCGGCAAACGAGCTTCCTCAAACAGAGGGGCTCATTTCGTACCATAAATAGGAGCCCATTTCCAGACTGGGATATTGAAATCACCTCAAGGCATATGCACATGGTTCATGCTACGCCCATCACCAAGATCATTCGTTGTTACCTTTTTGAGTGCGTCAAATTAGTTCAATCGGCTCCTCGAGGCAAAGTACGAAACAGACGGCCATGTACCAAATCCGGGACGTGCCTGGAAAGGGACGGGGCCTCATTGCAACCCATTTCATCCCGAGAGGCACCCGTATCCTTTCCGGAAAGCCAACCATTACGGTGCCTGAGCAATATGTTAAGCTCGATGAGTATAAGCAAATCGCGGCACTGATTTCGGAGCATGTTGATACCCTCAATGAAAGTCAGCGACAAGAATTCCTGGCCTTGAACACTACACACATATCTAGCGATGAAGCGCAAAGAAGATTCGAAATCTTTCGGACCCGTAGCTTGCCAGCTAGTGATGGCCATGCGGCAATCTTCCTCCACGCATGCCGCATTAGCCATTCTTGCGATAACAATGCACAAAAGAACTGGAGTGAAAACATCAAGCGTCATACAGTCCACGCCCGAAGGGACATTGAGAAAGGGGAGGAGATCACGATCTATTACATGGGCGTCCGCCGGAAGCGCGAAATTCGCCGTCAGCATCTCCAGACACACTTTGGCTTCATATGCTCATGCGGTCTCTGCTCTTTAACACCCGATCTAGGTCGGGAAAGCGATACGACGTTGGAGCAAATTCTCTCCCTGGACAATCTACTCGAGCAGGATGACGGTTACGGCGCGTGGTTCCACCCTCTCCGAAGGCTTCGCTACGTGGATCAGCAAGTACGACTTTACAACGAACATGGATCGGATGGTATGGGCTTGCCAAAGCCCTTTTGGTGGCGCCGCAGATATTGCTATTCTACACGGTGACTTGGCAAGGGCAAAGGTCTTCGCTGATCGAGCTATAGATGGATATATCTGTCGAACAGGTGACGATAGTGACGTGGTGATTACCCACAAAGCCATCGCGCACCACTACTTTAGACGCGATCGGCCCCGGCTATCGACGAAGTATCTTCCCAGTATCTCTTGGTAGCCTGATGGGGTTGAACGACCGTATCCAGCAGTTCTCACTGGAGGTCGAGGGCACACGCATGTGCCATGGCTGCGGTGCGAAGGCGACGTCTTTGAAACGATGTGGCAAATGCCTACTTTTCTGGTATTGTGGGAAGGTAGGTTTCCCGTGATGATCCCTACGCTTCTCTTATATACTGATTCGGACGTTTCAGGACTGCCAAGTTGCTGGATGGGATAACAACAGCCACAAGGCTGACTGCAAACTTCTTAAAGATGCCGACCTGCGATCATTGTTCACCTTTGACTGGGAAACGTTTCTGGATGATATCCAGTTTCCACTTGGTGTGAGCAAGGTATAGGATGGGCGCTACGTGTGATTATTGGTATATAAAGTATGCAGGTTCCCATGTCCACGCAATGCAACGCTGACCGACTCTGATGGGGAGCAGGGCTCGTAATACCTGGGGAAAGGTTGCAACGAGGCTGGTTGGTGCGATCTTGAAGGGAAATCTTCGTATTTGTTGGCTGTTCAATTGTGTCCATTATGTTCTTAACGGACAGAGCTATGAAGCGGGCCGCGGAACAAGCCTGACTGACAATCCAGGGGGAGAATTGTGCAACCACACAGGCCATGTCATGAGTGACTGATTGTATACTGCCTGACAGTGGAAGACGGGTAGATACAGAGGACAGCTTGTCTGGACCAGGATGGATGTTGAGTGCTCAATTTTGGGGTTATTGCGTCTTAGATCAACGCCGTCTTAGCACTTTCGGATACGGAGGACCACAAATACGTACCTTTATCATGACTTTGATGATCTGAAGATTGACTAGGCCATCTAGGGACATGAAAAGTAGCGTTTATATCTGTCGGCCACCTGTCAACGAGTCATAGACTAGGTCAGTTAAGCTCTCAAGCTCTCATCTAAGCTTAGAGGCTGCCTTGTCATCCAAAAACTTGGCCAACCACTTCGACAATATCGTCAAGCAAGTATAAAAAGATCACTCAAGTCCGAAGCTAGATCAATTCGATCAAGGACGAGTTCCACCCTTCAGTCCCACCGCGGCGTCTCGTGATGTTACCGCATCACCGACGAGAGAAGGACAAGAAGGGTTAAATCGGCCTTGATTGGCATGTGCTTCTCCGTGAGCCTTTTTATTCCGGTGGCCAAAACGACAAACGTCGCCGTCCAAGGCACCACACACTTGACTGAATTTCGTCCGAGGAGACCGCATTGGAGTGCAAGACGACCCTGTTGACTTTATTCCCCGAGAGTAAGCACAGAAGCCGGCGTCAAAAGCTGCGCTTCGATTATAAAGAGGCACCGACTTGTTGACTACGCTTGGTGAGAGGCATTGGTCAGAGCAATTTCTTTACACAGGAGCGTTTGCTTGGTATTGACCCTTGCTGCTCTTCAACATGAGAGGGCCAGTTCTTCTTGGCTGGCTTGCAGCCGCGCTGGGCGCTGGGCTGGCCTCGGCAGCCGCTGCCTTCAAGGATATTGCCAGGGATACACTCCCGTACCACAGGGAGTTTGTTCTTTTCAAGAGCGCAAACATGCCGAGGGCAGACAAGCTCCCCAACGGCGTCGCATTCCACTCCTTCATGGTTCCTGCTGTCGTGACGACAGTGAGTGGCCGGATTCTTGCATTTGCCGAGGGACGGCGATATGACAACCGCAACTTGGACGACGTTCGCATCGTCTTCAAGCGCACCAAGGACGGCGCCAAGGACGGCGCCAAGGAAGGCGCCAGGCCCGAGGACTGGGAGGACCTGCAAGAACTCGTGCTCAAGGCAGGCGGCGTTTGGGGCAATCCTACTCCTGTTGTCGACGGGCAGACCATCTATCTATTCATGAACTGGCATGACCGCGAGTACAGCCAACACGGCCGCGACCGGCTGCACACCGGCAGGAAGACGAGGAAGGTGGACAAGTCGTGGAAGGGCCGGCGGCACCTCTTCCTGACGCAGAGCACCGACGACGGCAAGACGTGGACGGAGCCGCAGGACGTGACGAAGCAGCTCACGCCCAGGCGCCGGGCCTGGGACGCCGTCGGCCCCGGCAACGGCATCGTGCTCCTCACGAACGAGATTGTCGTTCCCGCCATGGGGCGCAACATTGTCGGGCGTGGTCCGCCCGGCGTTCGTTCGTGGACCTACAAGGAACTCCCGGGATCCGGGCCCGAAGGAACAATTGTGCAGACGCCCAACGGCATGCTGTACCGCAACGATCGCGGCAAAGACGAGATCGAGTACGAAACCGACCGCGACAGGCTGGCCAACAGATACCGCCGGGTTGCCCGCGGAGACCTGAGGCACTTTCCACCGTTCTCCCTCGACAAGGAACTCCCCGACCCTGTTTGCGCGGCCGCGATGTTGCTCTACAACCACGCCGACGCCAAGGAGCCGGCGCGTGTTGTGTTCCTCAACTCGGCCGACCAGGCCACGAGGCGAGCCATGCGTGTTCGCATCAGCTACGACAAGGAGGCCAAGAAGTTCCTCGTCAACCGCAAGCTGAGCGACGCCCCCGTCGTCGACGCCGGGTTCGAGGGCGGGTACTCGAGCCTGACCAAGACGGCTGACACGTACATCGGTGCGCTGGTCGAGACCAACTTTGACCAGACGGGCGGTACCAAGAGTGATTTCCGCGCCATTATCTGGAGAAAGTTCAACCTGAGCTGGATCCTACACGGGCGTTAGGCGCAGGCAGGTGTTGCAGCCTTGGATGGCGAGGTGTTTTGCTGGGGCGAGTTTCCCGTCGGCCGATGCGGGCGTGGAAGACCGTCGCCTGTACTGAGCAGCAAGAGCTGTTCCGCCTCGCAATGTTTTTTGTTTTTATTTGCTTGTCTGTGCGGAAGGGGTGGGGGGTAGAAGGGACATGCCTAGTTGGAGGATTACTCTCATCGTGCTGGCGTCATCGCCCACGTTGGGCTGACGCGTTTCAACTCCCCTTGTCCGTGCCGCGAACGATTTCCTCAATCTATCAAAGGGTATTTTTCTTCCTCCTTGAGTGTTTCTACCAGTCTTTTGGTCTCTGGATGGCCGTGCACACCAACTGAGCTGTAGCCGCCGTGTTTCAACTTCCACGTTAGCCTGCGATACTTGGCTAGCCGGGCCAGGGTGAATGGTTTGGCTACTGACCCTGGCTGGTATGGTTCGTTTTCATGGGCGGGGCTTGATTCGAGGCTATCCAGCAACGTGTGAAGCTGTGCTGACTCGAATAACCACCCGGGACGTGTTGTACGTGAAATCAGGTACAGAAGGGGAAACTGGACAGAGGCAAGCACTACCAACGCGTTCTGTTCCATGAAGCTTGTTCACGACATCATGACGCAGAGCAGGTCGAGCGTCAACCGACTGCAAACGCTGGACGAGGCGCCGCCGCTGCCAGGACGACAGCATTGCGCAAAAAGGCATCGAGCAGAACGGGGAGAAGATGGCGGCATGAAGTACGTAGCTAGGTAGTTGTAGACTTGCAGCAACGTGGCAGTGGGCGTCAACCGCTGTGGTCGCGAGTACAAGGTTCCTTTTTGGCGGCATCAAGAGTGCCTAGCTACACATGTAGTGGCAACGAGAATAGTATGAAAATTGTGCCCCAAGCTTGTTGCCAAATCGGCACCTTTGAACGGTCAGAGGGATGATGGGCGACGGCGTGGCTGAGCCAGCGGAGCAGTTGACCGCGTTTAGCGCGCTTAGAATGATGGGTTGTTGTGGCCACGCGGAGCACTCGTTCGTACAAGTCAAGTTGCAATTACTGCAAGCGGACGGATGCTTAGGCTGCGCGATGCTGACCCTTGTCTGCGCCTGTTGATTGCCTTACCTCATTGGGTGTTTATGACGCGGTGGCGGGGCTGGAGTGGGGGCGACATCCAAAAAAAAACCCAAAAAAGCCCCGCGGGTTCATCAACGACTGACTCGGTGCGAGGACATTCCGTAACGTTACCCTCACTCTTCATTAATAATAATCCCATCGCCGATATTATTCACTCGCCCTTGCTGGAACCTCGTTCCTGTTGGAGCCTTACTGGAGGACCCGCGCGTCGAGCTGCCATGCGTCGACCAAGTAGCACGCAAACTTGGATTTTGTTCGGATAGGGCATAGCGCTGCTTATTCCCGTCTGTCTGCTGCAGAGCAAAACGCTGTCCACGGGAAACATGAGACGAGTGCCATGATGACGGTGTAAGTGGGCGGTAGTGCTTCTTGATCCGGCAATCTTTGATCCGCTCTGGAACATGCTCATCCCACAACCGCAACATGCAGGAACGCGGGACCTGGCGTCTGCCGGGAGACCAGAACAAGGAGACTTGCTGGGCTGGACGCGGAGGGAGAGTTGCGAGCATGAAACAAAGGACCGACCATGTTTACGGAGTACTTGGCAAGCCTCATCGAGCATCCGAGCATCCTTGGCCGGGCCTGGGCGCCATACGCACGCGGCGAGACTAGCAAGTGCCGGCCGTTTTGACTTCAACACCCCCGTCGGCAAATCCACCAATTCCCACCAGTACCGAACGAACTTCAATGTTATTTCTCAGTTGGGCAAAACGTCGCATGCCGGGGATGGGATTTCATGGGTACAGCCTTGATGGGCGCTTGCTTGTATTAGTCTTGTGTGATGATGGGAGCGGTCAAGGGTTCCAAATATAAAGATGAATTGCTGCCCCGAACTCGCCATCGTCTTCAACTACTCGCCTCATTTCATTCGCAGCAACCAACCGGGCGTTTCACACGGATAACCATGCGCTCAGTCATCGTTGCATCGCTCGTTCTGGGGCAAGCTCTGGCCGCCGACCGCACTCTCGGCTTCAAAGCCAAGCCCACCGTCGAGAACCGCACACTTGATGAAATCTACAAGGCTGCCCTTGCCGAGGGCGGCGTCGTCACCTTGTGGCATGGCGGCGATGAGCCTGACCAATTGAAGCCCCTTCAAGACACCTTCGAGGGACGATTCCCGGGGATGAAGCTAAACGTGACGGTGGATCTTTCCAAGTATTTCGGCGGAAGAATCGATCAGCAGCTCGCAAACAACAATGTCCACGTGGACAACGTGATGCTGCAGACGGTCCATGATTTCCCGCGGTGGGCGAGGGAGGACGCTCTGCTGAACTACGCGCCACTGGGATTCGACCAAGTCCATCCGGCTCTCAAGGACTCCCTGTCCGGGTCGTGGTATGCAGTCGAAATTATCTTCTGGAAGAACATCTGGAGCACCAAGAAGCTTCCCGGTGCAAAATTCGACTCTTTCCAGTCATTCCTCGACCCCGAGTACAAGGACAAGCTGGTTCTGACCTATCCAAGTGACGATGATGCGGTTCTATTCGCCTTTGACCAGATGTAAGTAAATGCATCCATTACCCGGAGAAACAGCAACTCCTCCTACGGCGAGCTCCGCTAACGCTTTCTGCCCTTTCCTTCCAGCATGCAAGACCACGGCGTAGCCTGGTTTGACAAGCTGCTTGCTCAGAATCCTACCTGGGTTCGCGGCACGGAAACGCCACTGACGCTCATCTCCCAGCCCAACAACTCTCTGGCCGCGACCTTCACCACATCCATTGGGTTCGCCGACATTCCCGACATCGCCACTGCTTTCCCCAATGACGGCCTGTTCACATCCTGGGGCCAGAGGGGAGCCATCCTCAAGGACGCTCCGCATCCCGAGGGCGCCAAGCTGCTGGCCTCGTTCATGCTCTCCTCCGAATTCCAGGACTCCATGGGCTGGAGTGTCCTCCAAGACGTCGAGCCCCCTGCTGGCCTTCCTCAAATAATGCGCATGAACAACACGAACGTTGTTGCATTCAACTACTGGATGGAAGATCGCGCCAACGTTGAGAGACTTCGACTCTTCTTCGAGGATCGCATCGGCACTTCCCAGGGAAAGAGTCCTTTGCTGGATGATATTTAGCGTCATTGCTCTAGACCTGCCTCTTTTTTTTCTTTTTTTTTTCCTTTTTTCTATACTCGGATAGACTACTTCTGTGTCACAGAGCCAATACATGTGTTGACATTTACTACCATCATGCACTGGTTTTGCCATACACCGCCGTGTACTGTGTCCAATTTGTCTCTGAATAACCGAGACGTCTCCCGGCTCCTGGACAGCGAAACGTCTAGCAACACTAGATATTGCCCCGATTCAGAGATAATTGTGTGGTGTCAAAGGTCCGTCAAGAGTTTAATCTAAGGACCTGACCTATAAACTACATATACACGATGCCTACTGTGTGTAACCTGACCTAGATTCACCCGTCATCTAGGTCCTTATTGCAGCTGTTACACGGAAAAGCTTCAACCACACGACTAGCTGCAATGCATAAAGGTTGCAGTTCCCTCATCGGCCACCAGTGGGCTCGGGCACTAAGGCATCAAGGTAATATGGCACAAAGCGCATAACCCCTTTGTTGACTAGTCAGGTTACACACACAGGCACTATCTTGTATATAAAGCCCCTTGCTGGTCAGGTCCATCGCATGGAGGACCTAAGACCCTTTACGACTATACGATATTACATGTGAATATGAGTCATTTGCTCCAAGCCCTGATCATACAGACCAGCCCTTGCTACAGCAGCTCATGATATTTAATAATATAGTTGCTTGCGGCGAGAGTAAAAGACATGGCTCGGCGCACTGGTGTAGGCACTTGATTATTGAACAACAATCACTGATGTACTTTAAGAAATTTGATTTTGCCTTGCCGTGTTGCCTGTGTCCATTTCAACCGGTAGCCGTTACTGCTGTGTCGGCACAAGAAGTCAACATTATCCAGCAAAAAGAGCAACCGTGTAAACATTGTCGCAATATGACGGGGCCAAGAAAAGGAAGCAAGAAGAGTAAATTTCATATCTCAGCTTGGGGTAGCTCCAAATTCAAAAGGTCCCTGGGGGCTCATTCCGAAGAGCTGACGATGTCTTCTGCGTGTGTAACCTTGGCCAGATGACTGAGGCATGTGTGTGCTTGATGCCTCGTTTCCATCTCCTTCTTTGTATCGCAATGCATCCCGAGACCAGCTGCAGCAAGGGGCCTCCGAAATGATATGCCACGTCTCCGTATGGCAACAGCTGGGTGAGCAGAGAGTTTGATGAACTAGTTATATACGACTAAATTTCGCATCGCAACTCTCTTCGTCTAGATGGATGGACACTGGAAAGGGCTACACGATGCAAGCTTACTCCCCCTTTTTTCTGACAAGGCAATGCAGAAGGATTCCATGACACACTGGCTGGGTATGTCTGTCTGTTTGATGCTTCAGGCAGTACAGGCACATCTAACCATGGCCGTATTCAAAAACAGCTTGAAGCTCCTGTCTAGTGACTAGACGGTGTGCTCTCGCTGTGTCTAGCGTGACATGAAATATTGATGGCGAATCAGCCGTCCACTTGGAACAAAATTGGACCTTTGAGATTGACGTGACCATGTGTACCTGATACCTCTCGACACAGGTTGGATATCCCGCAGGTAGACACAAAACTTCTCATACCCTAGTCGGCGGGCGGATAGTTTTTCCAAGCTAGAAAGTGGAACTGAGGATGCCATTCGAGCGGTAGGAATATGTTCGCGGGGATGGATGATGTGTTGATGTGATTGAATGGAACTCAAGCACCTGGACGTGCCGGTAAAGATGGCTCTGAGAGAGGAAACAAGCTTTTCAGCTTAGTATGGAAACGTTGCATATTGTGCGTTCGGCAGCCACCTGTTTGTGTTGAAACCATGGTCAGATGAGACGAGACCAGAGTCGAGTCACAAGTCCGCCTGACAGCTCCAAATGTGACAAAGATCTGACTAGACGTTGCCGCTCGTGTTGCGGCTCGCTCTTTCCTCATTCATCACCTTGGTCATGCCTTTTCTCATTTCTCAAGAGCCCCCGTTTTGCAAACTTCAACACACATTGCGCAAGGCTGACCACTCGCGAGCACCATCAGAACAGCGACCAGCACAGGAGAGGATGCAATTTGCATCCCATCTCTCGTCTGGCGCCTACAACTCTCCTGTTTTTGATGACTTTGGCCATGGGCCACATCCCTGAACGCACGACGACGCTTGGCCTCTGCAACGCCGACGTGATGATGGCGTCTGCAAGCATCCTCGATTCGACCGACCAGACAAGGCAAGACCATTGTGCGTCGACCAATAAAGCCACGTATGACAGCGACAGCAGTGACGATGTCGAGAAATACCGGCTAGAGTCCAATCCCGAAAGGCCTTCGAAGAAACCGATCCAAAACTCCCAGCATGATGCGTTCTTGTCTTGGGTCGCCAATGCATTCAAGGAGGATGATTCAACGGAGTCAACAGATCAAAGCGATGATGTCGACGATGAATCTGCCCGAATCGCAGAATCTCGTGCAACACCTGCAAAAATTGTCACGAGTCCTCGTCAATACCAGCTAGACTTGTTTGAACGTGCAAAACAGCAAAACACCATCATTGTACTCGACACAGGATCTGGGAAGACCTACATTGCTGTCCTACTGCTTCGACATGTACTTGCTCTCGAGCTTGAAAACCATGGACAGCCGATGAAAACCGCCTTCTTCCTAGTTGACAACGTAGCACTTTGTCAGCAGCAGTACCGATTCCTTCGGGCAAATCTGGAATATCCCGTGGGGAAATTCCACGGAGATAAAGCAAGCATGGCGCAGGAGCGGGCGGCCCAAATACAGGAGAATATGGTCATTGTCTGTACTGCGCAGATCCTCTTGGACCTTCTCGGCAGTGGCCTTTTAACGATGAGTCAAATCAACCTGTTAATTTTTGACGAAGCACATCATACCAAAAAGAATCACCCTTACGCGGGCATCATGCGAGATCACTATGTTAGGACGAAAGCAGATCGCCCCCGTATTCTGGGCATGACGGCGTCACCTGTTGACTCCAAGACCCGCGATTTTCATGCCGCTGCCGTCGATCTAGAAGCTACCCTTTGTAGCAGAATCGCCACGGTGTCTGACGATGCCCTGCTGGCGGGTATGGGTAGGAAGCAACAGATTGAACGCGTCGTGAAGTATGGTCCCCTGCTAGGCCCGACGGGTGCAATGTCCGCCCTCTTTCTATCCCTATCAAATCTTTGCGCATATTCAAACCTCCAAAGTCATTTGGAAGCTGCTAGATACGTCTATTCTGTTATAGGGTCCTGGGGCGCAAATCAATACTGGAAGCATGTTTTCAAGAGTCACGATCGGTCTTTGGTAGTGACCGAGCTCGCCAATGCGGTCGATGAACTCAGCTGCTATCACTCCGAGGCATCTTATCAGTCTGGAGAGAGGACTAATGACGAAATTATACGGATGAAGGCTCAGAAGCTTGTTGCAGATCACTTTCGCAAGGAGCCAGCCGAAAATTTCTCACCTAAAGTCCAGGTGCTTCATGAAACTCTTCTTAAGGAATTCGGAACTAATCGCAGTACAAGATGCATAGTGTTTGTGCAGAAAAGATACATCGCCTTTCTACTGTCGGAGGCATTCAATCAGACCCTGATGAAGGTACCACACATGACGACAGGCTTCTTGGTATGTCCTTCTTCTCCGGACCTCATATCGTAGCACCATCTGATGTTTTTGACAGGTGGGATCGCAGCCTGCGTCTTCAAGCATCGTCAACATGTCTATCAAAGACCAGGTGGAGGCATTGGATCGTCTCAGATACGGTGAAACAAACTGCATTTTTGCAACTCAAGTTGCGGAAGAAGGAATCGACATACCCGAGTGCGACCTGATTATTCGATTCGATCTTTATGATACTGCAATCCAGTACATCCAATCCAAAGGCAGGGCACGTCAGGCGAATTCGCTTTACGTCATCATGATTGAACAAGACAATAAAGATCACCTTCGTAGATCATTGCAAGCCTCGAGAGACGCTCATTCACTGCGGCGCTTCTGCTCTTCTCTCCCATCCGACAGAAAAATTCAGGAGATGAACGAAAGCCAGCTCAAGTTGCAAGCAAACTCACAAATTGCATTTGAGGTTCCCCAAACAGGCGCCAGATTGACCTTTGACTCCAGCCGGCAAGTTTTAGCCAAGTTTGTATCATCGGTGTGCAGTGGTACCGCGGATGCTCACCCAGAATACATCGTCACACTGACAAATACGGGTAAGTTCACGGCGACAGTACTGTTGCCTAGTTCATGCCCGGTGATGTCGTTTTCTGGTACTCCCCAACGCAGTAAGCTTCTCGCACGAGGCTCAGCAGCATTCAAGGCATGTATCGAGCTATTCAACCTCAAGTACATTGATGGAAATTTTCGCTCAACTTTAAAAAGACTACTGCCGAGAATGCGTAATGCTCGGCTTGCTCTGAGTGACAAGAAGCAATCAGAATACGGCATGAAGTATAAACCAACGCTATGGGCTGGGCGCACAACGTCACAATTATTCGTCGCCACATTATCAATCAAGGGGATGGGCCCGACTGGAAGACATGGTCGTCCGCTCTGCATCTTGACACATGCCGAATCGCCTACAATTGAGCCGATAAAACTTTGGATAGCTCGCGGCATCCAGTCAATCTTGGCACACAAACGATGCGCTAGGCCGCTTACATTGACTGAAGACGAAGTGGCTGGTTTGGCCAGATTCACTTTGACAATATTCAAGGACATATTCAGCAAGGATTTCGATTGCAATTCGGAGGAAATGCCATATTTCCTGGCCCCTTGCCTCCTTTCATCAGCCGTGGCCAACCTCGGCGAGACTGGTCGTCCGTGGGATGGAGAGGGCATAATCGACTGGGAGCTCGTTAAAAGAGCGGGAGAAGTTGAAACGCAGGCCACTTCAACTTCTTCAAGCTCAGCAGATCTTGAGTATCGATTTTTCATCGATCCGTGGGATGGGTCTCGGAAATTCTTTACTTCCAAGGTCAACACTGACTACAAGGCATTTGACCCCGTTCCAAAAGGCGTGCCACCTCCAAAATGTCGCAGTTATTTCCGGGTGGAGCAGAATATTGCCCAGTACAGCAACAGTCTGGCGTATAAAAGTAGGCAAAACATCAGCTGGAACCCGGAGCGGCCAGTGTTCAACGCAGAACTCCTTCCAATTAGGAGAAACATGCTTTGTGAACCCGGCCCCGAAGATGTTGACTCACCCAGAGACTGCTACATTATTTTAGAACCATTGGTTTTATCAAACGTGAGATACCACCTCCAGCCTCCGCTACTAAAGGTAGCTAACCCACGCCAGCTTCCTATCGATGTTGTCGTCACAGCTTTGGCTCTCCCAGTGACAATATATTCCATCGAGTCAACAGCCATTGCAATGGACGCTTGTGAGCTTTTCGATTTGGCTATTTACCCCCCATTAGCGTTAGAAGCACTTACAAAAGGTGAAACGGAAATTGGCGTTCAACCTGGCAAGAATTACGAGCGACTCGAGTTTCTGGGTGATGCGTTTCTAAAAATGGCCACAACGATATCTCTGTTTACATTGATGCCCGAGACCAACGAATTCGAATACCATGTCGAGCGCATGATTCTAATTTGCAACAAGAATCTTTTCAATCACGCGGTGGACAGAGGTCTACAGGAGTACGTGAGATCCAGAGGCTTCGATCGACGGTCATGGTACCCTGATGTCGTGCTGCGGAAAGGCAAGAGACACAAATTTGTAGTCACTCACCGACTAGCCGACAAATCTATCGCCGATGTATGCGAGGCCCTTATCGGTGCCGCGTACATGACAGAACCCGAGGGGAAGATGGATTTACCTGTGAAGGCGGTAACTGCAATGGTGCAGAGCAAGAAGCATAAAATGACAAAGTACAGCGATTACTACGAGGCATATATCCCACGACCTTGGCAAACTATGCCACCTCGCGCCATTGAGCTGCTTGCGGTGGATAAGATGGAGGAATACATCGGGTACAGGTTTGGCTCCCCGAAACTCCTAAGGAGCGCATTCAAACATCCTTCGTACCCGTATGAGCCTGAGCTTCCAAACTACCAGAGGCTGGAATTTCTCGGTGACGCACTCCTTGACGTGGCCATTGTCGACTTTTTATTTCGACGACACCCCCTCGCCGATCCTCAGTGGCTTACAGAGCACAAAATGGCCATGGCCTCCAACCACTTCTTCGCGTATCTTTGTGTAGAGCTTGGGCTACACAGGCACATGCTGACTACAGGCTCAGCCATCATGGGCACGATAGCCGGTTTCGCGGAACAAATCGAAAAGGCAAAATCGTGCTCCGGGCAAACCAACGGCGGCATTCCCAAAGCCAACTTCTGGCTGGATACAGAGCACCCTCCCAAAGCACTTTCGGACACTTTGGAAGCGGTTGTGGGCGCCATGTACGAGGACTCCAAGTACGATTTCAGCACAGTCGGCAGATTCTTCAGCAGGTTCATGGCGCCGTATTTCCAAGACATGACGCTGTACGACACATATGCCGCAGGGCACCCAGTCACGAAATTGACCAAACTCTTGCAAGAGACGTTTTGTTGCCAGTCATGGCGACTCTGCGTGACACCTGTGCCTTGTGGTTCAGAGACTGGGGCCTCGGCAATGACGGACAGCAATGTGGTCTGCGCACTGATGATACATGGGAAGAAGGCTGCTCACAGTGTACGAGGGAGTGGACGGGACGCGAAGATTGCTGTAGCAGCAGCGGCGTTGAAGAAGATGCAAGATATGAACGGAGATGCATTTCGGACAGTGACGGGCTGTGATTGTGATTGCGGAGGAACGGGAGAGTAATCCGTGAAGGGGGCACCGCGGCCGCCAAAAGAAACTACTGGTTGTCATCGGCCTCAGCCCATGAGCAGCAACTAGTCATAAAATAAGTTCATGTGGCGTTTCCACGTCTAGAAGTCGAGCCTCATGGTGTTCGTCCCTGGCTACGGAGAGAAATCGGGTGGCACTTGTATCGTGCTGGCGCCCATCCAATGGAATCGTTTGGAGATGCAGCGCAGGCTCCGTGGGGGAATAGGAAAAGGCGACCCGGAAATGTAGACGCAAGTATGACGGATTAGAGTTTGGAAACGCCACCCAACATTACCGCAATCAGCGTCACCTTGTTGAGGCGGCCAGGGACTACTTCTACGGGCTTTTTGTGATTTCATTAGACGGCAGAGCTTGGTCGACGAGACCAACCCGACTTTGCGAGCCTCACCAAACAGTGACGATGAGTACGGAAGCGCTTGGCTCTTTCAAGACGGCCATGGAGGCCGTCTACGGTCCCCTGGACAGCTTGACCGCGGACGACGCGAAAAGATGGGTTCCTCCCTGCTCGCCGGGGGCTGGCGGACACGGCGGCCGATACCTGTGGACGGATGCGTTTGGCGTCGTCAACTTGGTGACTCTCTACAAGGAGACAGGGACGGCGAAATACCTCGACCTCGCGGCCCGCCTGGTCTCGCGGGTGCACGACGTCCTCGGGCGGACGAGGGACGGCGCCCAAAGGCTGCCTGGGGCCACGGACGATGAGCCACTGAAAGGGGGCTTGCGCATCGGCAAATTCACCGACTCGGGGGCCGACTGCGACGGCCAGTATCACCACTACCTGACCATGTGGATGTACGCGCTGAACCGCGTGTCCGTGGCGTCGGGGGATCCCAAGTTCAACGACTGGGCGGTCGAGCTCGCCAAGTCGATCCACGGCCGCTTTGCCGTGCGGGATGCCGACGGCAACATGCGCATGGTCTGGAAGGTGTCGGTGGACATGGAGGAGGTTCTCGTCCCCTCGGAGGGCCATCTCGACGCCGCCACGGGGTTTGCCGTCTACAGGCTCCTGCAGCAGACGGCTGCATCCTACGGCAAGGGCGACAAGGTGTCCTTGCGGCAGGAGATGGAGGACTGCGCGGCCCTGACGACGCATCCCGGGAAATTGGTGCCGAAGACTGACTTTCTGGACCTGGGCATGGGGCTGTGGATGTGCCAGTTTGTGCTGGACCAGCCGTGGGCCGAGGGGTTCATGGCCATGTCGCTGCGGATGCTGCAGAGTCTCCTGGGCGCTTCAGGTTCCCACGGCGCCCGGCCGCGGCACAGGGGGCTGGCATTCAGGGAGTTCGGCGCGTGCCTGGGAGTCCGTTGCGTCGGCGCAGACGGGGAGCTCCAGGACAGAATTGACGCCTTGGTCCGGTCCTGGGACGGAAGGGGCGGACACGTCGACGAGGACTTGAGGCCGATTTCGCACGTCATGTATGCGAGTGCCTTGATTCCTGGCGGTGAGTCATTTTCCATCCGTTGCCGGTGTTGGCGTTGCGTCTCTTTTCTTTTCTTTTCTTTTTTTTAATAACAGAGAGGCAGCTTTTCGGCGCGCATATTTGTCGAATCCATGGCAGTAGAATCTGCTGCGCGGCTGCGCCTGTGCTGGTGACGCAGTTCTGCACAGACATGCTCGGTGATTCTCTTTGCGTGCGTGGGCGACGTGTGTTCAGCAACGGAGGGTTTGTCCCATGTTGGCGGGCGCGATTGTGTTGGTCATGAGTATCGTACCATCCTGTGGGATGGTAGGCACCGGCTGGCGTGGCATCTGCTTGAAGCTGGACCGGCGGTCGACATGACGGGTATCTTTCGGTCCCTTGGACGCCTGGAGGTTGGCTGGCATAGGGCTGTGATGCTGAGTCTTTAGTGCCTGCGCAACAGAGAAGCAAACACATCGCGACATGTGCCTTGAGGGACAAGTTGAGGTCCGGAAGTGGAAGTGGACATGGGGTATTACTAAGCAAAGCGGGTCCGGAAATAGTACGGAGTACCTGGCCATGATGGCTTCCAGAGACGCAAAGTCTCCCTAGACAAAGCATCAATACATCTCCTACCAACAAGTCCTTGTTCACGATGATGCTGCGCGGGCGCTCCCAACGGCTCTCTGACGAATTATTCCTCATCCCCTCTGAATGATCGCCTGCCCCAGTTTGCAAAGGACCCGCAGCCACAGCCTCACAGCCACACACACGAATGACGTCACATGCACGATGCGACAATCCTGACGACATGGCATGCAGAGGAATCAAAAGACCCCAACTTGTATCCTGATTCCCTGATATCCACGGGCCGAATGTGTGGGGGGTTCGACCTGTCAGCCAAGTCGGTGCCTTGCTCGAGCGGCCCAAGACTTGGATTATTTAAACCGGGATCGCACTCCCGGGCACCACCAGAAGCAGCAGAGCAACATCCACCAGCAAGATCCGAAACCGACTCTACCGACCCGCCGTCAAAGCAAGCAGCAGAACATGGCCTCAGTCGCATTCATGTACCACTCGGGCGCCTTCAACTTCAAATACTTCCAAGACGCCCACATGCGGCTCATATCCGAGTAAGCAGGCACTCGCCCAGCTCCCAGCCCCCGGCCCCCGGCCCCCGGCCGTGATGCGTTGGCCCATCCCGCGCTGACTTTGCCTTTCCCGCCCCCCTAGTGCCTGGGGCTCCCAAGGTCTCGAGAGCTGGGAAGTCACGCAGTTCGAGCCGGGGCTGCCCTACATGGCGCAGGTCCTGCTCAAGTTTGAGACCATGAACAAGTTGGAAAGGGCGCTCTCGGGCAACGACTCGATGAGAGTCCTGAACGACATTCCCAACTTCACCACTGGCCAGCCGCATATCCTGAAGGGCACCATCAGGGCGTCTCACAAGACCACGCTCAAGGAGAAGAAAATCTTCGGGGACAGCTAGCGTGTCCGTGTGTGTGGCAGTCTGCCGCAGTTGGTTTCGGGGAAAAGGCCGAGTGTTTGGTTCTCGTTCCCGCTTCTGTGCCTTTGCTGTTGCAGCTACGTGGACCGCGCTCTAGGCAGACCAAAGACGTCTCGGGTGACGACAAATCATGCTCGTGCGTTTCGGCGGCACGCCCCTCGAGCTAGATAGTGGCTGACTTGTACGCCGAGGCACACCTATCTGGACTTGAATCAGAAACGTCCGCTCGCCACCTCAGCACGGTTGCGGCTAGACTTTGGCTTGTTGCAACATGGCGTCTCCGGGGGACCGTGTACATGGAATTCATGTATCAGGCCACAGAGTACAAACGTCCATAGTGACAATCATAGCGTCTCGCAATCAGTCAGAGTGCATTGTTCCCCCATAAATTCACCAGACGAGGAGCGAGGGTCTCTCAAAGGTACATCTTCAACCATGTGGAGTAAAGGCATTGTTCCGGCCAGGGAAACCCCTCTCTTCAGTGCAGAAAACGCAGCACATTCAGCGAGTATCATGCGCCTCAAGAGTGTAGACAGCCAACGTGTGTGTGTTTTCATCCGAGGACTCGATTGTCAACTAATATATGCTTCCTAAATGAAACGAACGTTTGTAAGACACCAACCATGTGCGCTACCGATTTCTCAAGTCCGTCCTCGTTTGGATTGGCCTGCCGCGGCGTTTGTCCCTGGGACCATTCGGACACGTCGTAGGATCCTTTACTCGACTGCCCATCCACGAACCGTTGGACAGGCACCCAAGGACGACAGAGCCCAAGGTCATCAGGCTTGAATTTAGCAGCCTGACTTGAGGCATTTGCATTCGGCAGGAAGGCACTGGTAGCAGGGATAATGAAGGCGGCCGCAAGTCATGGCACACGCAAATGCAGTGAAGCCGCCGCACCAAGCCTGCTGGCTGCCGCCTACACGCACAGTTAGCTCGTCATCATGCCTTTGTGGGAACTCGACAATGGGTGGTGCGGGATCAACATACCAGCGGCGAGGCTGAGGGAGTATTTGGGCAAGCCAATGTCAGCAGAAGTGTCCACGTTGGCGGGCTTGATGCCCTCGCCGGTGGTGGCGGCCAAGATGCTGCCTGTGAAGAGACCGAGAAGAAGAGCGGACTTCATTTTGGAGGCAGTTGCCAAGGACAGTGGGTGTGTTTGTTTGACTGTTTTGATCTAAACTGGGGGGGTTTGTTGGCGCTGGTCTGGCGAGATCCGGACAGAGGAATAGGAAGGGGCTATTTATAGTCTTCGTCTCAACTACCTAGCACTTGGAACCTCGAGCGCGTCTCTGCAGCTTTGTCATTTGGGGAGCGGCCGGCTCAACCGACTGCATTGCATGAGAATGGCCTCGCGGATGCCTTGGTTGTGCAGTCACAAACTCTTCTGGCAGAGCGAGCCATGCTGTGCTCCGTTGCGGCGAGAAGACAACATTTCGATATGTAGCACCACCCCCGCTGTCCCCTCTACGGTTATGCTGTAAGCCTCCAATATGAGAAGCATGCCAAATATTCCGCGGATGAGGACGCACTAGGAAGGTTGGTTGGTCCGAGATGCGGCTGCAAAGCCGCCTTGACACAGCCATCGTCCATGGGAAACATCAACGGACGTTAAAGCCGGACCCGATAGGTTTGGGGGCTTTCAGCCATGAGCCGGAAAAATGGCCGAGGACAAAATGTAGAGTGTCTTTTGTAAAGGCCAGGGCCGTTCAGTTTCACCGTTATGATACCTAGTTACTTTTGCCGTGATTTGCATGCGGCCATTCGTAGCATCTGACCAGAGGGAAGCAAGTTCATTCATCACCTTACTGCGAAAAGCAGAAAGAATTCCAAGACCGTCTCAAGCCAGGATATCCGGAGGTTGTGGAAAGCAGAAGCCACACAAAATTGACGTGGTATCACGACGCTTGCCCCTGTCCCGCCCAATCATCAATTCAAGGCGGCGCCACATCTGAGCCTCGATCCAATACATGTCTGTGTAATGTGCGCCTTGTGCAATAAGAGAAGGACTCCAAGAATCGGGGTCAGATGGTTTTTGGTGGCCTAGGGCACCAATCTTCTCCGTTTCGTGTTTCCGTGGTCCAAGATGTGTGGTTTGCCATGGCTCTCGGCAAAGCCAGTGGGCAACGATATTCTGCCGCACTTGATCTGGTAGGTGTTGTTGTAATTCCATCATGTTCCATGGCATGACCAACACATATGGGATATGCTTCTGAGCTTCAACATCTCTCCTCAACCGTCAGACAATGTTCTCCCAGCGCAGCTAGACATCCAGCTGGTACAAAGACGCAACACGTACCAGGGTAAATATATGTGCCGTGAAAGTACCATGATACAACCCTTGGTTCGACTCCATCTGCGTAGACATATCGTGTCCAAACGCCGGAAAAGTTAGAAGTTTCCCTCCGGCGAAAGAAGGCGGCTGAGAGTAGCCAGACGTAGAAATGACGCCAACTACCAGCTTCTAATCAGCTAGACGGCCCTGATTTCGTCCACACAAAGCAAGCACTTCGTTCATGAACCCTGCTGTCGCAGAGCCGTAATCGGACCTTTCGAGACACGGAAAAGGGATATGACCATAGGCAGGGCAACCCGAGTAATGGATACTGCATGAGCTGGACAAACCTCAACGCACGAGGCTTTCAATCAGAGACGCTTCTCCTAAGAGGCACGGGTGCCTGACTTGTTTTGTGAGGTGACTGTTTGAAGCCTCCTCTTCCCGCAGTGACACAATATGTTCGATTTGTGCAGGTTTCCCCGTCCTGTGCTCCCCTCCTGCTAGACCACCAATTGTATCGTCGAGGTTTTAGCCTTGAAAACTGTCAAGCAGAGGAAATGTCGTGATACCAGACGGATACAAAGAATAAGGCTCCCGGGCCCATGCCATCTTCGGATTCCGCCAACATGCAAGTCGCGCGAACGAGGGCTGACAATTGTTTTATCAAAAGAGGCAATTAAATAGACGTCAGTTCAAGCAACTGCATAATCCAGCCTGAGCACGTCTCAAATTGGCGCGTGCGACACATGAGCCGCCATGACCTCGTTGCAATTATGGCCTTAGCTCACCTCCCGTGATTTGCCACAGCTTTGTTCATGAGTGCAATGCTTTGTCGTGTATTTCACCCGGTCAGCGAACTTGGGTGTCACAGACAGCACCGCATCAAAAGCACCAATCGACTTTGTTCGACGCAACCAACTGCAGATGGCTGGAGGAAAACGCGCGCCGAGCCAGTAGAAGAGGCCAAACGAGGAAACAAGGCATCACCAGCAGTCCCTTCCACGTCCGAGTCCAGAATTGTGTGCGTTGAGGGAAGTTCCGCTACTGGCTGGGGAATACATCAGCCCCGTGTGCAATTTGGTTGGCACAAGACGCTTTTCAACTCGCATAAAGTGCCCCAGACTTCTCGGTGATGTTGGCCCCTCTTCACGCTCCCAGCTCGTGCGTCAAGCCATAGTTCCAGTGAGTGGCGGCTGGGAACATCCGGAGAACCGATTCGTCGTATGCATGTCGCGGTGGGAACTCTACCACTATCTCTCCGGGAACTGCTCCCTCATATTGTGGAAGAAGAGCCATGAAACGTTATACATCTTCCTACATCCCGACACATGTTAACGGCAAAGCACCATGTTAAGTCAAGGCACGACGTGACCTGTATCAGAACCTCTAGACCAAAGGATGTCCCGCCGGTGATGTTGAAAAAAAAAAGAAAAGAAAGAAAGAAGAAGAAGAAGTCTGCTACAGACCATACGGGAAGTGATGTAGGCTCTCAATGCGGGGGTTATGACGATGGACAGGCACGACGTCGTCGATGATAGTATGCGTTCGTGCCGCAATTTTTTCTACGCTCTGCCACGTGTTTCGTGTCCTCAACAAGACACTTCTTGTCTTGGGCTGCATACACACACTTGGAATATAAATGTGATTGCCTCTCATGAGCTTGGTGGTAGTATGCATAACCAGCCGCACTGGTCTTGACGTTGAATGATGACCAGCAACTGCAACTCGGGAAGTATCGAGGGAGGAAGTCGATTTCTGAACCCCATTTCTCCGTCTCCAATGCCTAACAGCGTGATCTGCCCTCGGCTTCTCGGCTGGTAGTGAAGCAGTCGTCGCGGTTGGCAGTGCCGTGATGAAAAGGTTGCTATAGGTTGAGTGTCATGCCTCACGGTCGTTTGATAAGTGCTCCGGATAGCGGGATAAGAAAGACTTGGTTAGATCTTTCAGTACCTTCATCATCCAATTTCCCGATGCCGTGCATAGAAATCTAGGGATAATCCGTAAACCCAGCGCTGTCACCATCCCTATTCATCATGTACCCAAATCTCCTGCCTTCCTCAAGAGCCAACAACCCTGGCACATCGGTATTCCTATCCACCCTCACGAATCTCTCCGTCTTTCGTCCCCAAAAATCCTTCCCGTGCCTCACAGATTCCACGATCCTTTCTCTATTCCTAAACTTGGGATCGTTCATCCATATATGCGAGAAGCTGGCCATCTTATTCAGGAATTGATCGATAGTGGCAAAGCAGCTGCTACAATGCCACGAGGCATTCTTCAGGCTGCGCTTTTCGAAGAATTCTCTGCGGAAAAATGAACCGCCATCGCCAACACGCAAGTGCGAAGGGGTTATGGTTTCGTCGGGACCTTGGTAGAACGTGGCTTGTGGATGGGGCCACTCTGGTCCCACGTGGAGGAATTGAAAGGAATAATAGTAGAATTTGGATTGAAGAGTCAGTCGAGGGGGAAATGTGCATGATCGGAGGGTGGTGATTGTTTCGGGGCGAGGGATTTCATCGACGTCGGCGATGACAATAACGTCGCCTTGGTTGGGAGCTTGGTCACCAGTTAGTTTGGGGAAGACTTGAGTAAACATGGCGTCGCGCTGGAGATCCTCAAAGTCCCAGGTGAGACGGGGGTCGAAATGGGGAGGGAATTCGAGCTGGTGGTATATAAGCTTGGAGTGGAATCGCTCGAACTTGGACCAGTTGTCGCGGATGGTGAGGTTCTTTTTGCCGCCTTGAAAGGTTAGCGGGGACTCGACGATGACGAAGTAGTCTACGTGGCCGTGCAGGGTGTCGAGGCGGATCTCTAGGAAATCCAGTTCCGAGTTGATCATGAACAAGTCGTAAACCTTGCGTCGGCCGGCGGGCGAGGGGACGAACGGTTTGAAGCCATGAGATGCACAGTGCTGGCGGGTTGCTTCGAGATGGTCTGAAACCAGCCACGTGTTGTCTGTTGAAGCGTCGGGAGAGGGCAAGAGGCTTTGTCGGCTCAGACTCCAGGCCGTCTGTGGTGTTGCATAAATGTCGTGCTCGGATAGAATTCGAAGGAAAATCCAGCAAACAGCACCAGCAAAAAGAAGAGGCGCAACTCGGAAGGCGCGACGGGTCAGCATTGCAAGTTGCGGACGGAGGTTGCTTTCCCGACGTGGACCATGGCGAGTCGCGAGTTGCGACAAAGCAAACCGGCCTGCTCAACGTCAACGAGTCTGTCTGGGCAGGCCAGGTCCGGATGGAAGAGACGAGAGATGCACGGAGAGAATGATCATCGACGAGACGACGCTGGGCGGCGTGGTGGTCTTGTTCATTCATATTGCGCCCACCCCTTTGGCGTCATGTCATCTTGTCGCACTGCCGCCACAGTGAGCACGCGCCGCCGCCTCGAGAAACGCCCATCGTCTGGCACGTCAGCAGAGCGAGCTGGTTCGTGCGGAAGAACCTCTGCACGGGCCAGGCCGCGACAACCACGGCAGCCACAGCAGCCATGGCAGCCAGCAAAGTTTTCAGTCGCTGATGGGTCGTTACAGAGTAATGAAAGTTAATGAAGAGAAGCATGTCCAGCATCCAGACGACCAGCCGGACTGGTCAAGCGTCGTCTTGGACGGGACCCGCTCCTCCATTGCGCATTCGCCTAGTTGAGCTTGGCACCCACTGTTGATTGGCTATTGGAACATGGACACCACATGCAACATGGTCTAACGGTAACGTACGTACATGCATGCCAACCTTGTCCGCAAGCCACCCTGCTGCGCCTCGTCTCGTCTAATCTCCTCGTCTTTTGCTCGTGCGGCCAAGACAACAGCATTGGCATTTATTTACCGATCCGCGTCAACAACTGCCACGAGAACTACGTACATGTCATTCCAACATGTTCCAGCTCTGTATGGGTCCCGGCAGCCGGGCAGAATATAACGTAACACGTTCCCACAACAACACCAAGTTGAAAATAGTTACAACATGACCCTACCTACCCACCAAGTCAAGGCAAGCCCGCAACACGAAGCTCGAGCAGCTGAAACACCACAAGCATTGCCAGCCATGCAAAAACTGCACATCACATCGTATTAAGCCTGCTCATCTCAAGGACGGGACGCCATAACGATGCTAGCCCAAGTCCACTCGCCCCATCATCCACGATCGAGTACATACTCCATACACAATCCCGAAATATCCGACAACCATGCTCACCCGCAATCCTGATCCCTGAGTCCTAGCCCTCCTTCACCCCGCGCATCTTCCGCCCCCCTCACTCGTGCATTGTCATCAGTCGGACTCATCACTGCTCAATACCATCGCAAAGTCTGCCTCCCTCGCTTCGCAGGCATACAAGGCCGAGTCTGCGCATCCTGCAAACTTGCTCTCCTCCGCGTTCCGCGTCGCATTGCCCCTTTGCTGGAACTCGACCGCGTCGAACTCCTCCTTGAGCTTGTTAAGCGCCGCCAGGGCATCCTGCGGCAATCCTGCATCTCTCCCCAGCAAGTCATTGCTGGCGTGCCTAAGCCGATTCGCTTTCAGCGCGTACTGAGCAACCTGGCAGATGTCAGCGAACTCGGCCCTCTCGGCTGACCACGCGTATTTTGCGTCTTTAGCCAAGTTGACGGGTCTTGCCAATTCCTGGTTTCGCTGTAGGCCGAAGATGGGCGTGGCATTCTTTTTGGGCCTGCTTGTCTCACCGCAGATGCCATCACCGCTTGCTTTTAACGACCGGTATGAGCACGGGGAAATAGGGTCCATTGAGCCTGGCGAAAGTGGTGCACTGGAGGCAAGGCTGGAGGGCCTCTGGCTGCCTGCCTGCTGATTGTCCAGGGAAATTAAGTTGATGGGCTTGATGAGCTCGCTTGGGATTCCAACTAGCATTTCACGGAACTGAGATCGCACTGGCGTATTTGGACTTGTACCACCGAGTCTCCTGCATTTCACGGGAGTTTTTTGGCTCTGCGCAGAGTGTTTGCGTTTTTTCCCCGTGACTTTTTCAGGATCATAGTCCAGGTCATCGTCCATCGCGTCCTTTGGTGCAGAGCCTGGGAGTATGTTGGTGTATGTATCATAATGGTCATGGCGCCGAGTGCACTTACGATGAGTCTTTGGTCTGCCAACGGGAGCTTTGCTCTCTTCTCGAAGGTAGTGTTTCCATCTATTATCAAGTTCCCGTCGGAGTCGGGCACTCATAGTGTTGATTTCGGCAACCGGGCTTGGGACCTCTTCCATCTCTTCCCCAGTTTTGAATGACTTGCGGGCGTCCTGGGCTTCTGACGCACGGCCGACGACTCTTGACAGCCGTGCGGCCTTTCCGGCAATGTCACAGTCATCTGTGGCTATCGCTGGTGTCTCCACGTGTCGATTGTTGAAAGACTGATATCCAGCAGACAGCCCGCCGCTGACAACGGCCGAAACTTCCGGGCCGGCTGCTGTTTCAAAGAGTCCGTTACTCTCGCTTTGCACTGCTCCGCTCGGACGAATCAGGCTCCCCAAAGCTTGCATGGAGATGATCTGTCGTCGAAGATCTGTTTTTGCCGCCCGAGTGTCCCCCAGCGCTGGGTGAGCACACCATGAGTTGTCCCCCGTCGTGTGGAGGGTACGGCTTTTTTGTATCGCCTCCATAGCTGCTGACCTCTGAGCCGGTGATATCTGAGGCTGTAGACAGTCAGTTTGTACGCACATTGACAGGGCGACAAGCCAAACCTGCTGTCTCTTCCAGCCCGGTGCCCACAGAAGGTACCGGGGCCAAATAGGGGAAGACAGCGCAAGTACATGGCGTATAACTACATACCTTGTGCACATCCAAGTCTAGGGGAGAAACATACTGGCCACCAAGCGCCATCAACTGGCTGACCGCTGAAACTCCGTCGCTATCAAACCGCCTTATGGAGACGAGGTCCGTCATGTCTCTTGGAACTCCAGCAAGAACAAAGCGATTTCGAAGAGGCGCGACGTGGACGCCATCCCGAACAGTCTTGTCCGGACTCGCTGCTGGAGCCGAACGCGGAATGACATGAGGAGCCAGACCGAGAAACACGTCGTTTATAAGGCATCTACTATCGGCCTCCACAGTCATCTGCTCTGCTCGGGCCCCCGCAGCAACCTTGATGTGCTCCAGGTCAATCCATCCAGAGTACTGTTCTCTCGCAGGGCAAATCTCGTCCTTGTCATGAAGCAAACTAGATTCCGTGATGCCCAGGTCGACAAAGCCCTGCGTGTTGGTTCCCATCCAGTCTTGCAGCTCTTCAGCATGTCTACCCAGCCCCCGGTGTTTCATGTACTCCGTGGCCTGGCGAACATCCTCCCGAGTGATGCGGTCGATACTCAGGGCCGGGCGGTACACGTTGATCAAATCCGACACGAAGCAACTCCTCCCCGCAGCCAATCCCATCAGCTTATGATTCGGAATCTTGGCCACGTTGGCCTCGTAGGCCTCCCACGCCTTGTGTTCTGCAAGGTACGTAGTGAGAAAGTCGCGAATCTGCAGACCACTCAGGCCCAAGAGCTGTACCACCCTGGGGAACGGGTGCTTCTCGCACAATACGTGGCACATTGCCCATTGAGCACCGGCCGAAAGGTTGTCCTACAACGGCTTCCGCCGGCCCAATTGGGGGTCTGGCGTGCAATCGTGTAAATGTACGACGGTCGTGCCGGGACGAGCCAACGGCGGCTCGTCGTCCAGATCGGACCCCCAGTCGATGTCGTCTCGCACGAGCGGCGTCTCCATGTCCACCGGCGACCTGGCCAGACTTGATGCCATGGGCTTCCGTCTGGGAACGCGAGCCGTCCCAGCCGTCCTCGGTGATGTCGGAGTTGAACCCTCTGTGCCTTCCTCCGACGTCAGCCAGGGGAACGGGCGGCAGCGAGGGTGAGGCACTTTGCGCCAGGGTCCTGGATTTTGCTCGCCTAGACTCACGCCGCGGTCTGCAGCTCTCGGCTTCCTCTGCAGCGCTTCCTTTTCCCCCTTTGCGTTGCCCTCCCTCGTGGCCTTGACCAGTTCGCTTGGCCCTGGGGCAGGGTCGTCCAGCGCACGAGACGGAAATGCGCAATACTTTCCGAGGTTTGGACTTCCCGGCTCCGCGGGGGACGTGATAGCCGGGCTATGATTTCGAGAGACCGCCCGGTGATCCGCCCGTTTTTCTGCGTCCCTGCCCTGGTAGCGTTGCGGCATGCGACGTGCTGATGCCGGTCGAAGGTTGTGTTGGCGACAGGCCATGGTGGCGGACTTGCTCTGGGTTGAACGAATGGGGGGCACGCCTTGGAAATTGGGGCGGCGAAGAAATGAACAATGTCAGAGCATGAGATCAACGTCAAAGAGGACGCCAAGTCGGGCCACTTGCTCGACTGCGGTTTGCAAACGTGACACCAAAGTGAATTCGTAGTGAACAAAGAGGACGGGCCCTGTCTCCCCTCGCAAAACATCAACGGCGGATGGGAATTGGATGCGGATTGATCAAGTCTGAATCACACAGGTGCAATCTTGTCTTTTTTTGGCCTCTCAAAACACAGATCGCTAAAGGGTATTTTTTTCAGGACGCCCACTACGCTCGACGGCATACCCGGGCTGGGTGAAAAGGACATCAAGTCGCGTTGTCGCTCAATTTTCAGATCTTTGGGGACAACGGCTTTACCCCATTGCGTTTCAGGACAATTCTTTACAAAGCATCGCGTACAATGAGGCTGTTTCATTTTCCCAGAGCCACGACCGGGGAACATCAATCTTGATCTTCTTATGTTCCTGCCATGTATGTCCATGTCGAAGGGTTCTCTACACATCACAAACGAGATTCTCATCAATATCGGTGTAAATGTTGATCAAGTTTATACAGAACAGAATTACCACCGTGTATTCGAGTTCTTAACGAAGAATACGTGCCTTGACTCCATGTATACGCTGTGACCGGGGTATTTTTTGCATACTTAAGCCACCCAGGACGCCTGTCATTTACTTGACTCGAAATGTAACCTTATGATTGATGCGGTGCGTCCCATTAGTTTCATGGACAAAAGAAAGAGAAAAAGAAATCAAGGTGCCCTCATTGTTGTCGGCACGACCCAACCTCAACAAGTTGGTTCATCCTGCTAGTTACCGTTCATGACATCGGCGAACGGTGCAAACGGGGGCCGGTCTGTAAATCTGTCCAGGTCTGCGATGTGGGCTTCTCCAGAACTTTGGCAGTCATCCTCGCCCATGCCCATCATGTCATCCCATCTCCTCTTTGAGGACGAAGAGCCGGTCCCCATTGCGCGACCGTTTTGCAGCGGACCGTCGGGGCAAAGTCCATTCTGCTCAGGTTGGACCGCTTCCAAGTGCTGACGGCGTCTATGCTGAGCAACTGCCGAGCCTGCCAAAAGGATTTGTTGCCATGATTGCAAAATGCGCTTTGTATCCTCGTCAAATACGCAACAGAATCTCTGGCGTCCAATGAATTGCAAAGCCTCCACCATGCCTTGACGAAATACGGACATGACATATGCCGCGACAATAGCTGCTGACCAGTCGTTCCCCGATTCGCACGTTACCAACACTTTGCCCCGACGAAAGTTGCCAGACGGTGCAATGATTCGCCCATCGCCGTTGCTGCCGCCGCTAGACTGAGAGTGATTTACAGCCAGCAAATGACTGTTGATGACCCTGATCGCCTCGGAAAACTCCCGAATGAGGCCTTGCAAGCCGTCCACGTGTATGTAATACGCAGGTATTTTCAGGTTGTTCGAGGCCGCTTCCACGCTTAGCGGTTTCTTTTTGGCCAGCAGCGACGGTCGCACCACAAGAATCATGGTAATACCTTCGCGTTGCAGGAAGGCGTGATCGCGCGTGACGCTGGTTGGGCCGAGATGGAGAAAGTCCAGGATGGCTTGCGCCCGATGACGATCTTGATAGTCCCAGTCCACAGCGGGATCCAGTGCGACTTGTACCGTATTTCCTGTGATGACTTGTAGATCGTGGCCGGACAGCTGATCCGGGTCGATGTTCTCGGACGGAGGCCGGAGCTCCATGGCGATTTTGGAGTTTGAGCATCTCTGGGGCGCGGGTATATGGATGAATGGAGGGCTCGGGGCTCGAAAAGAGTACGGCGCGGATCGAATGGCGTTGGCAGACAACGAGGACGGGACCAACTGATCCGCTGGCGTGGTAGCGGATGACATGGCAGCAAAGATCAGGGTGTAACCGGCGCGGCAGCAGACAGGTAGAGAGAGACGGCCACGAAGCGCGCAACGGCAAAGCAGATCAGATCAGGGTAGCAAGATGCTCGACGCAAGTTGAAGAAGCGTTGGTCCAGGTTGAAGTAGCATCGGTGGCAGCACGGCCAAGCTCGTGTCACGAGGCTGCCGTCGGATCTCTCTCTGAACAGCGCTGGGACCGTGCGGAGTAATCATTCAAACAAACGCCTCTGTACGGAGTAGAGATGAGGAAAATGCGCAAGCACATACAATGGATGACAGACAGAACAACAGGCAGACTTGACGGCTGACGTCTGGAAGTGGAACTGGAGCTGGACATTGTACTTACGTAGTACGTACAGTAACTACTTACTTAAGTTACTTGCAGTAGCTGGCAGGGACGTTCCAATACCTGCTCCGTGCTGAGTCTCTGATTTGCCCGCCTCAAAGGCAACTAGCAGCGCGCCACAATTTGACAAGGCTCCTGGGGAGTACCGGAGACGGGGGATGTTTATTTTAAGTTCTAGAGAAGTAAGTAAGTACAGAGCGACTAGCCCGCGATACTGAGTACTGCCTACTTACTTGAGTACTTACTTTACTTCGTAGTTGCATACTTTACTTCGTACTTGCAAACTTGAGTAAGCACTCAAGTAAGTAGATGTACCCACCTAAGTGAAGTACTTAAGTTCCAAGTATTTCAGGTACTTCTTAGCTTAGACTGAACCAAAGCCTCAAACCAGCGCATGCGTACTGCAACTAAACATTTGGTGTTTTCCTTCAACACTCTTCGCCCTTTTCACTCCGTTTTCCTTCAGGAGCCAGAGTAGTGTACACGCTATATTTATATGCAATTGTCCCTTTACGCAACAGCTATTAATATACATGGAGAGTTTTCTAGATGATACTTTTGTCCAAGCAAGGTCCTCGCGCCTGCAAATGCATCTGTTATACAACACCCAGAGCGTCCCATGGCACTGTCTGACGATGCACTATACACGCCATTGCGACTGGTTTCTGATTAAAATGCACCCTTCACATCGATCCGACCTCGATCTGCTGGTCATGCTGCTCCCTTCTGTCGACCTCTTCGTCTTTGTTGGCCGATTCCGAGGCCTGAGCATCATGCTGCTCCTGCTGCGCTTCATCAATGGCTTTTCGGCTCTCGCGGGAGCGAGCCTGTCTTCTCCAACTCTTCCGCCTGTGCTCCAGCTCCTCTTCTGTGAAGTCAAGTCGATCCAGAGTGGAAATGAGCTTCTCTTCGACCAGCTGTCGCACATGGAAAGCCAGCGCTTGGCTTCCAAACATGCCGGCATATCGATACGACAGCCACACGTATTGATTGATTGCAACATGCAACGACTCCAGTTTCGATAGGTATTTGTTGGACCCTCCAGGATAGTCCTCCATCTTCACCTCCAGAAACTCCAGCGGTATTTCTTTTATAGACAGCAGGTCACCGGCCGAGTTGTTGGCCACAACTCGTGCCAGAGCGCGCAACACATCCACGGCGCCTTCGGCCCGCAACGATACGGGCAAGTAGCAAAACGTGAGGCGATCGTGAATCGTAAGCGGCAAATCTTGGATAATATCGGCTATTTCCAGGACATCTCTGCCGATAGTCAAACGATACCTTGGCCCAACACTTGCAGCAGCCTTGATGTGCATCAATATGAAGGACAGGGGTGTGTCTGGTGGGAAATAAGATGCGAACCGTTCAACGATGCCGGCTGGGGGCTGAATACAGGCATACTCAATGTCGTTGACCTTCCTCTTAAAAGCACGCTCAATACTTCGAAGATCATCTTGGTCCATCGTTGTTACCAAGCCGACCTTTTCCTTGCTGGCTTCTTCGGCGTGCACGTCCACGGCGCTTTGTGCAGTTCGATATCGTCCTGCACGACCCCCAATTTGCTTGATTTCAGGATAGGTGAGCAGTCTGTTTGCGCTGCCGTCGAACTTGGTGACAGATTCGAGCACTACTCGGCGAATTTCAAGGTTCAGGCCCATGCCAATTGCATCGCTGGCGACAACAAAGTCGTAATCATTGTTGGGGTCGTTGAACAAAGCAGCCTGTTGCACCCGAACTTCAGGCGGCAACGACCCGTAGATAATGGCGCATCTTCGACCAGTCGCGGTCTCAATGTTTCGTTTCAGTGCATGAAGCGATAGCCGACTGAAGGCGACGACGGCGTCTCCTTTTTCTAGCTTGTTGTAGTCGCCCTTGATGGCGGAATCCATCGTCTTGAGTGGGCTCAGCCGTTCATAGCGATGAACAACACATTTGTCGCCGATGCTGGCACAAAGTGCCTGCAGAAGAGGGACAGTCCGATCCTCGCCGCACAAATGCACCTCCTTGGCTTGTACACCCAACACTGCTGTTGTCCACGCATTTCCACGCTCAGCATCAGCAATCATCTGAATCTCATCAATAACCGCCACGTCGAACTTGGAATTCAACGGGACCATTTCCACGGTGCAGCTTGAGAAATATTGATCCGTATCTTCAGGTATGCGAACCTCCTCGCCCGTAATTAAGGCGCACGGGCGGCCTTTGGCCTTGAGTCTCTGGTACACTTCGGTGGCTAGCAAGCGCAGTGGTCCTGCATAAACACCCGTCTTGGAGTTCTCCAGGGCTTTGAGCGCGTTGTAAGTCTTTCCAGAGTTAGTTGGCCCAACGTGCACATGGATGGTGCGCTGCATCGTTCGCGTCGCCGGAAACCACTCATGAGGGAAGCGGAAATCTAGCAGACGCTTTTGATTGTCTTCTAATTCTTTCGTGAATCGTTGTCGAGCCATGAAGGAATGGAAAGAATAGTTGAGTTCCTTGGTTAGGCCCTTGACGTCTCGTGTGATGAAAGCGTCTCGCAAGGTCCAAAATAAGGGGTTCTTGTCGCGACGAGTAATGTTCTTTTCGGCAAGTATAAATGCATCGTCTAGCGCATTCATGAAAAGAGTCACCTGTCTTTTCAACTCATCGTCTCCTGTCCCATTCCCTGTTTGCTGTGACGCTGAATGACTGTTGAGCACAACTTGCAGCCGATTGAGGACGGTGGATCGAAACGCGCCATGACGACCAGCATGCTTCTTGCCAGCATCGAGCCTCAATCTGCTTTTTGGATCATGCCCTTGGCTGACCTGTTCATTGCGCCTCCAGTCAGTCACTTGATCAGCAGGATTGTTTGCGAAGATTGGTCATACTGAGTTTGCGCGCGAACGGGCAAGGACTTTCGAAGAAACGTTTTGCTCATTCTTCGGCTTTCCGACGCGCTTATCCGAAGGTGACTTCTTCTTCACCGTCTTTTGTTTGCTTGCGCTCCCCGGTTTGACGAGCGCTGACGTCGACACAGCACGACGTTGGATGTTGGGACGAAGCCTGCCGGCTCTCCAGGCTACTTGTCGGGACAGTTGAATCATGTCCCCCACCGCCGTAACGCAGCAAGCATTATGTCAGTATCTCATTTGGAGTGATCAAACAGGCTCGAATAAATGCGACAGTGGCCGGCGTAGTAGGGATATACACAGTGACTCGTTACATCAAAAACTTTCTCCTTGCCTCATACCCGCCCCGAGTCCCCGACCAGCAACCAGGATTCAACGCTCGCTCACGTGACTGGCGCTCGGTTGCCGAGGACGCGATGACGTCGCGCTGCTTGTTCGAGGCGGCTTCATGAGTCGGTTTGCCCAACAAAGACTTCAAGCACCTACGACTTGCGATCGCACAGTCTTCTTGCGCAGACATCTCATCCAGCTGACCACGGGGGTTTATCGCCATCCTGTGGCCCCGCGATCAGCAGCAGCATATCGATTGACAGCACAAGCAATAATCCAACCAGGACAAGATGGCGACCTCATCTACGTCGGCCACACAGCTCCTCTAGTAGGCTTCATCGGACATCCACTACCCCTCTGTTTTTGCATCAGGTCTAACGTAGCGGGCTTCAATCTAGCTCATGTATCGCGTACAACACAACGATTTTGGCAGAATGCATGACACCAGCCTCCTCGCAGGCCTCGTCTCTAGCCGAATCCATTCTCCCCCAGATAAAGCGCAGCGATTCCCCTCAGAAGTTGACGCATGACTATAAGGACCATCGCATTCACATCATTGCCGAATCGCCGCCCAGCGACAGAGGCGACTCTGCCGCTGGCACTCTTACGTTTCTCGTGGTCACCAACGGTTCCTCGCTGCGGCAAGCACCGTTTGATTATCTGGACAAGGTCCGCAAGCGCTTCTTCGAAGAGTTTCCCGAGAGCAGCAACTTCCCTGAAATGCCGCACTACGGCGCCGGATCGTTCAATGTAGAGCTGAGAAACCTGATGGTTGAGGCTGGCCAAAATGACGCCTTTAGCAATGCGAAGCGTGAAATCAACGACGCCACGGAGATCATGACTGCCAATATTGACACCATTGTGGCCCGAGGAGAGAATCTGAACTTGCTTGTTCACAAGACTAGCGATCTTAACAGCACCTCGCGGGACTTCAGATTCCGCAGCCGTGGCCTTAGCCGCCGAATGTGGTGGGAAAACAAGAGGTGGACGCTCATCTTGATTGTTGTTGCTTGTGCCCTCCTCGGGATCATATTCGGCATTGTTAAGGCGGCCGCTCCATGAGGCGCAAATACAATGGACACTGGGAGGCTGCAGACTAGCGCAGCAGTATCAGGCCTACAACGTCTGTGTTGTTGCTTTTTCCTTTTTTAATGTCTCTGGATATCCTACGGAGCCTTGGGTTGGTTAGGAGCGAGAGAGTATGACACCACCTGGATCCTATTGCGCGGTACTGCACACAGTCACTTGTATACTATCGGGTCGCGGGTGAAGGTGCGACTTTCTTCACGAGTGGTCGCCTAGCTTATCGAGTCTTGAAATACCCCTTCATTCACCTACGGACTGCGCCGCACACTCCAGACTCTTCTTGGCTCGCAATAAAGCGTTGTCCTTTGACATGTTGTAGATTAAAATTCCTGGCACCGCGAATGCAGCGGGCGCCAGATGTACCCGTGTCCCGCATCCAACGACTAGATAGACGCCAGGTCACCCAAACGCTTGTTGTCGCGTTGGCACAGCCGCGGCAAACACCACTCCAACCTGCCATCCGCACAGTGTCCACTGCTGCCAAAAGCACGTCTTGACTCCGTGAAATTTGCGCATATCGTGCTTGCCATCCATGACCTCTCTTGAACCTCATCACAATTTGGGGCTGTTTGTGCTATCCTTCTGAACCTCCTGATACACGTACCCGTGCGCGACAGGGCTGTTCGTCCCTCCTGTCCATGGACCCAGCGAAGCAGGCGATCTGCGTAATCTTTCCGTGAAGAAGACAGGGTGTCTCGTTGATGAGTTGTGCGTGTAGTGTTTGTCCCATGCCGCTTGGAGGGCAGGCGAGGCGGTGGCTTGTAGGGAAGGGGTGGTTGCGAATCCCATTTTGGGGCGAGAGAAATCAACTTCCTTGCATTCGCGAACCGATTCCAGATTGTGAGTCGTTGTGACAACCCAAATTGCAGCAGTTCAGGATTTTTCGTCGCTCGTGTCACAAGCGGCTTGGAGATCGGTTATAGTGTTGACATCTCAGATGGGAGACCAGAGGGGGCGTCGTCGTGCCGAGGCGCAGCATGACTAAGCGTTGGTGGTTGGAACTTGTGAAGTGGCAACCGACGACGGACGATCAACGTGCCCTCCCTCCCACGAGGATTTATTTGACGCCTAGTGTACAGATTCGATCCAAATCGCCCTTCATCTCAACTGGCGTTGCTTCCAGTGCAACAAGCGTACGCCGAGATGGCCAATATACGTCGCCTATAAACTCCAGTGCAAGTGTACAATGTAAACTGACCGTCAACCGAGTCGCGCCACACACCGCTTGGTTCTTTCAGAGTCATTCATTCGTTGTTCCAAAATGGTGTTTCAACTTTCTTCAACTCCGTGATGCCCTTGTATGCTCTTCGTAGAATTCCAACGTTAGCGCAGCCAGAAATCCAGGGATGCAGCCTTTCTCCCGAACCCAAAATCCTATTTGATCGCCTATTCGTCTGGCAAATGGACTCTTGGGACCGCCGCCGACCTTCATCGTTCCCCTCTCGCCGTCAAAGACGATTGAGTTCTCATGCTCATCGGTCTGCGATGGGAAAAAGGTGCTTTCAACCCTCATCTTACCATTGGGGATAAACGTGACGGTCCATCCCAAAGTAGAGAAAATGGCTTCTTTGAATTCTTGGGACTTGGAGGCCCAAACTTCCTTTAATCTTCTCGCTGATTTTTGGGCAGAGGCCGTCTCGGCCTTGGCTGCGGCAATCTCCCTCTCCATAGCACCAAGGACTGATGTTGGAATGACGGCTGCCGCCGGGTTGGGATGCTTGGATCGAAGTTGTAACAACAGGTCCGAGTTCTCGTTTTTGAGTGCCTCCAGGGTACTGCGCTTGATGGCTTCATAGTCCGAGGTGGGGTTTGACCTCAAGGACAAGACTCTTATCGAACTGCGCTCCTTTGCGGCGGCCAGTTGTTCCTTGTTTGTAGCGAGGTCTTTTTCCAACATGGTGACCTGTGTTTGTAACCCAGTGATATCTTCTTGAAGTTTCCTATTCTTGCGTGTCAGCTGGCCAATCTGCTCCTGCGCATCGTCATCTCCAGATCGAAAACGTTTAGTTCCTGATGAAGGATGCGAAGCTGAGGTTGCGGTTGCGGCAGCTTGTTCCGTAGATGACAGGTCATTATGAAGACTCTGGACTTCCGCCTTGTATTGATCAACGAGGTTTTCTAGTTCTTGAATCCGCGCGACTCGTGTTTCGT
This sequence comes from Metarhizium album ARSEF 1941, assembly GCF_000804445.1. Taxonomy (NCBI): domain Eukaryota; kingdom Fungi; phylum Ascomycota; class Sordariomycetes; order Hypocreales; family Clavicipitaceae; genus Metarhizium; species Metarhizium album. The sequence continues at coordinate 476,921 of NW_024467591.1, forward strand.
CGTATCTCTCGGGCTGCATGGTTTGATCCTCGTCGTCCAGGGTCTTGACTTGCGCCCGCAAATACTCGACTTCTTTAAGTGCTAGGATGCGTTGTCGGTCGATACGCTGGCGCGCCTTGTCTGTGGAGAGCATGCCAGTAGATGCCTCTGCGTTCTCCAAAAGGCCCTTCAGCCGCGCTACCTCCTCTTTCAATAGGTGAATCGAGTTTTCATGAGCGCTTGCTTCTGCCCGCACAGCTCCCAACTGTTCCACATAGGAAGCTGCTGTCAGGCGTTCTTCCATCAACGCTCTGGCCATTTCTTCAGGGGACTCGAACTCGTCATCGCCTGTACCGGAAGAATTCTTCAGATACGATGCCCAGGCGAGACGCTCGTCTTCCAACCGCTGTCGATGTAGCCTAGCCTCTGCCAGCTCCGTCTCCAGAGCCTCCGCGGACTCCAGCTTACGCTGTAGTGATCTCTTTTCCTCTTCCACAACTTCTACAGCCCTATTTACGGTCCTCAGATGTTTCAGCTCGCTCAACTGATCGCGGTTGGCGGCTTCCAGCGCCCTTGTGTGGTGAACTTGTTCGGACAGTTCCCTCTTGATGATTTCCATGGTTTCTGCATCCCCGCTTTGCGCTTTCAATCGGAGAACGTCTGCCTCCAGTTTAGCAATCTGAAGGTCCTTCTCCGCGACGATAGAGTGAGCTTGCTGAATATTCTCCTCTCTAGAATGACTTTCCTGTTCCAACTCTTGAATGGAAGTCTGGAGAGCAGTTATCTGCATCTGCATGTCGTTCATCTTCCTATCCGCAATTCTTGCTGAATCTCCCTTGGCCGTGGACAACTCCTCTAGCTGTTCTTGCAGCAAACGAGCCTCTCCCTGTGCCTCGCGAGCTTTGCGCTCCAGAGCTGAGACATGGGATTGCGATCGCTCGCGCAACTCTTCCATCTCTGCCTTGATGGAGCTCACCAATTCGGCAGCTTTGTCCTTTTCTGCTTCCGCAATCTGCCTCTGCTGCAACTCCTCCTGCTCGCGTCGTCGAGCTTGTTCCAATTTATTAGCCTGCTGAGATATGGCAATGTCCTTCTCCTGCTCGGCCGTTTGCATGCGGTATTGCAAAGTTCCGATTTCTGCCTTGAGCGCTTCTATTTCTTTGCGATATTTTTCGTACTCGTCTGCGTCTGGGGGTGCCATGTTTTCTTTCGAGCTATCTCGTGAACCAGGACGCACGATATCGGCCGCCTGGCTCTGTCTGGACGATGGTCGGGCATTGGACTCCGCGCCGTTTATGAGATTGTATGATGGTTGAGTCGCCCTAAATGAGGCTATCTGAGGATTGAGTGTTAGTCTTGTTCAAAAGGGCAACGTCTAACCGGGTTAATGGTCTGGTCGCGCAGAGCTGTGGAAACTCACCCTTGACCGAGCTTGCGGTCTTGGGGAGCTGGATGGCGCAGTCGCTCGCAGTCTACTCGACATTGTGCTTTTTGGACCGCGGGATGCAGCTGGCTCGCCCTCGCTGTGAGGTTGGCCTCGCATGTCTGATTGCACGCGCTTGCACTTCTTGTTGATGGTCAGTTGGATCTGCTGTGGGGCTCGCAAAGCCAGCGGTCGCGCGACCGCCTCTCGTGATCACGTGATGTCTTGCGCCCTCGGACGACGCGCACGGAGTTGAGAACGTAGTCGACACGAAGCTTAATGCTGGTGCTAGGATTTCCACGGCAAAGCTTAGCTTCACAAACTGCCGTCGCTGGGGCTTCTTATATGTCTGGTAAGATCCAACAAGAAAAGCTGCAAAGCCCAGTGCGACGTGCATATTGCTACATACCTACCTGGGCAGTTGAGTACCTAGGGGGGTAACTATATAATGTTTCTTTCGGCTTCCAACTTACCCTCAAGCCCTCCAAACTGATGATGAGATCCCTCGGTTGCGTGGTAAGTAGTCAACTTGCTTCCAATGAAAGCCCCTCTCGAAGACGCGGCAAGGTCCATTCCACATGTTGCATCATCAAGATTGGCCATTCAAGGTAGAACTGGCTGGTGTGGAGTTGATACACAAGATACCGGCCTGAAATACTTCCCTGCACATAGCAACGCTCACGAATCACTAGTTCCCAGTAGAATACTGGATGCTGTCGCCCAGATCCAAGAAATCGGCAGGAATCTAAAACGATTAGTTGAGGAGGGAAGGGTGAGATACAGAAGATTGTAGACAAATTTGTACACCATTCTTCATTTTGACTAGTGTTAGAGTGACCTAGGCTGCGTAATGGAGTATTGCAATACATGACATGCCAGCAGTCTCACAACTAAATGGGGACGAGTCGCCGCGTGATAATGATACTCCATAAAATAGCAGAAAGAATAGATGGGAATACAAATTCAGTTTTCATCGACAGTCAATATTCTTGTAGTACTGCTTGCATTGTTTAAAATATTCACCTATTTTACGACCCTCACTACAGCCCTACCTCTTCGTGGCAGAACCCGACGCCCCTGAGGCCGATCCTGATTTCTTGTTAGGATCAGGGTTCCTAGCAGAGTAGACAAAGGGATTACATAGAGCACTTGCTGCAACTCTATAGATAGCTAAGTTAGTAAAAATAACTATATTAATCTCTAAACCTCTTCTTCTCTTAGTATAAACTCCTCTTTTTTTATATATATATAGTTACTAGCTACTACTTTATAGCTAATTTAGTAGCTACTATACTATTATATTAAAGTAAATTAAAGTTAAATATACTTTATATACTTTTAATTACTTAAATAAGTATTAAGTTTTTAATAAAATTTCTCTTATTAACTATAGCTATATTTAGTTATAATAAAGTAGTTATAATACTACTTTATAAAGCTATTTAGTAGATAACTTCTATAGTATATAGCTTTTTTTAATATTAATAGCTAGTAAGTAGCTATAACTACTTAATAAAAAGTTTAAAAAAGCTTTACTAACTTTTATAATTTTCTTTCTTTTTTTTTCTCTCTTTTAACTTATTAAATATATTATATATTATTTAAGTTAGTAGCTACTATATTATAGTATTCTTCTTTCTTTTATATTAACTAGTAATAATTACTAAGTTTATTCTCTTAATTTTCTTAAATATTTATTATTATATTAATTTTAAGTAAGTTTATTTAACTTTCTTACTACTAGCTTATAGC